>NW_024349800.1:15267443-15317447 GCF_902729225.1 Pteropus medius | reverse complement strand
AGAAAGAAAGAAAGAAAGAAAGAAAGAAAGAAAGAAAGAAAAAAGAAAAGAAAAGAAAAGAAAAGAAAAGAAAAGATCAAACTGATGGTTAAATTTCAAGTGTATGAGGGGAAAGGGGATTGTGTTTTGGTGGGAGAAGCTACCTCAGATCCTGAAATAACTTTATTAAAGTAGCCTTCTATGGCACAGAAGTGAACTCATTCTAATTTTGTCCATAGCTCAAGAACAAAAAGATACAAAAGTCCATGGAAACATGTGACTCTAGTGATATACCTTTTCAAAGGGGAATATTCTTGAACAAAAACTTCAAAGTTAAGAACTTGTCACTACTATTGATTTACTACATGAAAGTTTTCCCAGACTAAAGAATATATTAGAATTTAACTTAATTTAATAATTTGTCACAATTTTACCAAAGATACTAAGAAAGTATTCATTTATTCATTCATTCCAAAATCATGTAAAGACAGCTGCTATGTATGTACCTGGCATGGCACTAGGAATATAAAACATAAGGTGTGGCAATTGTTGGAAATTCCTCTTTAAAAGTCTAACCTTGTTTGAAACGTGTGGCCAAAATGGCATTTTAAGCCTAGGCATCTCTCAAAAATGTGGTTAACCCTCTGAATTACACCATGTTCTTGGTCAACTTATACTGTATAGTCAGCAAATAACATTGCTTTAAGCGGCATAATTCTCAAGTCACTGGCCTCTCTTAAGATTTGGCATTGCACTACATAATACCCCGGAGTATACCATGACTATTTTTGCCAATACTAATATCACTTGATAGCAAAACTAAAGCCAACTCACAGTCTTCCAAGATAGAGGTAATCAGAATTGCACAGTTTACTGAATGCTAAATAGAATCCAGAAGTCTCATAGTGGTCAAAAATCTAAACATTTTTCCTGCCCCATGGGCCTCCTTCAGCCCTTCATCTCAGTGTCTAGTGTAAATTACATCTCCCACTTCCGCGTCTCTGAAGAAAGTCCCTCAAGTCTCTATACAGGCAGGAAGCAAAAACAAAGCCAGCAAAATGCAAAGCTCCCAGTTCTGCCCCCGGATAATTAAAAGCCAACTGTTTACATAAACACTGAAAATTCTCAATCATCAAATGTCAGGTATACTCAGATTTGAGGTCAAAAAAAAAATGAGTTTAAACACAACTTCTGATCCAGGAGAAGTGGCTACTGGGAATATAAAACGTGAGATGCAGCAATTCTTGGAAATTCCTCTTTAAAAGTCTATCCTGTTTTGAAAAGTGTGGTCAAAATGGCATTTTAAGCCTAGGCATCTCCCATCTTTTAGCTTATAGTCTCAAATTATTTTTGCTAAACCACAATTATTAATTAGCCAGAAATGAAAAACAACTGGAAAAAACGAAATAAAACCAAAGGAAAAAAGGAAGATTTGCTCCAGGGTTACAATTCAGGTGCCAGTTTTCACCTAGATACAAAATCCATGACAACCTGAGCTCTATTAACAGCTAGGTAAGGTCACTAAAACATCACACACAAAAATGTGCTCGTTTTACAGCTCTACTTTGTTCTGTTAACAATCACAAAAACTACTGCTAAATGGTAAAAGGTAAAGTACATTATTTGTCTATAATACGGATTTGTACTCTAATTTACACTGTTGCAGACAACAGGGAAAATATTCCAAGGAAAAACCTACCAAACGCCTAGTCTAGGCATAAATTACCATTTGTTTCTGAATCAAGAAGTTTTTAAATAACTAGCACACCAGGCACACATAGATGTGAACATCTATTATCAGGATAATTTAAGTATAGTTCAACTGCTTAATATAATCATGGGTTCTCAAGAGTCAAGAGACGTCATTGTTTTTTGCAGAAATTCACACACACATTAGCAAGTCTCAACAATTACCTGCTTATCTACCTATGAATTATTATGCGAGTCAGCACTGTGGGAAACATTCATTTTGGGAAATAGTGTGTCTGCATCATAGGTGAGAATCACTGCTTATTTTATATGAACTGCAAATTGATAGTTACACCCCATGTACCTAAAATATACTTGACCTGCCAGTGTAACTTTGATATTAAGGAATGAAGTTGAGTTGACCTGTAACACAAGAGTTCCCTAAATGATTCCTGATGGATTCCTACTGCAAGCTAATGATATAGTTCGCCTACTACCCACTCATCAACCTTCCTTCCAGTCAACAATACATTTCTAGGAAGCAAAGAGATAGTTACAGTTCTATCCCCAGGCACTTACCCAAGAAAAATAAAAACATAGGCCCACACAAAAACTCGTATATGAATGTTCATAGCAGCATTACTCATATTAACCAAAAAATGAGAATGACCTAAACATCGGCGGATGGATAAATAAAATATAGTATAATGACACATGGAATATAATAACACATAGAATACCATTTGGTTATAAAATGGAATGAAGTATTGATACATGCCACAACATGGATGACTTTGAAAACATAAGGCTAAATGAAAAAAGCCAGACACAAAAGACCACATATTATATAATTCCATTTATGTGCAAAAGACCACATATTATATAATTCCATTTATATGCCCAGAATAGGCAAATCCAGAGAAACAGAAAGGAGATTAGTGGTTGCCAAGAGTTAGGGAAAGGGAAGAATGGGGAGTGACTGCCAGTGGGTATAGGGTTTCTCGGGGGGAGATGAAAACATTCTGAAATTAGACGGTGGTGATGACTGTACAACTCTGTGAGTATACCAAAAACCAATGAATTGTACATTTTAAAAGAGTAGATTATACTTCAATAAATGTTCTTTAAAAAACTCAATGAATTGTACACTTAGGTAGTTGCACATTTTATTCAACTTCAGTAAAAATGACTTTTAAAATGATAGTTGCAAAAGCCCTGCAATACCATCTCATACCCCATCCACCAAAAAGTTCAATATAAGTTAAGCTATAAAGCGATTTCTGTGCTCTAAGTGCCTACCTCCCTTGAAAAGTTATAGATAATGTTATAGGACTAGGTCTAAATTTGGAAAGTGGAATTTTCAACCCCTCTACCTCACACATGAAAATGTTTTAATGTTAAATTATAATATTTATTTGTATATATATTTGCACCTGTTTTTCTGTTTTTCGATGTGTCATTTTTGCATTATATCTAAACAATTCCACAACTCTAAATTTTTTCTTAGGTGCATTTAAGGCCTTTTTTCCTAATTCGGTTTGCTTATATGGTTTCAACGCAGAAAACACACATAAAGTATAACAAAGCAGGCCATAGCAAATGAGATACAGCACTTCCACTTAACTCCTGCTGTAAATTAATTCTAATCTCAACAGAAGGAATAAGATATCAGTTTTCCTAAAACAACTTATAGTAACAAAGTTTCTTCTAGAGTCTTTCTAGGGCCTTAATAGATCTCAACAAATTTTCCAGTTTATTTTCTCAAAAGTAGATATGCTCATAGCTCTACATCACATCTAATTATTAGTTTAAAATATCCTTGCCCAAGTAATAATTTTACTTCTCTCTACTGGAATCATTTGCCCCAAGTTTCTAAAAGTTGAAGCACTCAGAGTAAATTTTTTAACACTCTTCTGGCAAAACGGAGACATAGAAACAAAAATATGTTCCTTGTTAGGATAGGAAAGAGAGAATTCTGCCCATGTGAATGAATGAGTTTATTTTTCCCAAACGAATACCGGTAACCTTGAGAACGCGCCTTCAGAAAGTCTGCTAGACCTTCCTCAAGCAATGTTGACAGCTCCCTCTGCCCTCACCGTGCCGTCTACTCTTCGTGACATCCGCTTTACTGCATGGCAAATGCGTACTCTCATTCACGGCTCCTAAAGGAGACGTCACAGTTTACAGGCTGACTCCAACCCGTAGGCATGTTTTGCTGGGTCCGCACAGTATGCTGAAGTTGGGAAACATAAAATAAAGATCTGGAATGCTAGCTTCTCATTAAAAAGAGAAATGGTCTGGCAACACTGGGTTTGCATTATCCCATGGCCACAACTGGCAGCCCTTGAGGAAATGACCGGCTGCTCTGCAGAGAACAACCTCCATCCAGTGACAGATCCTACCCACCTGACTGGCCCCGCAGGCATGTCGGTTTGACACTGACACTATGCAGAGTGTCTTCCTTGTGTCCTCAAGGCCCAGCACAGCTCCTGCCCTGAGGAAGGGATCTCACTTGCTGACTCAGAACTCAGTGTGTAGAAGAAGCATCCAAGGTGCCTGTAAAACAATACAGGCCCCAGGCCTTTCTCTATGAGATCCTGACTCAAAAGGCCTGGACTGACATCTGAAGTCTACATTCTCCAGAATCCCCCTGACTGTGTCTTGCTAGGAACTGTCCCCGATAAACACGTTCTGGTGCTAGGTATCTAGGGCTCTTATGAGTCTTGATTTCTTGATAAGAAAAACAACTTGTTCTAAATAATCACCACGTCTCACAGCTCTAAATGTTTTGGTTCTTTATTAGAAGCCTAAGGAAACCAAGCAGGTATCAGTTTCTGTTCTGCTGCCACCTGCTGGCATGTTCATGGTACTGCAGAGGTATATTGCAGCCCCTGGACTACTGTCCTCTGTTTTTAATGGCTAGAACCAGATACATCAATATCACAACAAAACAGCTTTAAAACGCAACATCGAGCTACATTTGGCAAAAATAAAAAATAAAAATAAAAATAAACAAATATCTTATAGTTTTATTTGTCAATTATATCTGGAAAAAATTTTTAAAGTAATATAACACCACCAGTCTGTCACCTTATTAACTCTACAAGAACTTCCCATGTATTCCCACAAAACTGGTTTTGGAACACACAAAATAGATCTTGAGACTTTCTGTGGAAAAACTTGCACGTTAAAGTATATAATCTGATTAATTGTAGATTTGGGATCCACTACATGGAAAAACTCTATCGTAATAAAATGTCCCAAAATGGAATGATTTTTTCGGAGAATGTATTTTTGGAGAAAGTAAACTCCTGATATAGAATATGGTTAGAGGCTAAACATATGTAATTCATTTTGAGTGTGATTTCTAAGATTCCCCTCAATATGCTGGATTATTTCTCTCTCATTCAATAGAGCACCAGGGAGCTCATGAATCGGGGTTCTGAGGCTCATGAGTTTGGGTTATACGTGGATTGTGCCCTCCAACACTAGAACTAAAGTTCAGAGGAAGATAATGTGGGCAGACGGCCAACCATAACCATTGAAGATATCTGCCTGGACATTCAGAACACAGCAGAGAGCAGTCGGGTGTGACAGGAGGTGTGGGAGGCAGCAGAGTACGGATTAGTTGGGAAGGGTGATTACTTCACTCTCCTCGAAACTGTGAAGCTTGACCTGCCAACCACTTCCTCCTTCCAGCTCTTCCTCTGCTCTCCGACCTGGTATTCTCCCTCCACCTTCTCATCTTGATCAATTTAAGTACAAACTCCAAGATGCAGTCCTAAATTTACACTGGCCCTTCCCCCGAGGCATCCCCCAGCCTCACAGGTACAGCCCCCAGGTGAGCATTTCCTCCCGAGCACCTTCACAGCACCACAAAGTCAGTATGTAAGAGGCCTCACCCTCTCACCCAGAGGGAGCTGCCACACCTTGGTTCCCTCTCGAAATCATCGTACTACCATTCTCCCAGCTGCTCAGACTCAGAGCATCAGAGCGAACCTTCCTTGCCCCTCCAAATCCATGTAATTCTCTCCATCCCAGTTCTAAGTTTCTCTTCTAGCAGATGTAACACTTTAATAATCTTTAGCAATCAGTAGGATTGCTCTGCCTTAATTTCTCTCAATCTACCCTGTATTTCAAAGCCTGCCTATCGTTTCTTAAAAATCAAAATCTTCCAAAGATCTGTATTTGGTTTGTAGCGTAAGGCCTTCCTACCTACCTTCGGGCCTTTCACCCCTGGATTCTCACACATGGATCCTTGATTCTACCCAAACACAAGAATTAAAGATCGTTCAATACCTTCATCCCACCTTCTTAACAACTCAAACTATACCTCTCCACTGTCTTCTCCAAACACCACTACCCCAGAAAGATTCCTTCTCCTTCCACATTGTCTATGACACCAATTTCCTGAGCCACTATTTCAGTAGTTAACACTATTGGGCCTTAGGTCATTGCTATTTGCTCATCTTCTCATCTGTCCGAGATTGAAACTTTACTGGGGTTAGGAACCTCAGTCAAGGATTTATTTATCTTCCCCCCATCCTGTGCCCCACTGTGTAACATGCGGAACAAGTATTTGTAATAATAAAAGAAAATGTCATATCATTTCTCCTAAAAGCAAGTAAGTTAAAAGGAAAGAGAAACTATGGCTTGAGGTATACAGAGAAAGTATAATTCAGATTCAGAGATTCAAAGAGCATAGTTCAGGAAAAAGATTTAGACCTTCTGAAAAAAAAACATAGGTGTGATGAGGTAGAGCCTGACACCCACGTGAAGACAGCCGTGCAAAGTGGGAGGACTGGAGAAAGAAGCCAGCCTCCCTGTCTCTCCGGCCACCACTCAGATACAAGAGTCCTGGATCAGACAGATGATACGTATGCTGTGGGAAAACACGGAGAGCTCTGGCAGCACATGACAGACCTAAGCAATGTCTCCAGGGGGAAAGGAAAAGCCAAAAACCAGCATTAATGAATATTTTCCTCCCCTAATAGAGACTAAGAACAGTTATCACACATCCTGGAACAGAGAATGGAGTCAGAACACAGAAAAGCTGGAGGAAACGGAAAACAGATTCAGTAAAAGTAAGGAGGAGGACTAGGAGTGCCACATGAAATAATGATCACCCTGGCCTGAAGCAGAGCCAGATGGCAGCCACACGCAATGGAGACCCACACAGGTGATATGAAATTTTGATGAATTCCTTAATGACTACACAATGAAAGCCTATCTTCCAGAAACAGGCTAATAAAAGAATGAATGTCACCGCTACACAAAAAGACTTGACACTGCCTCCATTATTTACTCATCTATCTTTGTACATTTTTCAAAATATGTTTAATAAGTGCTCTTGCTGATAAGAATGATGATAGTTCACAGCGTGGATACCAATGGCACGTTTTTGAACCCTAAGTAGATGCTCCAGGCCACTGTATTAATTGGATTACCACAAAAGGCCCGGTAATGTAGCCACCCACACTCTTGACCCAAAATGAAAGCTGCAGTCATGGATTAGGGAGAACCATAGAGGCCACTTCTTGGCATCTCGGTGTGAGAAATCAAGCAAAGTTGCAGCTTCTATAACAACAAACTCTTAATTCTCAAAGTGAGCAGGTTGATTTACACATGAGTGTGCAGCGCACCTTACTAACCCCAACTTGTTTAAGCAAGGCAAGATGCTTCTGAATTGCTTCACATTTGCCTAAAAGGTCATCTTAACTACCCACAGTCTAAAGTCAAAATAAGACTGAAGGTCACCAGTGTTTTCTGCCTTCTATAAAAGCCTTGACAAAATGAGTTAAATCTCCTAAAGAGAGGTTCTTCTCCAGGAAGACATTGTTTAAGAAAGCACAGCCATCTGACAGCTGGTATGAAGTGAAAGTTAAAACTTGACTAGATAACCTGGAAGGAACCTGAGTAGCTATATGCAACGTGCAGGATCCCAAAGTAACAGGAAGAAAATGTATAGACTGCAGCACTACTCCTGTGGGTCATAGGTAGAGAACCTCTTAAATA
Organism: Pteropus medius; assembly: GCF_902729225.1. NCBI lineage: Eukaryota > Metazoa > Chordata > Mammalia > Chiroptera > Pteropodidae > Pteropus > Pteropus medius. The sequence goes on along the minus strand of NW_024349800.1, from coordinate 15,309,764 downwards.
AGAGACACCAAGTGGACAAACCACCCTGAAACTAGCTAGGGTCTGCTGGCTTGTGACCCACTCTACAGAACGAGGGTCTGGGAAATCTGTAGCAAGTGCAGATCAAGAAGAGCTGAACAGACTGTCGACTGGCAGGTTTTCCCAGGTAGATGTGGGAGGACCACAGAGCAAGTTTGAAGATGTTGTCAAGAGAATGGCTTAGCGTTTACACTGTGCAGACTACACTAAACATAGGAAAGAAGCCAAGACAGGGGAGGCTGGTAAGAAGGAAGAAAGTAGAGGTTTTGACTAAGTAGGTTTAGTTGAAGCTGCAAGATGCTGGGCAAGCTGCAGAGTTAAGCTGTTGCAGTTTCATAATACAAAAGTGAAACCCTCCCTGGAAAATAACTATATCTAAGATTAAAACATCAAAGAAAGTGGCTGGAGTCGAAGTGGAAGTCATGCCCTGGGAGGTGAGAGAACTTGATGGGCCCTCCAAAACTCCACTGTGTTCACCCAGGATGATGACAGGGTGGGGGTGGGAAGAAGTCATGAGGCAGGTGCTCGGTCTGCACTGAATAAAATAAACAAATGAGAGGTCAGCATAATAATGAGAAGGAGAGATCTTGGATAGTTTGACCAAATGATATAAGGCTCAGATATTTCTTTGTGAACATTTCAAGATTACTGTCTAGAGGTGGACACTTTTTTCAGCCCTGAGAAATGCAAGATAAGGAAAAGACAGCAATCCCCACCGGAGAAGACCATAGGAGAAAAAGAGGACTAGGTTTTCCTAACAGCACAGAGGGAAAGGGAAGGTCTAGGAAAGGCTGAAGAGTTGGGGTGTCACCAAAAAACCGTTCGGAGGGCAGAGTGGAAAGATCAGGGAGGAATTGTGAGCACTGGGCCAAGAAGCCAAGTGTTGAGCTCCATGACCAAAGCCCCACCTTGGGCAGCAATGAAGGCTGACAGGAAGGACATCTGAGGTTAGCAGCCTGCAAGGATGACCTCGCAATGATACTAAACATTTCCATGTTACATTTAACAGTAAGTAACTGGTGAGACTAAGTCCGTCAGGCCAAGACCATACAAATCCTGCATTCTTTTCTTATTATAAACATCTCTCTGCATTTTGAAACTAAACTGAACAAACAAACATCCTCTGCACTACACACACCCAGGAGATTGATGGGATGAATAATACCTCAAACATTAGGTCACTGGTCAATAAACGGTGAGATATTTTGGTATTCTCGTTACCTGAAGCAAAACTAACTTTTTAAAGCTTTTTAAAAAACATTCTTCTCAGTCACAATTTGGCTTAGAAAAACCTGCCAGTTTGCTTAAGCAGTACACTGCACATGGACGTATCAAAACTTTACATCTACTAAAATTAAATTTTCAGTTTTAACTGTAATTTAAATATTTATAAATACAACATACAGATGATCTCTCACATATTCTCTGAAAACTTCCTTGAAGCGTTATCAGAAAATGTAGTTATAATTATTATTCTGCTTTTGGAAACAATTATTCATCCATCCACTCAACAAAATCAATGTACCTTATGCATTTGCTTACTGCTATGTTAAAGTGTTATGGTAGACAAAATAACTTATAAACCTAATTTTATAGAAAATCACATCTTAAACCAGGCATGGGCAAACGAGGGCCTGTGGGACAAACCCAGTCTAACACCTATTTTTTATAAAGTTTTATTAGAACACAGACTCAAATCCATTACAATGAGATTTCTCACTACTATTAGCAGAGAAAGTTGAGAAGTTGATAAATCAGGCCTAACAGACCCATGGTCCATAAAAGTCTCAAATATTTACTATCTGGCCCATTACAGAAAAAGTTTGTGAACTGTTATCATTGACAAATTATCAAATGCTCCCATTTATTCATTCAAATACATTAGTGGAAAGGCTAGGATAGATACAAATATACAAAAAACTCAGTATGCGCTGGAGGATCTTACAAATACAGGGCAAAACACAAAATAAAATATGGGCTTGGGCATCTGGTGACATTCCAGAGGGCCTGCTGGGAGGCCCAGCATAGGGAAACTGGGCCAGAGAAGACCTCAGCCAGGCCCACACTTGGCTCAGTGCCTTCCCAGCTCTTTGGTGGAAAAGGGTTTCTCTGTCCCACCCCAACAAAAGTGAGAGGGGAGAGGATGCTCCCCACAAGGAAAATGGACTGTGTTTACAACCACTGTGTTGTGGAAAACACCTACGGTTCATGGAAATGTCCACAGGCTAGAAGTTCTGCTTGGTTCCCGAGCATCTAATCCTGTGCCCAGGAAGGAATTCTCATCATACTGGGGCCAGAGCAAAGCTCTACTCCCAGACCCTGGACTTCTGGGTTTGCAGCCAGGCAGGAGAAGGTGCACCTCTCTAGACCCAGCCACTTGAAGACTTAAACTTTAAGAAAAGACGTAGAGTGGGCTGCTTCCTCCTGGTCTAGGTGATGTGAACCCTGACGATGAAGCCTGAACTCAGAGGAAGAGAAAGACTGGACAATTCGAAAAACAAATCTCAGATTTCTCTACAGATAGACCAAAAACTGAAACAAAGGAAAATATAAATGCATATGAAGCGTGCCCTTCTAGAATGTCCTTTAATATATAGAATAAGTTTTAAGAATTAAACAAAAACATTCCAAACATAAAACCCCAACTTCAAGATTGGGGCAGGGGGCCCTTGGAAAGAGAGACTCACCAGAAAAGATAAATTGAAGAACAAAGGGGTATCTCGTAGGAAATGATCTGTAAATAAAGCCCAGTATTCAATATTTGAATCAGTGATAGGTTTGACGAGAAAGAAAAAAAATTGTTTTGATAAATCAGGCCTACAAGAGCACACCTGGAATATGCGGGGAGCTGAGGAGCTCTGCAACCAGCTAGCTCTCAGAGAATCCGGTGGAAAAACGGTCAAAGCTGTTGCCAGCTGCAACTTTGTTAAAGCCAAAAAGGATGCTGAAAATTCATCACTTGTTTGAGAAAAGAACAAACTTGTATGGAGGCTTGAAGCAAAGCATAGATGGAAAACCAAAACACTATGAGATGTTTGTAACTTGACTGGTATTCTTTAATACGTCTGTGAGCTCCAAGTGATCGATTTACTAAAAAGATTCTCCTGCTTGTGTTAAATGTATTGGGAAATTGACAGAAGTGGAAAAAATAAGCCTAAAAGTTGAGAGCTAATTAGCAAATCATTCCAATATTTTTCTAAAAATTTTATCTTAGTGAAATCAATGAAATGAAGCCTTCTGTTATTTGTACAGGAAATCTAAGCCTACCTAACGAAAATATAGTTAATGCTACATAGAAATGTGGACTGAATGCTGTGGAAGAACTCCGCTTGGGGAGAAAGAAAACGCTTGAAAGAAAAAAATGATATTTATTGGAGGTAGCCAGGTAGAAAAAAAGGGAAGAGGGAGTATAAAATAAATACAAAGTTGTCTTCACTCCAGAGGCCGATCTCCTTTCCCACAGTTCTCAGTGGTACTCTAAAATATGGACTTCAATAAATATTTGTTGAATGAACACTGCCCTCTGGTGGCCCAGAAGTGCAGCATACCTTGGAGTCATTGTGGGTTCAGTTCCAGACCTCTGCAATCAAATGAATATTGTGATAAAGCAACTCATACAATTTTTTTGGTTTCTCAGTGCATATAAAAGTTATGTTTACACTACGTATAGTCCATTAAGTGTGCAAAAGCACTATGTCTAAAAAATAACATATATACCTTAATTTGAAAATACTTCATTGGTAAAAAATGCTAACCATCATCTGAGCCTTTGGTGAGTTGTAACCATTTTGCTGGTAGAGGGTCTTACCTTCGATTTTGTAAAAAGCACAATATCTGTAAAATGCAATAAAGCAAAGTACAATAAAATGAGGTATGTCTATATCCAAATTGTACTTTGTATTCTAGAACTTTCCCATGTCCTTTGTCTTCAAAACATACCAATCCCTTATTCTAGCCACTTAAAGACTCAGATCTGACATGACAGTAGAATATTTCTGACAAAACAAATCCTCCCATATAGCTAACTGGTAGTAACCTTATAATAAATCCAAAATAGTGATAATGCCTTTCACGCAGGCACAACCCATAATGTGTCCCTCAGTTCCCAGAGAAAGACTAATTTCACAGGCGCCTGCCTTCTCCTAAATGTTCCCCCAATTCTTTCAGTGCAAGGATTTGTTTTCAGACATTGCTTCCACAAACTGCCTGGACCCTTCCATATTTTCAACGTATTTTATCCCTTACAGGGGATAAAAAAAGGTAAAGTGAATCTTGGTCTGATGGCGCCTCCCTTCCCAGTAAATTGATATAACTGAGTAGCTACATTCTCCCTATTTATCACTCCTTCTTTCATGTGCATAATTACAGATGATAACGTTAATTCATATATTGGGACCCACAAAATACAAGCCATCCCAGTAGCCTGAATCTAAACCTAAATCAGGCTGCACTTACAGGAAATGCCCATCAAGGAACCTAACGTCCACCAACCAGAATCCTCCAACTCAGCTTTAGCTAGCTCTCCTTACCCTGCAAAACAGGACCTTCTGGCCTTATCAGGAAATCCCCTGACTCCTAGCCAATCACGTCCGCTTCCACGCTTCTGCCTCTAATACCCCATGAGGCTCACTCGTGCCCCAAATCCCTCAGGAACACTGTAGTCTGCTGGTGAGGCACTGTGCTCTCCCAACCCACGCGTTCTTTTTCCTTGAATAAGGACATCAAATTCATTACTAAATTCTATTATTTTTTGTCATTTGACACAGATACTTCCCCTACATCCAAGTCAACTTTTCTCCATCTTCTCTCATTCTTAAATGTTTGGATCTGTCAACCACCATCACGGAGAGCTATGCATTCAAAGGTAAGCTTCGAAGACTGGCTTTCATTTCAGCATGTTCCTCATGAGCCATTTGGTACAAACCATGAACAGCTGAGTACTGAGTTTCCATAGGACAAATCCAAGTTAAATATTCCACAGGCTCCACTGCTTCCTTTCCTTGAAAGGGCATGGGCGCCACCCAGGACAGGCAGATAAGACTAAAATGCACTTCCTTCCACTTTACGCAAACATGAGTCAATTCTAGCCAGAAGGGAAAAGAACACTCAAATATGTGCCTTTGCAGCTTCATTCCCAGTGGCCAGCAGAGTTTACAGAGACTGTAAACCTCCATTATTCCAAGTTCACGTCTGCCGTTTACTAAGTTTGTGCAAAATAAAATAAAGGCAAATTCCATGGAAAAATCTAAACCAAGGGACACTCAGAGGCAAAACTTTCCTCATTATCTAACAAATTCTGGGGAAATTACCTGTAAGATAAAGGATTGGAAAGTTATGGAAAACATGCTTAAACCTTCCAATATCACTGCTTTTACACAATAATTAACAAATAGCCGAAATAGTTGGAATTTACCAGAGTTAGTCCAATAAGTCACAACATCACAGAAAATCAAACTTTGACGATTACCTGAGAGCTGACATCTGAAGCTCTTTGCAAACTATAATCACTATAGATAAGAAAACTAAGGCTCTTCACTGGAAGAGTCGAAGAAAAGTGAAACGGTTAGTGAAGAATGGACCATACACAGTAACAAGCACAAGCTTTGGGTCACACACATCTGCTGTCCAATTCAGGCTCTGCCTCTCTAGCCATGGTACATAATTTCTATGCCTCTATTTTTTCTCTTAGGAAACCAAATTTTAATAAGAAAGCCAACTCCCATGTCCTTCCCACAAGAATTTCTATCTTCCATGGTAAAAGCTTTCAAAAGAAAAAAAAAATGCTGAGAAAGTTCAAAGTGACAAGGTTTGGATACATAAACAATATTCTTTTCCACTATTCTATAGAGCCAGTGGATACATTTAAGAGACTTCCCAGAAGTTTAAAAGTGCTAGAGAAGAACCGCACAGCAGCTAAACAGGAATCTGTTAGAAAAATATAAGTATATGATTGCATTAAATAAGAACTAAGATAACTAGTGCTGAGACATAACTTCTGCTCTTTGAAAGACACTGTTAAGAGAATGAAAAAAATCTAACCACTGAGAAAAATTTTTGCAAAATATAACCGAAAAAGTCTCGTATCTGGAATACAGAACTCTAGAAAACAAACGACCCAACTTAAAAAAATGGGCAAGTAATCTAGACAAACACGAATCAAAGAAGATAGATGGATGGCAAATAAGCATACAAAAAGGTGTTCGACATCATTAGCACATTAAGAGGAAGCTGCGAGTTTGGATGTCTGACCTCCGACAGCTTTCAAGTCCCCAGCCCTCTTCTTTCGTCTTTGCCTCACGTCTGGGCAACCTGATAAGCAAGCCCACACGCACCCTCTGTCTCTTTGGCACCACAGAAATTTCAAACCATACAGACCCGGCTGACAAAAGGGCCTATCCCAGCTCTACCCCTTAACTACAATAAAAATCCTAAACCGCCAACACCTTCTGCACCGTGTTTCACGCCAGACAAAACTTAAGCCCTTCTCCTCAATGAAGCCTTTTGCTATGTATTATGTGAGGAACAAATTTTATTTCGCATTCATTTGTACCTATGTGTTATTCATCCTGACATCTATAAATTCTTGGGGGAAGGGAGGGCTATTGCCTAGTGTCCAGCAGAGGAAGCTGGGTGTTTGAACAAAAGAATCGGTCCTTAGAGAGATGTAGATTAAGACCACTAGGAGGTACTACTGCATACCTACAAACATACGACTATGACATTTTAGAATGGTTAAAATTTTAAGAACTTAGAATAACAAGTGTTGACAAGGGTATAAAAAAAACAAAACTCACCTGCATTACCGGTAGGAGGGCAAAATGGCAGGGCCACTGTGAAAAAGTTTGCCAATTTCTGATAAAGTTAAACATAGACTTACAATAAAACCCATCAATGAACTCCTCAGCATTTACTCAAGTGAAATAAAAAGCCTGTCATGAATGTTCATGGTGGCTCATAATTGCCAGAAACTAGAAACGACCCAAATGTCCTTCAAATGGGAATCGATGAACTGTGGCACAACTATTCAATGAACACCACTCAGCTGTAAAAAGGAATGAAGTACTAATACAAGCAACATCATCAATGAGTCTCAAATGCATTAGGCTAAGCGAAAGAAGCCAGACTCTAAAGGCTACAAATAGTATGATTCCAGGTATATGACCTTCTCGAAATGACAAAACCACAGGGACCTGTAAAGATAGAAACAGAGAGTGGTTTGCCAGAAACAGGATGAGGAGGGAAGGGTCGACTATAAAAAATTTGACCATAAGGAAATCTGGGGGAGTGATAAAACTGCTGGATCTTGATTAGGTGGCAGTCACACAACTGTATGCCTCTGTCACGACTCAGTACACTAAAAAGGGTGGATTTCACTGTAAATTATTAAAAAAAAAAAAGATAAGAAGCAACAGTGTAAACAATATTTAGAAATGTCATTATTTGAGCTGATATTAAAAGAGGTTGAAGATAGTGATTCTTAAACTGTACTGAGAATGAAGAATCACCAAGGCCATTTGCTAATAGGTTAGATTTTCCCTCTGCCTCCATTCGAGAGTCCGTGGGTCCAGCCTTGGAGATGGGAATCTGCACCTTTAACGAGCGCTCGAGACTGTATTGAGGCAGATGCTCCCACCACTACACTTTGAGTGTTTCACAGCATTATCCTGGCAAGAGCTGACACAAACGCCCTTCCACTTCTTCATCTGAATGTGTCTCGTTTCTTTCCAAAGCTCAGCATCTCTAGTGGCTCGAGGCAGAATCCAGGATGTTACAAAGACAGAAACAGCTGAGACCAGAAGAAACAAGGGCTTTATCACTGGAGGAAGTGGGCATAAGAAACATGATAAGATATCAGCTGCTATGGATGGCCTTTTGCAAGTTTCCAAGTCTCAGAGAGCTAGAGATTTCAGATAAACATCTGTTTAGTGTCCTGAACAGTTTTACCAAGCTGGAAAAACAAGAAAAAAACTCACAGATGAGCACAGATTAATATGACAAGAAAAGTTACTCATGGAACATCTAAACCACTGTGTTTCAAACAGGAAATAATAATTCTCTATTTTCTAACATCCATCCACTCCATTATAATCTAGTAAAACACTTATTAAAAAAAAAAAAAAAAACTATGCTGAATCCGTGTGTAAATCAATGGGAATAAAGCTGGTCTAATAAAGGGGTTTGGGGTGAGGTGGGAGTGGCATAAGGTTCTGAGCATCACTGAAAAGCCATGTGCTCTGCAAATCCTATCACAGAGAAATCTGCTCTGTGGAGCCCCATTAAGAAACATTCCTTAAAAAAAAAAAACAGTTGCAGGGATAAATGCACAGACTTCTGTTAGGACACACAAGAAATCCAGCTAAATTCCACTGTAAGATTTTCAGCAAATTCAGTAAATTTGGCTGAACTTTCTAATAAACAACTCATTAGTTATTCTGTATGTTTATCTGACTTCTTCACTAACATATCCCAAACACCTAGAAAAGTCACTGGCCCATAGTAGGTACTCAAATATTTATTGAATAAATAACTAAACATAAACTAGCTTTAAAAAATTAATACGAAACATATCCCCAGTATATTCAAAATGTGATTATAGATACTGGTAAGAATTGACGGTAATGATTAATTCTCTCAGGAAATAACTGGAATTTTTAAGGCCCTAAGTAAATGAATCTCTAATTAGTAAAAAGTATTAGAGCAGATTTTTGTAGAAAGGACTTTGCACGGTCCATATCTTCCAGCAGCCATGCCATCTCTCCAATGTGCCCGCCTTTTCTGGTGTTGAATGTCTATGTTATTAGCTATGTCTCTTCTGAATTAAACAGTCACGAAAAACAAATCCAGAACAAAAAATACTTCGGCTCCTTCTATACCTACTATAAGTAAGGGCTTAAAAGCCTTTCTTAAAAAGCAAGATGAGTTGTTCTTACCAGAGGCACAAAAATAAAAGTTGTACTACCAGGATTTGATCCTTCCCCCAAAACTCATAGCTTTCATATTAAAAACTGTGACTTAAAGTTATAAGCCTAAGTTACAGTTTTAAACATGTACTAGGTAGACAGCCTTTTAAGAAAGGCTTATGTGCAATCATCAAAGAATTGTCACTTTATTACAGAAAAGTGCCACCCCTAAATAGTCGTTTTTGCTTTAGCAACAATGAGGTGGTTGTCCTAAACTTATTTACCTAGCATCCCTCTTTGCAGCTAAAAGCTTTAATAACGCAATGCCTTCTCATCTTGTTTGCTGGTGACACACGGTTTGAGTTTCACATTCACCTGGGAGCTGCTGTGGAATGCATTAAATAAGGAATGTTTTATCCACAGCAGAACAAACCTAATCTTCAGGCGTGGACTGATACAAAGAGAAGGACATTCATAAAATTCAAAAGAAAATCAACACCTGACAAATTCCTGCTCCCCAGCCCTAGCATCACATTACCTGCTACATTGCTCCCAGGGACGTTTCCCACTACAGTCAGAGATGCAGGTTTTCACAGTAATGTAAAGCAGACAGTCTGGAATGCTTGATTTCTTTGTGTATAATTTAGATACGAGACAAGCTCTAAAAAATCTTTTTTGTTGTTAACTATAATTACATTAACAATCATAAAGATTAATGAGTAGCAACAGTCACTGTTTCATCAAATCTGTCAAATATTCAGTCTGGAGAGAGTCATATATTTAAAAACCAATATGCTATACTTGACAGCATAATTGTATTCATCCATTCCACCAACATTTACTAATCGTCTACTACGCTCCAGGTAGGAAGCTAAGGATACTCCTGCATATATATTTATTTATTAGTCACTTGATTTTTTATATGCAGTCTTTCACAAATGTGTGCAGTTTTAGAGAAAACTTTGTAAAATTTCCATGAATCTTAATTATGACTTTGCTTCTAAGAAGTACTGTGTAAATGACATCTCTGTGTGTGTGTGTATGTGTGTTACAAGGAGGAGAAATTTACAAACAGAAAGGCCAATTTATAAAATGTTCTTCAATTTTATGAGTTATGAGCATCATGTCTCGTTGGCTACCTTATTCAACTAAGGTAATAACTCACCTTTTGTTTAAAGAATAGCATTCCAGCAATGAAGGAGTGGGTAACATTTAGATATAGAGCTCGCTCTCAGAGAGCTCACCCACCACCACCTCAGAGTTTGCCTCTAGCAACAAAGATGTCTTAGGATTTGTCCTGTTGGTTCAGACTTCCACCAACACCAAAGGGGACAGAATATATATATATATACCTTACTGTTAAAGTGTACAGATGAAACTTATTGGATTTTAGTAACCAATGTCATCATAAAATATAAATAAATAACTACTTATTCTACTACTCTAATGAGAATATTGTCCACATGCTGAAACCAAATGGATCATTTCCTTTGAGCGGGTTTTCTCTGCCTTTCAAAAACTAGGCTAAAACCCAGTGAGAAAATCAGCATATTTGGTTTGAGATGCCATCATATTTCATGTAGTTCTGTGTATACCCTAACCCTCAAGTCCAATGTGGAGAAGGCCAAGATATTAAGAATAAAAGCTAAGAATTTAGTCCTTCCATTCACTTGCATTCTTCCATTGCATTTCACTCTGCTTTGAGTTTACCAATACACACACACAGAAGCACTCTGACCTCTAACTCTCCACAAGTGTTTTTACTTTCGTTACGTTTTTCACAGTCAACATGTGATTTCACAGCATCCATAACAACGTTTCTCAAACTGTAATCCACAATAATTTCCCTGATGGTCCACAAATGGTTATACCCTCATTCAAACAGGAAAAGAGGAAAGGGTAAGACCAAAGGGTGATCCCCTCAGTCTATCCCTCTTCGCCAAAAAGCCAATAGCTCTTCTGGATGCTCTACCCCCTAGTCCTCCACGACTCATGGTGACCTCAGCACAAGGATGTCTGAGAAGACAAATCTTTTCAAATGGATTTACTAACATTCTTATAAATGTCAGGGGGTCGGATGGTGAAGAGAGAAGAACAGATATCAGGTGAACGACTTGTAATGTCTGCCATAGGTATATCGGTCATGTGAAAAAAAAAAGATGAATTCACCTGAGTGGATATTTGAGGGAAAAATAAAGTTAAATCCATAGTTCATGCCTTAGATATAAGTTAATTCTAGATAGATCGATTATTTTGAAGCATATAAAGTGAATCCACAAAATAACCTAAAGAAACCAGGAGAATTTTTATACTCTAGGAAAGAAAAAGGTCTCTATAATACAAAAACCCAGAAATCACAAAAGATTAATAAATTCAACTACATACAAATTTTTTTTAAAGTTTCTGATTAGAAAAATGAAAGTTAAAACACAAACCAACACAAAAAAAATTTGCAATACACATGCTAGACAAAGAGCCAGTTTTCTTTTAATAAAGGGGGTAGAAATAGTTAACAGAAAAGACAAATTGCTCTTAAACGTATTAAGAGATGATCAATCTCACTTATCAGAAAAACACAAAATCAAAACTACTAAATACCATCTTTCGCTTTCTGATTGACCAAGAATGAGAACAGGGTAACAGACCCTCTACTACATAGCTGGTGGGAACGAAACTCTCTAGAGAGGAAAACTAACAACTCAGCAGCTGGGAACCATCCTGCAATTATAATTGCACACATGCAAAATGACCTATGCCCAATGATATTCACTGAAACATTACTGTTTGTAATGACAAACATCAGAACAAATTTAAATATCTATCAAAAGAAGAAGAGTTAGAGCAATTCTAGGTCATCCATTCGATAGAATACAGTAATTATAAATATTAGATTTTATGACTGGAAAAAAAAAAAACTTTTAAAGCTCCTGTGTGCCAATACGGGAGGGCAGTCAGCTATACTGTTAAGTACCAAAACCAAGGAACAAAATAGTATATATACTATGTTTCCATTTTTACTTTTAAAAATTAAGCAATGAATGAAACATGCAGACGACCCAAAGTATTCAGATTTCTCAGATGTCATTTCGATATTTGTTTCACTCCCTAAGCACAGTGGACCTGCCCTTTCCCACCAGCTCAAGGTGATGCAGAGCCTTCGGAAGTGAGCAGGCAGCAAGCTGGCTTCGGAACTGATCTCCAAAGCTGATCTGACGCACTTTACTCCTTGGCAAAGAGCCTGAGCAGGGAACGATCCAAAATGTCTTCACCACAAATTTAACCAACTATAGATCCACTTTTTTTTTTTTTTCAACAAATTTCTATTATAAGAATTGAATGTTGATGGGAAATTGGCTCTCATTTAATCTTTGATCACATATTTTCATCACTATCTGGTATTGGGAGAACAATGACACTTGAGGGCTTCACGGGGGCTAGAAGGAACAAGGAGAATTTGTATTAAATTAGCTGGTTTGGATGAGGAGGGCGCACTGGAAAGCAGAAAAGTTTTCTGCTTCTCAGTGGGAGAAAATAAAAGCAGCAATAGGAATGAGCCACAAGAGCTATTTTGTAACTTTCCTTTAACTTAAGGACATTGGAACAAGTTCAGAAAGCCACAAAATCTCAATTTCCCCTACTTCGGCCTGCTTTTCTGATTCCCATCCCAGTTCAGCTACTGTCTCATCTAGTCACACTTCTCTCCTATTAAGAAAGGACCAAAAAGGGGGAGAGGGGACATACATTCTATACTTCCTGACTTCTGGACAAAGTTCTCAAGGCCTCTCCCTGTTCTAAGGGCCTAGAAAGGGTAAACCTTGGAAGTCAAGCCTATAGTGTATACAACCCGCAACCTCCCCCAGAGGCCAGAGAATACCCAGGTGCAGCTGTGAGGGAAACCCTTCACCAGAGATGTTCTCTGCACTCTTAGCACTGGGCTCACTGTTCCACCAGGTCGCAGACCTACCCCGTATCCTGAAACCTTTGCTGGTGAACCACACGGCGTCTATACTACATGCAGAATGTACTAAAAAGTGCTGTCGGGAAAGAACAACCAAAACAAAAATGTAAGTCCTGTTTTCATGGACCTCATAACCACTTTGGGATCAAAAGCTATGAATGTACGTGTGCCGGCCCACACAAGCAGTCTCTAGAGTCTTACGATGGAGCAGCTTTCGCAAACTGAAAAACCTCAGCACGTAAGCACAAAAGGGACAAAATGGCAAGTGGCCTGTGACAGATGAGGCTAGGCATGCGGCATGCGGTGCAGGGTTTATCTTAACCTTATTCCTCCCTATCACGCAATCTCTCCTAGCCTTATCAGCCAGACTTCCTGGAAGAGAATTCTATACTCCCTATCCTTAGGACTGCATCTCGCTTAACTTCTCAGTGAACTTGTTTGTCTTCCACCTTCACTCTGAAATACTCTAAGCCACTAGCGAGATCCAAATTTTCAGATTAAATAGAGATTTCTCAGTTATTTTCCTGAACTTCGGTCTGATACTGTTTATTTCAGCATTTAACTATTTGCAAATCACAACCCGCAAACTTTTTTGGAAATCTGTTGAATGCTATGGACCCTCACCCCAGAAAAATCATACACATGCACACACACACATGCACATGCACACAAGCACACACGTATACACATGCACACAAACACACACACATGCATACACAATAGAGGGTTCAGAAACCCCCTGAAACTTAACCCTGGACCAATTGGGTCAGTAGATCCCAGGTTAAGAACTGTCAGCCACTGGCTTGGTTTCTGTAACAACTTTCCCTAACAAATTACTCCACTTACAATTTGAATCTCCTTCCTGGATTCCTCTTCCTAGGCCCACCTCTTAAACATGGCTGCTCCCTAGGGTTATGAATTCAGGTCAGTGCTTTCATTCAAAATCATCCCTCCTTGCTCATCCACTCTCATGACGTCAGTCATCAGCAGCATGCTTCAGAGTCTTAAATCCATTATCTCCGGCCCAAACCTGTAAGAGTCATACATCCAGAACTACCACTGGGAGGATAACTCTACTTTGGCTGCCATAATACTCAACGTGACCAAAATTAAACTCACCATCCCCTCTCACTTCCTCACCCCCCACTTAATTAAGTTGTCTTTCTCAGTTATTAATGCCAATGAAATATCATGATTCCATTTCTAGGATGGCCAAGTACTTCCTATCAGACCAACTCTCCCACAGATAGAAACTATAAACTCAGGACTTCTAGACATTAAAAAAAAAAAAAAAAGTTCTTCTGAAAGCACTAGAGAGCAAATGAGAGCAGGCAATGCCTGGAGGCGAGCTGACTGTAGAAGAAGGAACTGCACTAGGTGAGTTTCCAGTTTTTTAAGGTTTATGGCCTAAGGACACACCCCCGCCCCTGCTATGCAAGTGGCTCAAATTCTGGTTAAAAAAAAAAAAAAAAAGACAGTCTCACTGGGCTGGGAACTAGAGGACAGAGCCCAGGACAATCACAGTCACTAGAAAATGAGAGGAAAATTCCAGGATAGAGAGAGAGAGCAAGAGAGAGGAAGTATAAAAACTTCTCCCAAATCACTAGGTGGCCCCTGAGCCGCAGATGTGCAGGCAGACTCCGAGCTCTCTAGCCAAGGCAACAAGAGCCGAACTGAGATTTAAGCTGCTGCCACGATAGCAAAAACAGAATTTGCAGTTTGAGTCTAGCCAAATTAAGTGTCTGCTTTAACCAAACAAAAATATCATTTTTTGCCAAAATGTAATAAAACTGAGAGCTCACACAACATGTCATTTATAATGTCCAGGATGCAACCCAAATTACTTGAGATTAAAAAAAGCAGGACTACGGCCATGCCACCCTGAACAAGCCCGATCTCGTCTGATCTTGGAAGCTAAGCAGGGTCCGGCCTGGTTAGTACCTGGATGGTAGACCACCTAGGAATACCAGGTGCTATAGGCAAAAAAAAAAAAAAAAAAAAAAGCGAGAAACAGGAGCTCATTCCCAAAGAAAAAGACAATCAAGGGAGTCAGCAAGGTTCTAATTAGCAAGCAAACATTTTAAAGCAGCTATCATTCCAATACTCACATATAGAGAGGAAAAATGCTCATAATAATAGTGAAAGGAAATCTCAGCAGAGAATTATAAACTATAACAATGAATAACAATGACAAGAAAAAGTACCAAATAAAAATTCAAGAACTGAAAAATAAAATATCTGAAATAAAAATTCACTAGATGGGATTAACCACAGAAAGGAGATGACAGAGCAACGAGTCAGTGAACTCTGTGAAGATATTGAAGATGTACTTCACATCAACACAAATTATTCAGTTTGAAGAACAGAAGGATGAAAGACTGAAAAAACAAATCTTAGGGACCTGTGGGACAATATTAAAATGTCTAACATAATTGGATAACAATTGTAACTGATGTCCCAGAAAAGAGGAGAGAGGCCTGACCTCAGCGGGCCAGTGCCACGTTTTCTCAGGCGGGGTCCCTGGGCTCTTGGCCCAGGCTGTGCAGCTGCGATGGAACCAAGTTCGAAATATGGCAACTTTGAAAGATGTTACCAGGCAAGTAAAGTCAATTAAAAACATCTAGAAAATTATGAAGTCTGTGAAAATGACAGCAGCAGCAAAATATGCCCAGCTGGGAGGAAGTTAAAACCAGCTGGAGTATATGGAGCCAAATCTTTGGCTCTGTATGAAAAAGCTGATATTAAGGTGCCTGAAAACAAGAAGAAACACCTCCTTATCAGTGTGTCCTCAGACTGAGGGCTTCGTGGTGCTGTCCATTCTTTGGTTGCTAAACAAATGAAAAGTGAAATGGCTACACTTCAGACAGCCAGGAAAGAAGTTAAGATTGTTGAAATTTGTAATAAAATTAGGGGTATACATCACAGGACTCATTCTGACCAGTTTCTGGTGACATTCAAGGAATTGGGAAGAAAACACCCTACTTTTAGAGAGAAGATCAGTCATTGCTCTGTAATTATTAAATTCTGGATATGAATTTGTAAAGGATTGATGGTTTTTAATAGATTTAGGTCTGTCACCTCCACAGGACAGAAGAAAAGCCCACCTTTGCTTTTAACGCCATTGTAAGCACTGAGAGCATGAGAATCCGCAATGCTATGGATGTGACGTGTTGCAGAACTGCCAACAATACAACCTGGCCAATGCCATGTACTATTTGCTAAGAAATCCACCACAAGTACCATGTGCCAGGATGATGGCCACGGATGACGCTGGCGAGAATGCTTGTGAGATGACTGACAAGTGACTTTGACTTTCTATCACACCCGCCAAGTTGTCATCACAAAGGAGCTGATTGAAACCATCTCTGGTGCTGCAGCTCTGAATGAATGAAAATCAAGTTTCATGCTCAGCCAAGAGGTAAAAAAGGAAAATTCAGCCAGCTGATTTTGTTTTTAGCTTACTGCTGTCCTGGTCAAAAGAAATTATTGGTCCATTGTTTAAATTACTAAAGACAGCAAGATATTTGTAAATTATAATGAACAACTTACAATAATTAAGAAAAGGAGAGAATGTGGCAGGAAAATAATATTTGAAAAAATAATGGCCAAAATTTCCTCAAAAATTGGGAAACATGTTTAACAATTCATGAAGATAAGCAAATACCAGAAAATCTAGAAAACAACTAGAGAAAGATGACACATTGAATATAGGAGTGCACTGATTTGAATTACAAGGTCTTCCCATCAGAGACAATGGAAGCCAGAAAACAGTGCAACACACCTTTAAAGTGCCCAAAGAAGGAATCTGTCCACTCAATGTGGACACTGAGTGCCAGCATCCCATGCCAAAAGCCTGGGAGTGAGCAGGACTTCTTCCTCATACAAACCTTCCAGGACGACTGAGTCTATATACTTAGGATCCCTCCATTTTTATCACCATATCTACCCCAAGGAAGCTCTCATCTCTCTCCTGAATTACAGCAATAGCTGTTTAACTAGTTTCTTTGCCCCAGGCTGGCCCCTAAGCACTCTGTGCTTCATATCACCACCATGCTCTCGAAATAGACTGATCACATCACCCTCTTGCAAAAGTCACTCAGTGACTCCCTCCAGCACTCAAAATAAAATCCAAACTCTTTAGAACAGCATTCAGACTTCTGGGTCTCAGGATGCCTTTATACTCTTAAAAATTATTGAAGGCCCAAAGAGCTCTAGCTTATGTAAGCTTATCTATCAATATTTACTGTTTTAGAAATTTAAAGAGAAATTTTTCAAACACGAGAAGCGGCAAGTCCATACACCGTTAAACTTGAGAGCAATGATGTCATCACATATCATGGAGCCTCTGGAAAATTCTCAGCACACTCACGATAATTAGGGTTAAAAAGCCAAATAAAAATCAGCATTGTTTTGAACTTGTAGGACCTCCCCCCACACCACCCCCCACCAACACACATGCATAAGTGTCTCAGGGACCTATAGGGGTCTCAGAACGCCACCCCTTGAAAACGGCTGCTTGAGATGATTCATTCTGGTGCCCTGCTCCACTAAGCTCCAGCTGGAGTTCAGGGTGTTTCCCTGACAACACCACTCTCCCTCACGTTCTGCACACCTGTTCCCCTTTAGGAAAAAAACGCCTTTCAATTCCCCATTTCCCAGCTAACTCCAACTCATTCCCAAGACTGAACCAAGCATTGCCTCCTTAGAAAGCATTTCCTAATCTTTTCCCAATAATCTGATTCTGACGTCTCTCCTCTCCCAAAGCTCCCTCTGCCTATCTGCATTACGGCACTGACCAGACAGCTACACCAAGAAATACCACATAGGACGTCCATTTCTGTATTCCCGGAATAAGGTCCAGAATTCACTCATGCATTTGACACACACACACACACATGATCCTTAATGGAAACTGACCTAATGAAGAAATG
This sequence comes from Pteropus medius, assembly GCF_902729225.1. Taxonomy (NCBI): domain Eukaryota; kingdom Metazoa; phylum Chordata; class Mammalia; order Chiroptera; family Pteropodidae; genus Pteropus; species Pteropus medius. Next base: position 15,291,957 of record NW_024349800.1, on the reverse strand, counting down.
AAGTCAACCACACCCTTAAACTCTAAATACTAAAGTTAGCAACCTTCCCTGTGAGGCTACAAGCATACTATTTACTCTACTTCCCAATATCAAAATTATTAGGAAGTTCTCCTTTATAATAAAAATCTCAGTTACCTAAGGATGAACATTTTAGACCTCTCAGAGTTGAAATAAAGTATAGAAAAGGAATTTGGCAACAAAAGTAAAGGGTCCAAGAATCATTTCTGATGGTGAAGAAATAGCTCTCAAAACACCTTAGCAACAATATTGGGTCACCAGGCAAAATTCTAATATGTGTGAAATTAAGATGGCCTAATTCTCACAGAGAAATGAAAAAGCACTCTGATTGGCTATTTTTCACATAAAAGCTACAAAATAAACAATGGGGGAAAAAAAAGAAAGATCCCAATATCACATACTTGTTTGTCAAGGAGGGCAGCTGCAGAAGGGTACGGTCCCCAGGCCTGGCAAATAAAACATCCCAAACTTAGTCCTCTTTCTCAACAGCCTAGGACCAGTTACCAAATGAACATAAAGAGGGGAGAACGTGCTGCCTGTTCAGTTTTGCAGGAAGGGGCTGGAATGGCCTCAGGAACACAGTAAGGACCAGTAAGGACCCAGGACAGTGCCAACTCCTTCAGCGACACCATCTTGGGTCGTGGAGAATATTAAACGCCTCATTCTAGAACAGTGCAGAATTGAGAACACTTTAGGAAGATTTTCACTTTTTAAAGTATCTAAATCCTGACATGAAAATTAAGACTTGGGGGAGATTTTATTTTCAAAAAGAAAAATTACAATTACAAAATAGCCACAGTAATATCCAACTTCCAAATATAAACCTTTTTATTGTCAGTTTTTAAAATGTATTTCAGTGTAAGTCGTAAGCATGGCTTCTATCAATAAGAAAGTTTTTTTTATTTTTAAATTTTTAAGTTTATAACTTGTTTTACATTTTCTTTGACTCCAATTTAAGTTAGAAATACATTAGAATATTCTTGCACCAAACATTATTGAAAAAAAATCTTGATCTTTTTTTATTTTTCTTCTAAATATCCTATAAAACTTTTCATAACACAGAAAATAGGATTTTAAATAGAAAACATACATTTGGTTGAATAACTACCAACACTAGTAGAAATCTAATCATTTCTGGTTTCTAGCTACCAAAATTAAATAGCTACAGAACCTATAAAATGTGGGCCAAGCATACAGATACAAATTGCCTCTAAATTAGAACTCTATCAAGTTAATTAATCCATTCAGACTAAAACTTTATTATTTTACAAAACAAGAATCCAGAAGTAAATCTGATCTTTTCCCATATAAAGTTTACAAAGTATCTAAATGACTACTTCCAAGCCAGAATATAAGGAACAATAACTACACCATAGAAAGATCATAAGAAACTATCAGAACAAATTTGTTTCTGAACTCTAATTCGTTCTAAAATTTACCTCAATCAAAAAATTTGAAAAATTTCTGAAAGCTTTAAATTTCTAAAGAAGTTACTAAAAAATCTGCTAGGGTATTCCACCCAAGGATAAGAGCACACGAACAAATTTAAAACTATTATGAAGCATTTGGTATAACTAACTGAGAAGCCATTTTATTTCCACAAAAAACAAACGATACTAAAAAATTTTATTCTATACACATATCTGACATCATATCATCAAGCTAACTTAAACTAAGTAATGGAAAGTGTATTTTCACCAGCCATAGGGCTTCTCAAAGATGATCATATAAATGAGGCTTGCCAGGTTAGCTACAGAAATATTATCTTACACTAATTTTGTACTATGAATGTAGAAGAAATGTGTAAAAGATAGGAATTATGAGGTCAATAAATACATAATCCACATAACATATGTCTACATGTTTCAATATATTAAGGTAGAATTAAAAGACTAGAAAACTGTTCTTTCTTTTTTTCCTATGTTCTCTTAGCCAACTTGAATAGCTAAATTAAAATCAAGGCAACTTTTTAGATTAAAAAATAATATTTAAGAATTCATTGACACTTTTTATATTAACCTTTTCTATCTCAAAGTGCCATTTATGGGATATAAAAATAAAGGAAAAAAAAACTGTAGAGCAGAGAGAAAATATCACAGACAGTAGCACTGGAAAAAGAATCTTGGCACAGGGAAGAGCATCAGGCAAATTTCTAGAAAGGAAATAGCTTTAAAAAAAAAAGAAGTCATGAAAATCATCCATTCTGAACAAGTGATATATATTTTCAAAGTAGATAAACTTATTTTATTGTATCAGTGTGTCTAATTCAACAAGAATTAAAAGTCATAAATTACTTTTACATTTTCATAGTGTTAAAAGATTTCAATCTAAAATGGAACCAGAAGTTATAATACACCCTCAAAAGAAGAGAACTTAAGAACCAAGAAACTTGATTTCCTAGAAATGCCTGATTTATAGAAGACCAGGAACTATTTCCTGGCCAGTGAACAGCTGCCAACAACACCTCCTCATCCTCAAGCCAATGAACTTACTGTTTGGACTCTAGCTGGATGTCCACCTCTTCGCACTCCTTGACCATAAGCCCGCCTCAAACCTTCCAAAGACCCGCCTGTAGCTTGCTGCAGCATGCATTTCCCAAATTTCAATTCCTCTGCTATTTCCAAATAAACTCAATTTCCAGTCATTTGCATTTGCCTCAGTTTACCTTTTCATTTAGGTTGACAATAGTAACTACCCAAAAATTAGGTACAGAAATTACTTTTCTAATTGAAAACTGTATTTTTCAGCTATCCACCTCAACCATGAAACAAATTTTACCCCAAAGTTATGAGCAGGAATACAAATATCTGTTGCTGCTTTACAAAGATCTTTAGATAGATCTTTCCAAGGACAGAGTTACCCAAATAAAAATCAACCTTGTTATTGGATTTCAGATATATCAAGAAGAGTTAGTAAAAAGAAAATCAAACTTTTTATTTGGCAAATGTTAAGTTCTAGACATGAATACATTGGGGACAAAGATATTAACTGTTCCCTAGTCATTATGTTACTTGATTTGTCTTATATAAAAAAAAATTATGTAAATTTTTCTAACTTTTGAGAAGTGATACACAGTGTTTTGAATCTTAAACATCTGATATAAATACCAGAAATGGTCCAAAAACTAAAATAAACCAGTATTCACCATTAGTACTGATGCTTCACAACGCTATGAACTTTTAAAGTTTTTTATTTAAACATTTGGAAGTCCCATTTTGATTCTTAAAAACAAGACAAACAATAATAAAATTTGTAGTATAATAAATTTTGTCACATTTTTTTCATTACATCTCAGAAGGACTTTTGTTGTTGCAGTTAGTTTTGTTTTACCTTTCAGCAGTATGTAGTGTCTTTACCCTGTGTCCCTCAGCATACCGATTTGTAAATGTTTAGCTTAAAGACAATTAAAGGTAAGTCTAAAACCATTTTATCTTACAATTAGCATTTGACCCCAACCATGCTTAGACTAGTAGAACTAGCCCCACTAAACCATTAATCAAGGAGGAGGTAAGTAAAAACATCAGCACTTTATTTTTGCAATATCAGTATTATTACATATACTATTTTAAATTCAGATTTCTTAAACTGATAGTTTACAATATTAAAATTCAAAAATTTTAGTTCAAAACTGTATTTAAAATTATATTGGATTAAAGAGGCATGTAATATAAAAAAGAATTATGCCTGAACTTTGAAAAAAATGTATGACTAAATACAAATCTGAATTTAAAATATAGATATCTCGGGAAATTCTTAGATATCTAAGTATAATATTTAGCCATTAAAACAAGTTTATTATATTTGCTATGATCAAGTAAACTATATACACAGTCATGAAGAACATCTCAAAAGCTCATTAGTATCCTTTAATATTCTTGTTCCCTACATAACAAGCATCTCAGTTACCATCAGCATCAAAAACACATGAGGAACTTAAAGTCACTTCAAAGACTTTATTTAGCTAGAAGATGCTACAAATGCTCCTTTAAACTCTCAGAATTAAAGTCAGAAAACTTCCAAAACGTAAAAAAAAGGTGGCGGAGTAATTAAAGGGAATTAATAAAATGTTCCCCTTCTTTGTGAAAAGAGTCAGGTCTTGGTTTAATTCTCCAAGGCCAGATGCTTTTCTCACAAGGATTTCTTCTTCTTTCTCCTAGGCACATAGCAGAAAATTAATAAATTCTCGCTGAGTTAAAATTGAATATTAAAAAAAAAACTTTACTTCTACTTTTAATTAACAAATTGAATAACCCATAGGAACACATATTCAATCTATAAATGACATTAGGATTCAAACCAGAATCCCACGGCATCACCATTTGGAAGCTGCATAGAAGTCTCTTAAGTGGGTTTCGGTTTCCTCATCTATAAAATGGGAACTTCAGCTGCTACTCCCAAAGGAGATCCTTCCAGAAGGATCAGATGAGAACACACAGGAAAGTACTTAAAAGCCCCAAAGTACTAACATCAGTGGGAGAGGTGTGAACTGGGGCACTTAGATCAACATCTTTGCTCCCGCAGGTCCTCTTTCAAGAGATAATTATTATCTCCTCTCCAGCCTTCGCGGGGTAGTTATGAAAATGGTCTAATACTACAAGAATATAAACGTAAATAAGAAAGCAAAAAGACAGGTGACAATAATAGTCCTGGTTAAATGATCAGTTTCTTAAAATTCCATGAGTACCACACAGAAGAACCTCTGAAGCATTAAGAAATTTAGTTTAACACCTGATTGGGTGAGTCACTGTCAGGCATGAGTAGCCATTCAGTTAAACTGTGTCACTTTGTACTTAATATTAAAATAGCAAGTAAAAAAAAGAAAATTTAAATGAAGAAAATTTAAGTGACGGGTAAATAAAAATAAAACATTTATAATTTACAATTTCTAGCTGCAGAAAAGTACACTCATTTTAAAAAAGATTGTTCAACTTTAAAGTAACCCATGTAATTATGAGAATGTGGAGAGTGGTGCTTAAGAATCTTTAATAAAGCAAGGATTCTATGGGATGTAAATTATACCTCAAAGAAGTTGTTAAAATACAAGTAAAATTAAAATACAGCGTGGGAGGAAGCAGGGAACGCGTGCCTCTGGGGCTGATGCTCTCGGAATGTGACAGTTCCTTTCTCATGCCTCCTGTGCTCCGCCAGCAAGAGGAAGAGAAACTGGAAACAGGTGGCAGTAGCCTGTCGTGTCTGGTTACCGATCACTGTTCCTCCTGTTACGCACTCCCACAGTGGCTTGGTTACCTTTCTGGCATTTGCTGCGTTTCCTTAGTTCTGGTGTGTCTACGTCTTCTGCATTCCTTCACTGCTTCAATTAAAACAGCTTTTAACTCGCCTTATCTCTTCCTCCAAACCCCATGAAGCAGGTTTTACTACCATTTTGCAAAAACTAAAGCACAGACACTTTCAGTAACTCGCTCATGGTCACATTTAGCAGTTTACATAGCACTTTCATGTATGAGAATTTTATTCCTGGCTGTCCAATACCATGAAGCTACCTTTTCTGTCTAAAAGTAGTATTTGACAATATTTAGTTTAATATACCTCAACCTTTTTTTTGGCATCTACTATATATGCAGTAGTGTGGGAAACATGAAGATGAAAAAACCTGGGTCTCAGCCTTTCAAGTGTTCCTACATCAGGGTGGGAGACAAAGCTAAGCAAAAATCGCTGTTTTAAAAGAAATGGATATATACAGTTAGAAGTAAAAATAAAGTAGTAGAATAATAGGTAGAAGGAAGAATTACTGCTGGAGGGAATAATCAAAACTTCTTAGAATAAGGGATTCAGAGTGAACAGTGAAAAGACTAAATGTGAAAATACAAGTTTCCAAATTGTCCGTGGCCTTGCATTAATTCCATTCATGGGGACTCCATACTCCCTTAGTCACATTTTAAATTCCACTGACAAAGTACCTGCTATCGGCCAACCTGAAACTCCTGACAAGGGATAAGGCATCTATCTACTACTCAGAAGGGGGACTCGGAAATAAAAATCTCAAAAACTCCAGAGAATGAGTTTTCAAGGTAGAGACTATGACAAACTAATGGAGTGATATACAGGAACAAAGGTACCTTCTACACGTAGCACAGCAGCCTACTCTCCAGCTCCCCCTGAGTCCAAGGAGCACCTACCCCACTGGTGAGCAGAGGGATCTGAAGAAAGCAGAAGCAGTAAAGACCCTGAGAGGACAGAAGGGGTAACATGTGGTTAGTCCCCCAGTGCAGTAACTTAAGGCACCGCACGCCATCGGCTAGCCATTTAAGAAGATGGAAAAAGCAAAAGTAGAATCCAAGAAACAAGATGTAAGATTGCTATTAAAGAGAAGGGCAGAAACAATGAAATGGAAACCCCGTTCTCTGAATGCAGACCAAAAAAGAGTAAATAAAACCAAACGGGTTCTTTGAAATGATCAATAAGATATACATATCTCTGAACAGTGTTGTAGGATTTTAAAAAAAAAAGATAAAGTACGATGAACAAAATACAGACTGAAATAGGGCAAAAAAAGCAAAGTTCTAATATAATATCAGCTTTTTATTTTTTATCGTCTCCACCAAAATGTAAGTCTGTCCCATGAGGCTGGGGACTTTTATCTACTCGTTTGTTGTTGTGTTCCCACCAACTATATTGTCTGGAATGTAGTAAGTGCTCAATTAACATTTTCTGTAACTATAAAAGGGTTTTTTTTTTAACAAGAATATTAAAAAATATTAACTGAGAATCTAAATAGGAGGAATAGATTTCTGGAATCGTATGAAATGTCAAAACAAATGCGAGAAGAAATGTAATTTTAATCATTTATTCCCTGAAATACGCCCATCCTTAAATGTTTTCACACATAACAGAATAAGGCAGGAAGTAACACAATTTTTTATGAGACTAATAAAATCTTGATTCAAAATCTAAACAATGCTTAAAAAAAATTCTGGGCTAATTTGCTTAAGAACATAAATGAAAAAAAAATCTTAGAAAAATATCAATAACAGCTAATAATTTTAAAAATTATCTTCATAAGGGTTTATTCCAAGAATGCAAGGGTAGCTTCATATTAAAACATGTCAGTATATTTCACCACATGAATTAGAGGAAAAAATAAACTCACATAACCTTAATAGATTCCAAAATGCATGTGATGAAATTCAACATCTGATTATGATAAATATTCTCAAAGCCAGGAATACAAGAAAATATCCATAAATTGATTTTTAATGCTATATACTCAAAACAATAGCATAAAGTGAAACAGTAGAAAAGAGAAACCTTTGATGTGTTCCCTTTAAGGTAGGAACAAGTCAAAGATGCCACATAATGCTGTCCATCCTGATTAATATAGTAAGAAAAAAATATGAGAGGCTGGAAGGAAAGAGATAAAGTTGTCATTATGTAGAGATATGATTGATTTATCTATAGAGAAAAACCAATCAACCCTTAAAACTAATGAGAGATGAGTTCCCAAATTCAAGATAAACTTCACATACCGTTCATCTCCATTAACCAGTTAGAAGATATAATTAAATAAGATACCATTCAAAGCAGCAGCAAAACTATGAAGTTTTTAGATTTAACTTGATAAGAATTTTATTCATAATTTTAAAAATGTTAATAAAATATTAAAAACTTGAAAGATACAGAAATATTCTGTTTACAGATGAAATAAATTACTGTAAAGATAACGATCCTCCCCAAATTGATCTAGAAATTCAAGCAAATTCAACCAGATGCTACTTGGATTATTTGAAGAACTCTCTAAACTAATTTCAAAGTTTATGGAGAAAATAAAAGTTTTAAAATAGCTAAATCAATTTTGAAAACTGCAGAAAGAAGAAATTCATACCATCTGATATTTGACATCACTCGAAGTCAAAAAATAGCAATCTTGGTACAGCAACAAACAACAGAAAACTCAAAAACAGTCATGTATATATGGGCCTTGATAAACGTTCAAGAGAACAGCAAAGAAGGAGGGAATAGATTATTCAGCATATGGTGCTGGGAAAACTGGAAGAAAAGAAACAGTGCTGTAAAAGGTTGACTACTATCTCATACCGTGTACATACATAAAACCTAACTTGATTAGTTACCCTACTGTAAATGTAAAATTATAAATGTATCAGAAAGATATACACGAAAATAACTTTATGGTTAAGGAACCATAAAATTCTTAACCATAAAACAAGAATGAATGAATGTGACATCAAAGTTAAGAGTTTCTGTTCAAGAAAGGATATCAAAGAACAAAAATAAAAGATAGGTGAAGACTTTAGAGAAAATATTTGAAAACCAAACAGGTACATGAAGAGATGGCTTAACCTTACCTTTGAACAGAGAAATCCATACTAGAACAATAGACAGTCTTGGAGGGTTACTATGTCATCCTTAAGGAGAATCTGATTTACTATGTGGGTAAGTATTTTTCCTCAGGGTTCTGGATCATAAAATCTGAAATTTTTCATTCTTAAAAAACAGTAGTCCAGGACTTTCAGAACTGTGCCAGGTGTTTCTTTGATGGGTCATTAAACTGACTGCTGTTGTCACTCTCTCACACACACACACACACACATGATACCACTTTATACCCACGAGGTTGGCAAAAATTGCCAAATTGGATAATATCAGTGATGGTGAGTGTATTAGTTTGCTAGGGCTGTTATAACAAATTACCACAAAGTGAGTGGCTTAGAACAACAGAAATTTATTGATTCACAGTTCTGAAGTTAAGATGTTGCCAGGGCCATGCTCCCTCTGAAACTTGTAGGGACAAGACCCTTCCTTGCCTCTTCCTTGTTTCTGGTGGTTTGCTGGCAAGCTTTGGCAACCTTGGCTTGTAGACACATCACTCCAATCCTCTGTCTTCAAATGGCTGTCTTCTCTCTGTGTGTCTGTCCAAAAATACCATTTTTTCTAAGGATACCAATTATATTGGATTAAGGCTCAACCTAATGACCTTATTTTAACATGATTATCACTGTAAGACTATTTCAAATAAGGTCACATTCTCAGGTATTGGAGTTAAAACTTCAGCACATCTTTTGGGCAGGGAACAATTTGACCCTTAACAGTATAGACAAAAGGTAAGAAAAGAAATTCCCTCATTCAGTGCTAGCAAAGTGCAGCTGTGGAGCCTCCTGGAAGGCACCTGGGCAAGTAGTTAATGGCAAAAATAAATGGTGCACATCCTACAGTCCCGCAATCTCACTCCTGAATATATGCCATCTCACAGGTTGACAAGTCTGAGGAAATTTGTCACAACACTGTGCAACATGGTTAAATATTCAAAAGCAAAGCTCAATGAAAAAAAATAGAATGGGGTCTAAAATATATAAAGTTATAATAATACATACAAAAAAAAAACCCCACCATTGATTTTATAAGGACACAAAAGTCTATGGACCGAACAAACATATTAGAATAGTTACCTATGTGGAAAAAGAGACTGGAACAAAAGAGCTCTAGTGTACTGTGATCACATACTGTGGACCAAAAAGGCTCATTAATTCACCTCCCTAGAACTGAGGTCCAAAATAGGACAGGAAAATATATTAACAGAACAAAATGTAATGACCATGAAAAAAATTAAGGCAAAGGTGAAGCTCACTAAGGCTTATTTTTAAATGATACTTAATAATCAAAATTACTTGTGGGTGGCAAAAACTTTAGTAATTTCTAGCTCAAAATGAAGATAAGGTTCTGTGAGTTGGATATCATTTTTACTTTTTAAAAAAAATTAAATTATACTTGCTAACTGATACAATTTGAAAATCATCAGGAGACAAGTGGTAATATGTTTGTTTTTCTCAAAACAGATAGAGGAGTTATTTGACACCATCATATTTAATCTTCCTCATATATTTCTTTGGTATAATATGTATATCATCAGTTCATGAGTTTCCCTATCCTAAGAAGCCACATTAACCAGGAGAGCTGCTGGATGATTAATAGTGAGCTGGATTTATACAAGAGGATGTGGCCAAGGAATCAAGCTGGACCCCAACTGTAACCCAGTGTCACTCTTTACTTTGACTGTTGGAGAATATTTCTAAATAATTATACTATTTTAAACCGCATTTTATCATTCAAAATCATTGAATTGCCTCACCCATCAATCAACCTTTGGAGCAGATGACACCCCCCTTTATTTTGTTCCCCCCAACAGCACCCAGAGCATCATGCTGCCCCAGTAAATTGTGTGTGTTCCTCAATTTTCGATAATCCTATTACAACTATAATTTTCGAACACAGCTCTCTGCAGAAAAAGAAACAAGCAAAATAACAGCTAAGTATAACTTTTCAAGTACTAAGTATATTTTTAAAGTTACATTGTGCCAAAAAGAATTGGGGGGAAAAGTCTAGACTCAAGAACGGGCTTTCTCAACTTCTGCACAGTTAGCATTTGGGGTCAGAAAGATAAATCTTTGGTATGAGATCTGACTCATGCATTCCAGGATGGTTAGCAGCATCCCTGACCTCTACCCACGGTAAGTCAATAGCATCCCCTACCCCAGTTGAAACAATGAAAAAAAGAGTCTCCAGACATCCCCAAATGTCACTTGGAGGGACGAAATCACCCCTGGGTGAGAACAAGATGTTCGTTTTGGTCCAATAGTCACACAGAGCAGTGTGATATGAAAAAGGGATGCCTAGCTCATCCCTGGACTGTTGACTAAAGAAGGGAAGGGAAAGAAGCCTGCAGTCCGATCTTCTTCACGGGGCCGGTCCTCAGAGAGGCTGGCAGTGTGCCCGACCTGGACTAAGCTCGTTCATAGGCAACAGAATTGATGTAACCTTTTCCAATAGCCACATGTTTTACATTCCAAGCAAAATGCTGGCTACTCTACATTACCCCTAACCACAAACGTCTATAGTCTACTAACCACAGGCTAAACACGGCGTCTCAGAAACCATAACTATGACAACCCCTTAGCATGCAAAATATGCTTGCATTCATTCCAAAGTCATATAAGAGAAAATATTACAGTCCTGGTTTGAATGTTAAAAAGAAAAAGAAAAAAAAATCTTTACACATTAAAATATGCTAAAGTTAAAGAAAAACATTTAAATATATTTCAAAGGTGAATAACCACTCTAAATTGCTGGATAGTCAAAAACATGATAAATCTTAATAGTGCATTAAAGAAAGCTTAAAACATTTTTAAACATGCTGGAGATGGTAGCATATTAAATGCAGACATTTTTCCTCCCTCAACTTCAAATTCAAACCATACACCTCCCCTGAACCCATGGACGGACTTGAACCCTAAAAAGATACCATCGCCAGTTGCCATGGCCTCCAGTAAGAGTAGGTGGGGATGTGTCCCCTCCACGCAAGGGTAGAAGGGCATAAAGACACCTAGGAGCAGAGAAGTTTCCTGCTGATGTCCCAAGACTGAACAAGGGCCACCTACAGATTCACTGCCCACCACATGGACAGAAACTGAGCCTCCGCCACAGAGGGCTGCCCAGAAGCTGGACCCGACCTTCAATGAAGAGACAAGGAAAAATAACCACATATCTCTGGGGGTCCAGCTGCCAAAAAAAGAACAAATAAGAAAAATCTTCCTAATAAAATAGAACTACTGGAGGACTCAGATGACAACTTGAGCAAAAAATGAGTACTTCAGGAAGTCCAAGTCAATATAAAAAAATTCTTTTTGTAACCAAAAAAATATAAAATCCATGAACTAAAAAATTTAGCAGGCGAATTGAAGCATAGCACTACCAAGATCAGAGGCCTCAAAGAAATATCAACCAAAGAGCAAACTTACAAAGAGATACAAAGCATGAAAAGACCTTGGGGAGAGCTCTAGGAGACCTAAATACAAATTCAAGGAGTTGCAAAAAGATGTGAATGATAATTAAACAAAGAGAATAAAATTTCACTAAATCGGATAAAATCTGATATAGTCTGATGAAGAAAAATACTACAAGAAATAAATATAACAAGCTTCCTGACAAGAACAAGAAGTTACAACAGACTTCTCATCTACCATATTGAAGATGAGAAGACTGTGCGACAACTCTACAGACTTCAGAAGGACAAAGTCTGCAATCTAAAACTTCTAAAGCCAGACAAGCAATTGTTTACCTAGCAGGAAATAGAAAGATATTTTCAGATATGCAAAGATTCAGAAACTTTTTTAACCAAAATAGGATCTAAGAAAAATGTTTGAGAAATAAGTGTAACTAAGCTTGTATGAGAGATTTTGAGATAGAAGATAAAGAAGAAACAATGGCAGACTGAGATTCTGAGTAATGAGACTGAGATATATAATAGTAAATAAGGACTCTAAGAACAAAATCCTGCAAGAAAAATTCTCTCTGCAGACCCACAGTTGGGCTGCAGGGGAAGAGAGATGGAGGGATAAATGTACTCTGTGCTGGTTAGTTCCGCAGCTCTCACTGACCCCAATCTATTCTCTAGTTTCCCAGGATCTGATTACACTCCCTTCCTGTGCCATAGGAGGAGGCCCCTGAGGACTACATCATCTTGCCCTAGCCAACTGGCGTCTGATTCGATTTGGCCATTGAGATGTGTCAGAATAATAGAAGGATCAGCATATTTCTTCACTATTTCTTTTCACTGCTTCTCAAGGACCTTCACAACTACAACTGCCTCTGCCTGTCCTCCTCGATGGCCCAGATATGGTTTTCCAATTTTCAGCAACAGAACTTTTTTCTCTTAACCTTCTCAGCCATTCAGGAAGATGCCTTCTCAGGGTGCTCCCTTCTGTGCCTTGACATTCCTTGTTGGTTCCCTCCTCTCTTCGCACACATTTGTAAGAGCGTTCCTTCTTTAAAATCTCTTTGTTTGAATCATGTGAGTTGTGATCAGTTTCCTGCTAGAATCCTGATATATATTCCAAATTTCTTATTTGAGGGACGAATAGAGGATAGCATAGTAGTGTTTAGAATGTGAAAGGTACATTTTTTTATGTGGAAAAAAAACTAGATTCAGTGTTGTCTTATGATTCCATTGCCTTTGCCATGAAGAGATCCACTATGGTTGCAAAGAGAAAGAAAAGTACACAATGAATTTTAATTATTTATTCACTAACTTTAAGGTCACTATGTATTAAGTGATTAGTGCAATCTTGCCTAAGTTTATATTTGAGTAATATATAAATATCTGACATTCCTAATGTCAAATTGTGAATTACCTAATGATTAATGGTACCAGAACTGCAGATCTAAATTCACTAGAACAGAAAAGTATTTATTGGACTCTATCATCAAAGACTTGAAGTATATCCCCTTTAACCACAAAATACCACAGACCGTTACAGACTGCTTCCAGTTGCATTGATGATCTTCCTCTTCTTACTCAGCATTTCTTCCCTCCAGAAACTCCACGTCCAAGCCATTGTCTCCATTTCCATTCAATAAGAATGTATAGTACCAATATTACATCAGAGCACTGAATTCATTCAACAATTTCCTTTTAAGAAATTTCTCCTGAGCCATCATCAAAGTTCCAGGCACTGTTTTCGATCCTGGGTGGTTTGGCACCTCCCCTCAAGAAGCTGTGGCATAACATACAGCATGGTGACTACAGTTAACAATACTGTATGGTATTTTTGAAAGCAGCTAAGAGAGTAGATCTTAAAGTACTCATCGCAAGAAAAAAAATGTGTAATTATTGAGATGATGGGTGTTAACTAAGCTTTTTGTGGTAATCATTTCACAATATATACATACATCAAATCATCATGTTGTACACCTTAAACTAATACAAAGTTATATGTAAATTATATCCCAATAATAAAATAAATCTTAACATCTTCATTAAGTAATTGAAAGAACAAGAGAAAAGAAGCTTGTAGCAAAAATGGACAATTACAACAAGTGCTGCAGAAGGGTTGTTGTTCCATTTTAGGTAAACATTCACAGGAGTGTAAACGTTGGAAGCAATTGTGATGTCACGAAAAGGACACCAGGACCGAAGGCAGGATCTGAGGGTACAGCTTGCTCTCCCTTGGGCAGGTTACTCAGGCTCCTTGATCTTAAGTTTTCTTATCTGTAGAACATAGTTGTTTGAAGTGACTGGAACATAGGTACTCGATATCTGTTAACTTCCTTTTTTTCTTTGAAGGGACAAGTTTTTCAGGAGTTTAAGAAAAGAAACTCATTTATTGAATAACTATTACATGCCAGGCACTAAACATTTTCTCCCCCTATCCTCAGGCCTTCAGATGAATACAAGAATGTGTGTAAAAGCCAGGCTGTGAAAGGCATGGATAGGGTCATAATGCTAGAAAGATTAAGTTTATGAACCATTATTAGCACAAATATTGGAACATGTGGCGAAACTCTACCTCTTCTATGGCTTTAGTTTATTTTTTCTTATGGCCATTTTCTGCTTGTCCTAAATTCACTATCTCTTTATTGGTGATTTAAATTTTACCTCACTACAGTACGTGGATTTAAGATGTATATGGGCCCTCTTGATTCAATTTTACAATAAGGTAGAATTTTTTAAATTTAAATAAGGTGGCGTTTATTCTACCTGTGTGAAATTACACCTCAACAATAATTGTAACCCTCATTCAATTCATGTTTTTCTACTCTTTTATTCTATGATGTACATCTTTAAAAATTTATATATATATATTGGACTCTTCATTGTTTCCCAAAACTCCACCAAAATGACAGCATAGGCATTAACCCACAAGGACAAAGGGAATCAGAAAAGAGTCAACAGTAGAAGAAAACCTGAACAAACTTTTGGAAGACGGAAAGTAGATGGAGCAGTGGTAACTGAGTGAGCAGAATGAGAAAAATTTAACCACAGGACATGCAAAAGAATACTTCAGAAGCGAAGTAGGTAAAGTTCTCCTAGAAAAGACTCAAGAGTCTAGAGGCAGGTCCTTAAGGTAGGAGAAAATATGAAGATGGCTGAATATACAGAGATTGGTAGAAAATCTAGAGTCGTTGGACAAGGATCATCAGTGGTTTAAAAGAAATTTTCAACTTAAAAGAGACCAAAGCCAAAAGGGAACAAACGGAATAGGCCCTTGAAAGAAACAAAGACAATGCAGAGAGCAAGAAAAAAACTATAATAATATAATATCCTCAGAGAGTTTAGACACTAAATTGTAATAGTAACAAAGCAAAATACTATGAGAAAGGAACAATCAGAAAATAAGTGTGGCGGAAACTTCCCTGTCAACCCAACATCGTCAACCTCTTCTTCCTTAGTGACAGAACCCCAATATTGTTGGAAGTAGTGATATGTCTAGCTAAAAACATTTTCCAGATTCCCTTACTGATAAGGGTGACCAGTGAAAATAAGTAGAAATACTTAAGTGAGCTTCCAAGAAAGTTCTTTGTGGCACTAGCAGAACTTCCTTACGGGTCTTCAACTTGATCTCCTTCCAGCCTGGACTAGCCACAAGCAAAGATGGTTGACATTTTTGAGTTCCACAACATGACAAATGCTGAGGCAATGGCCACATCATAAGCTTGTGACCCAAAATGACCCACCTAAAATGGAATTTGCCCCTTAAGTGTTTCAGTTTTGCAAAGAATTTTAACATCACATTGGCCATTACAAACACAGAGAGGATTGCTATAACTAAACTGAATAATGAAACCTGAATTTTAAATGTCTTAGTAATAATCAAGGAGGCAGAAAGTCATCTGGAATTTATTAAGCAAAGTAGAATCATTTCCTTACAGAAAAAAAAAAAAGGATTACTGTAAATTGCAGTGCGGCTGTCAACCACATTCTTTCACCGGAACTAAGGCTAGATTTCAAAAGTATCAGCTATTTGGCAAGTTATACCTTTAAGGACTCATAAGCACTTTCCAAATCTAAAAATGTTTGCAAAATGGCTTAAAAACAGGCAGTTGTATAAACTTAATCCTTTGAATAAAATATTAAATAATGCATGTCTTTTCTTCATGGAAACTATAGAAGCTTCTCTTTTCTAAAATAGCTCTTTGGGCTCATTTTTAGTAAGACATCATAAAATGTCCTCCTTGGAAAGATCTTACAGTTGTCTCTTCCAAAATGAATACACAGAAGAGCTTAATTAAAAAGATGACTCAAAGACACGCACGCAAAACATGAAAAGTAACTTAAAGGATGAAAAGATGCATAAAGAACAAAGAACAATTGAGATAACAGGAATGTACAGACTTAGAAAAACTATTTATTTATTTATTTAATGAAAAGAAAAAACACATTGAATCTATACACTCTACTCTCTAATGTGAAACTTCAAATAGATAGTAGCTAAAAAGAAGAGGCAGTGAGTACAAGAACATATGGCAGTATTTTTAACAGTGCAATAAATACGGAATTCCTTTCTTTGACTTAAAAGGTCTCAGGCAAGTCTACTAACCGTAGATTTATAAGTTCATTGAGAGAAAAGAATCAATAGCAAAGAAATAGTAAAATGAACATGAGGATCCCTGGAGAGAAGATGACGGAAGTACCATGAAGAAACAGAATCCATTACTCTTAAGGCATTTGTTCAGTCCACCTCAATTTCTCATAGATGAAAGGATTTTTACCACATCTTAAGAACAATATAGAAAGGACTTAACAAAAACCCATATTCAAAAATCAGAGGTTAAAATAAACGGTAAATTATCTAAATGCATTGTGGGATTCACACGTGCACACACACACACACACACACACACACACAACCTTAAAAAGCAGTCATTCTAGGAAAGACAAAAATGTTATCATTTAATAATCCATTTTCTAATCATATATAAATTCAAGTAGGACAATAATAATAATAACATTTGTTGAGTATCTAATACATTCCACATTCTTTTTTTTTCTACAACTTATCACCACTCTGCAATCCTCATTGTATAGTTGTAGAAATTTAGGCTTAAAGATGCTGCATGTCTAGTCCATAGGCACACATTTTACTCCAGGATCTGCCATGTATAAGCTGTGCTTATGCAGTATCACCCCAAACCCTGCCACTCTTGCCACTATACCATGTTAGAACACTGAAAAGAAACAAAGACACGATGTGCCAAAAATGTATACTTTTATGGTGACTATGTATCTATATTTAAAAGTTAGAAATGTTTTATTTCCCGTTTTATTATCATCTGTTTCCAAATTAATATGACTTTAAGCTTCATAGAGTCACTCAAACTAAGACACATTTATTCTAAACAGTAAAAACAAAATATCTTTACCAAATTATTTATCATCTAAAAATCTGGGGACAGGAGAGACATTTTCTCTGTTCAGAAAAAAGGAAATAAAATCAGAAGAAGATTAAAGTACATCCAGATGATCTTTAATACATCAAGGACACAGATTTCTAAAATATAGTAGTGTAACTTCAACTTTAGTACTTTACATAACAGACCATAAAGATGCCTTCAGACTTCTTCTCCTAAAGTATATATCCCTTAAATATGAAGGGTCTGTACCTCTAATATATCTAATAATGTACGCTGGGGTAGGGAATGGTTTCGTTAACCCAGATGAAGGAAGTACTTACTGATTTCTTGGTAACTCTTCCATCTCTTCTCTCATGGTGCATCTGCCCCTATACTAAGACTTTCCAGAAGGATTTTCTGAAGCTTGGTTTGGTTCTCACATGAACACTCCAAAGCTGTATTTGCAACAAGTGAGAGGCTGCTCCACTGCCAGATTCAATGGCCTTTTTCCCTTGACCACTTCATCTAGTCCTGAACACTGCTGAGAATTCTTTCTCTTTCTCATGGAACCGAGGCCTCCTTGAGGATCCTTACGACATTTCTGGTTTTCTACCTAGCTTTTTAACCTTCACCTCTCTTTCCTCTTCCCTTCTTTTAACAAAAAACATTTCACACGGCTAAGTCCTCTTTCCTCTCTCTATGTAATATGGTCTTTCCCCTCCATGGACCCATTTTGTCCCATAGGTTCCAACATCACCCAATATGGCATTTACAGAAAAAAAAAAAATCAAAAGTCGTTATCTACAGTTTGGTCTTGCAATTCTCATTACCTTCGAATAAGTACCTTCCACACTAAGTAGACTTCTAGCATTATTGTCCTGCCAACAGGACAATCCATTGACTCTGGCTCATGCTAGTACCACCTCTATCAACTCAACTGCCCCCCACATCACTTTCCACCCATCATTTTTCTGGTCCAGCTCAAAAAGGACCACCTCCAGCAGCTTCCAAATGCAATTCCCATCCTCAAACTTCCTGCAGATTTATTATCCAGCATGTCCACATTTACTCCCACGCTGCCCTGTGGCTGTCTCCTCCCTGTCAGCACAAGCCCCAGCAAGAGCCGCCATAGCAAGTGCCGCCTCATGCCCTTCCTCACACACAAACGACCTCTAAGAGCATCACAGCCCAACAGCGAAGTTATTCATATCTCATTGTGAATTTACATTACATTTTATATTAAGTCTAAGCATTTTCCTATGATTTTTAACTTAGCCCCAACTTTGAAATAAGAAAAAACAAGAGAGGCAAAGGCAGACATATGGAATAGCTAATAGCACAAGAGGGCGTGTATATGCCAAAACCACAGTACAACTATAAAAGAGGGAGAGAAACAGAAAAGTGAATGAAGGGGTTGACAGCTTGAGGTTTCTGTTAGAAAAACTAAGTTCAGATAATGGTTTTATCAGTATCAGCTGTGTGGTGTTGGGAAAGAAACGTACCTTCCCTGCGTCCCTCTTTTCTCATCAATAAAATTATATACATATAATTATATAAAATTACACACACACACAATATCAATTTATATGACAGCTAGAAGGAATAATTTTGAAAAACAAGTTAACAAAAAGTTATTTTAAATCAAAAACCACAAGGAGTTTCATCTCCTCTTTTTCCCTCAATTCTCCCCTTCTCAGTTTTATGTGCCATTTCAGAATGATTCCTGGAAAATCCGGGATAAAGAACAGCATTTGAAAGCATGGGTAGGCCTCTGATGCCAGAGTGGGCAAATGGGAGAAATGTTCGTGTTCTCAAATTCTAAATTATTTTCTTTTATTTCTAAAAAGGGTAAAATGATTTCCTGCTTCTCTGTCTCTGATTAGTACCTGGGTCCAGTCCACGCTCAATGGAGCACACTAATCAGTGAGCCACGAGATCCTTTTATGGCCGATATCCCGGAGCTTCATGATAATATACTGTCCCCAGTGCAGGGTATTCAGCTAAGGAGGCTCATTCTCAAATTTTCTAGGAGGTTTTACTATCTTGTGATACTTTTTTACCTTTGGGCACTTTTACAGTTGGATTAACAAAGTCCGTTTCTCATGGTTTAAACTTGCTTTGCGAAAAACATGCTTTAAACTTGCTCAATCTGGAACTTGAAAAAAAAAATACCTAATATAATAAAACCAACTTCTCTTGTTCAATGAAGCACAGCCAGAAAGTCAGACATTATCACAGGAGTAAAACAATTTCAAGTATATTGAATTAAAAGGCATTTGTTCATTCATCTATTTATCCAACGAATATATATTGAGTGTCTACTAGCCAGTATTATTTGAGGCTTAGAAACAAATTAAGTTCTTGCACATAAGCATTAATATTCTAGTGGGAGTAACAGCCAAACAAAAAATATATATATCATACAAAAGCAAGTGATGACAAGTGCTATGAAATATAAGAGTATGTAGTGAAAAGGGCAGTTATTTTACAAAGAGGGAGCAGGGGATGAGGAGGTATCATTTAAGCTGAGATCTGAATACGTGAGGGAAATGTATTCATGTGGAAGGAATAGCAACACAAGGACTCTAAAATAAAAACCTTCTTTGTCCGTTTGACTGGAGCACAGTAAGCAAGATGAAGAGAGGGAGCAGAGATGAGATAGGAAAGCAGTGACTGGATCATGTGGGACCCTATGGACCATGGTTTAAAAATTCCAGTTTTATTCTAAATGTAATGAGTACCCATTATGGGGGTGGGAGGAAGGGGGGGAGAGAAGGCAGAGGTGGATGCATAATCTCTGGTTTATATTTTTAAAGAAGAATCTGGTTGTTACTTCGGAAGCATGGGGGAGAAGTAGATATGTCAAGAAGTGTTCAGATTCTGGATATATTTGAAGATGCAGCCAATGGATTTCTTGACAGACTGAATATGGGGTGTGATAAAAATAAGACATAATAATGACTTCAAAGTTGGGGACCTAAGCAAGTGGGTGGACAGTGGTGCCATTTATTAAGATGGGGAACACTGCGAGGATGAGTACGTGGATGGCAGGTAGGAGGAGGAACTCAGAATTGTCTTGAAGTAAGTGTGATGTGCCTATTTGATCTATGACAGGAAATCTTGAGTGTAGATGTAAATATTAGAGACATCGTCTGCACCGGGAATATAAATATAGAAGTCATCAACATATATAAGGTGTATAAAGCTGTAGATTTGATAATATCTGCTAAGGAAAGATTGTAGACAGAGAAGACATGGGAATATAAGCCCAGCGACACTGGTCAATGTAATTAGGAGGATTTAGCAAAGTCAAATCAGAAATATCAAGTAAAACAGAAGAAAAATCCAGGAGGTTATTGAAGGAAATGTTTCAAGAAGGAAGATGGGACCAACTGCATCTGATGCTGTTGATAGAAAGACAATGATTTCTTTGGACAACAGAGTAAGCTCCAAATTGGTTGCATACCACTCAAGAAGTAAAGGCAAAATGTTTGCTTATTTTCTCTTCCCTCAGGTAGAATGGCTCTAAACACTAACAAGAAAGAATTAAAGAATCAAAGTTTATTATCAGGTTGAAATGACTGCTATTCCTTTGAATATTATCAGGTGATGGTGTAACAAAATAATTCAGATATTTCCTTTCCGGCTCAGACATCTAGGTCAAATTTCAGTCTAGTCAAGAAAGCAAAATCTTTGATTATGGTCTTTACTTCAGCATTTACATGTCTGAAACACTAACTAGAAAGTATCATCAAAAACATAACATACTCTTGTATTGTACACCTGAAACTTACTGGATTTCGTTAACCAATGTCACCATAATAATAATAATAATAAAAGACAAATATTGCAAAAACACTATACAATAATCATCTAGAATTTTTGGTAAGCCATGGACCACTGGGTCATGTAAGAGAAGAAACTGATACTTTGGTAAACTGTCTTATAAACTAATTAGATATATTTATCTCCTACTCTAGCTCAAAATATAGCTTGATGTCACCATAAAAAAAAATGCTTCCCTTTTATAACACTTCAAATGGTTTAGTGAGCACTAATCCACTCGCTTAGATACACCATAACATGTAAATCTAAAGTCAGTAATTGCTCAAGAGCGATTCTGTAGCTTATGTAATAATTGATCATCATGTGCTTTCCAGGTGCTAACATCACAAGATAGAACCTGCTGTGGTGTGCAGGACTCGTCATAAATGAAAAATAGCTAATCTTACAGCTTTAGATGGAATAAACACTAAGAGTCCATTTGCTTCCTGATTTATAAATCCTTTCCCACAATTTACTGCCAGTGTCACTTGGTCAGCAGCAAAGTACAGTAATTAAGAGGTAAGGCTATGGAGTCAAACTGTCTGGGTTCAAATCTCCAACTACCACTTACTAGTTCCAGTGTTTTCTTGAGCAAATTATTTTACCTCTCACCTCTTTTTCCTCATCTGGGAAAAACAAAATAAAAAACAAACAAACAAAAAAAACCTTGAGGTAATAATAGTCCTACATTATAAGGGCATGCAGGTATAAGGCACTTGCCACATATTTTGCACATCATGGGGGGAAAACTATTAGTTACTTTTTCAGTTACTCACTTTCTCTTATAAAACCTTCAATAGTATGTATTTCACTATTCAAGTCAGTCCATTCTGGTGTAAGACAGATTGTTATTTATAGAAAGTTCTTCAAAATACTTGAGCCGAAAAGTCTCCCTGTGACCAATCAGTTATTACCAGTTCTGCCCTCTGAGCCCACATAAAATTTTTCTAACCCCTTTCCTTACGAAAATCCCCACTGTACTAGAGATGGACATTATGTCTAGTGCTGTGCATCACCATCTAAATTCATACAAGCACCAAACTGAGCATCCTATACCCAGGAATTCCAATCAATCTTCAAGCATCCAATCAAGGAAGATTATACAGCCCATAAAGGCTGTTGAGGGGCTGTGTTTGGATTCATCTGTAGAATCTGTTAATGCCCACCTCCTTAGAGCAAAGTGGCAGACTAAGTGCATTAAATCTCTGCTCAAAGTTGTGCATATGCGGCAGTTATTATCCTTATTAAGAGCTTTGGGTACATCAAAAGTATTTTTTAAAAACACACCCAGTAATTACCTTCAGAAACTAAAGAGTAAGCACAGGTACACATAATTTATCATTTCCTCAGGCTTAAATACATTTGTGACAGTTAACAGGCTTAAGGTGTTCTGCAAACATCAATTAAATAAGCCAACCTTTTTGATTGGACATAAAACATTCATTCCTTCAACATGCATTTGAGAACTTTCTGTCAGGGTCTGTAGAACACAGGAACAACACAGACAACTCAATCCGCAGGTGGTAATAGATGGAATAGTTTACCCTAGAAAGTTTATTTTCTCCAATCTAAAAGAATCAGGCAAATTTGTTAATGTTGCTTTGTTTTTCTGTAACTCAAAAATGCTGCTATATTGAGAAGCAGTTTAAAAAGGAAGAAGAGAGAGGTGAAAGAAACCCGTTTCAGCAGCAGTCCTTGACGAGCCAAAGCGCTCCCAGCATCCTGAGGGAGACAAGCTCAGGGCATTATTTTCTCAGCCTAGGAGAAGCTTTAAGAGTTTCTGGGCTTTACAAACGGCTGAAGAAACATCAACGTGCTCCACTTCCTTGAAATGGCCAATTGCTCCATTCTTCATCTCATAATTTTACTGCGAACTCCCAAGGTCTACCTCCAAACAACCCAAAAGACAATCAGGACAACTCATGAGACACTTCCTTAATGGACCTGCCATGCCCATGACCTTGGAGATTTGCCTTGCCAGGCCAGGGGTCCTCTGAGCTTTTTGTGACCTCACTAAGAAGAGACAGAACCCTCCTTGTTTCAGCTTCATTCTTCCTCATGGGAGGAAACCCAATGAGTCATCTGTTAGATAACTGCTTACCGTTGTTAGTGATCTGAGAAAACGTAGAACATCTTTCATCTATTTGTTTAGAAGGAAAATGCAAATGACAATTTTTCAATTCTGAATATGGAGAAGCTGGAGCCCTCAGCCTCTGTTCATGGTTGTAAAATAGCACAAAGCTTTTCGAAGGTTAACCTGGTAATGTATAGCAAGGATGGAAAAATCATTCATTCCCTTAGACCCAGTTAGTCCAGTTTTCTAATTGGTTCATTAGTCTTCTGTTTTATTAAAGGTACGAGTTCTTGATATTTTCCTATACTTTCAAAAAGGTCCATTTTTAGCTTTCATTGCATCAGTACATTGGAAGGATCCAGAATGACTGACACAGTGCTGGAATCCTCCCAGTTCCGCAGGAAATACCTTGACTTATCTATTTACACTTCCTGGAGTCAGGCTATTCCAATGGCATCCCTACTCCGGTTCCTATCTGTGTGCATCACTTCCTTCCCAAGAGGGTTTTGTGAACCCCCTCATCTCCTGCCATCCCTCCTCTCCCACAGCCCTTTTTTATTCGTCCAATAAAGATGTATTCAAAAAATCATAAAATGCTGAATAAAGAAAAGAAGGAACTAATTGACATTAAGACATTTCATAGCTGTTCGAAACTACCCTGAGAAATCTACGATGCTCAAAATCAGAAGAGCGGTTGCCTAAGGGAGACTGACGTGTCCTTTAGGAAGGGAAATTTTCTTGAGTGATAAAAATGTCTGTGCCTTGACTGGGGTGCTGGTTACCTGAGTATACACATTTGACAAAACTTCTGCAACTGTACACTTAAAATCTGTGCATTTCACTGCAAGGAAACAGTATCGAAGTAAAAATAAACTACTCTGAGCAACTCCTTGGAAGCTGTGCTGAATATGAATACAACTTCAAGACCTCACAACTAGTTGTAAAGCCACGATTTCCCAGCCTAGTAGACAAGTGTGTTGAACCCCAGCCTCAGTTCAATGCTGCCTCCTGTGAGCCTGCCTGACTTAGCAGGTGGACTCGGGCAGCCTCCTAAATGTCACCACTACACACTGCACAAACTTCCATTATAGCAATTATCTGACAGTGCTGACCCTTAAACACTTACTTTTTAATTTTGTTAAAGCTACAGCCTTAAGATTATACATGATACTTTCATTCGACAAGTACTTATCAGGCACCCAGCCAAATCCTTGGGTGAAAAGAAAAATGTAGGGAATTACACCACAGAGCGCGAAAAGAGAGATGCACACAAGCAATAGAGGAGAGGAAGAAATGGTGGGGGTGAAGGTTTGGTGGTTCAGAAAAGGCTTCCCATAAAGGTTGAGTTTAGCCCAAGGATGGAGGAAAGAAGTAGAGTAACAGGTATTAAATGGTAAACACGGAATGAGTATTCCATGCACAATAGCCCGGAGGTGAGGAAGCAGCATCCTGTGTGTG
>NW_024349800.1:14992561-15267414 GCF_902729225.1 Pteropus medius | reverse complement strand
CACAGGCAATGACTAGGGAGCATTGACTGCTTTAGGTTCGGCATCTCATTTAACTAGCACAACCACTGTGGGAGGTTCAAAGAAGAAAACCGAGGCCCACAGGAGTTAAGGAGCAGAGCCAGGACTTGAACAATGATTTGATTCCCAACTGTGCTCTCCACCTTTTTTTTTCATTTGTAGTGAGACATAAATGACATCCAGCTCTGTGAGTTTAAGGTGTACTGAATAATGACTTGACATAGAAATATCGTGAAGTGTTACCACAACAAAGTTTGGGTAACATCCATCTCCTCATGTAATTACAAAAAAATTTTTTTTCTCCTTGTGATGATAGCTTTTAAGATCTATTTTCTTAACACCTTCGAATATATCACACAGCAATGTTAACTATAGTCACCATGAATTGGCTGAAGGTGGTCAAAACATATAAACTTCTAGTTAAAAGGAAAATTACTACTGGGTATGTAACATACAAAATTGTGCTCTTAATCTCTGTGCTATCTGGCAACCATGCAGTTATGGAGAAAATGGCCCCAAAATAAAGATAGATGTATAGGCAGAGAGCAGATTGTAAAGGGTTGTGAATGAGACATTTCACAGCGTTATGTAAGGACTGTGGACTTTAAAATCTTCTCATGACTCCTCGGAAAACAAGAATAACAAAAATCAGGTTTGTGTTCTGAAAAAATAATTTTGGCTGCAACAGCTAGGGTAAGAATTGCTTTCTAACATTTAAAATTTTTGACAAATTTTTACCATGATAGGAATTTTAGGTTTAATATATGTTAATTGAAACTATTCGTCATTACCAAAAAAGCTCTATGAATTTTCAGTTGAAAGTTTGTGTCTCTCTACATACATCTGAAAGCAACAGTACAAGTCCATGAGACCTTCACTTCGTCTACAAGACCACACCGGTATGCACCAGGCAAACCCTTCCAGACCAGAACACAGGGCGGAAACTAATAGGAGAGATGCAGTTTACAGAGAAAGAGGGAAACCACTTAGAAGGATGTTTGCCTATATCAATGGGGGACCCACAGAGTATAAGTCTTTAATAATTTAGCACCAAAGGTAACCAGCACATGTGGAGACCAGCACATCCCTGAAGGATAAAAACAGGGGCAGGTGGAGAAAGAGATCGATTGGAAACAACTGGGGAAGGATTCAGATTCTGGAGCCAGGCTTGGCAATGAGCTCTGTTGGCATCCCTTCGGTCCTTCTAAAGGGTGACAGCGATACTGAAAGAATTCAGCTCAGAGATAAGAGGAAGAGCAGGTGAACAGGAAGGTGGTGAATAAAGTTATAAGTTAGCCTCTTCTGCTCCAGCTATAAAAATGACTACTGTATTTAAACATCAACCTTGAGAGTAACATTCACTCAATCTGGAAACTGGTGACCAACCAATGCAATGAGCCACATACCCAGTTTTCAATCTCATTGTTATTTTGTCTGTTTTCTACAAGGCATTTTAATGCCACGAAACAGAGAAACCGAGGAAACTATTAGGTACAGAACATTAAAAGGTGCTACAGAAGAGAATTAAATTAGAGGATCCAGTCTGCATTTTCTACCTCTTCATCATCCACTCCATGACCTTGCTAGAATCAAGCTTTCCTTCTGCCTTTGCTTTCAAACCATTACATTATTTGGTTTTAAACCAGTGTTTAATTATAAACCAGCTCTGCTACATTATTAATATTAAAAATAGCATTTCTAACCAGATAATATCCAATCTCATTATGTTGAATTGCCTTAAAGGGTGGCATTCCTGCATTTGTTTTTAATTAAGAAATTAAACTAACCAGAAGTATGCACACACTCTAAATATCTAACTACAATTTAAAATAAAGAGTCATAAAATGATACTAATTGGCAGAATAACCACCACTAGCCCTCACCTCATCCATTCTCCTCCAGCTCTCAAAATAAAACTTTAACTTTGATTGTGGCAATAATACATTAGCTATTTAAAATCACAGATGGAGAATGGAAATGGCAAGGGCAAACCGACATGGACTCTGGTCATCAAAGTTTTACAAGGTTATTGGAGTTTCTTGACCTTGGGCTATTCAAAGCTGCAGCCCAGAATAAAGGGAGCAAATTATATCATATATAACATACATATTATATAATATAAAACATATATACACATATATAATATGAATAACTCACTTATGCTTCAATATGTGTAGAGGAAAGTATAACAGAAAGGAAAAAATGGAGCAAGAATATTAGCAAGCAGGAGAAAAATTTGCACTGTAATCTTCCTTGCTTTCCAAAATACTTTATAAAATATACTTTGGAACCAATATTTTATCTTCAAATTATGGGTTCTCAGAGTTAAAAGAGATTGTGGCAATGAGAGAGTCATTCATTCTGCTTCCTTTGGCAAGAACAATATTTTAAAATATGTGCTTTGGTTGTAAAGGCAAAACTAAGAAGACAAGTAAATTTGGGCACCAAATGAAAATAAATAAATAAACCTAAGAGTGAACACCACTGCTGTCACTTCAAATACCGAGTGCACCAAAGCATATGTAAATACGTCCTTTATTCACATATCGTCAGTGAACAGACTGTCTTGCTCCCAGTGGCACTAGGGGGGAAAAAAATCACTTAATTTTAGTTTCATTAATTGTATTAAAATGATATGCCAAAATCTTTAGAAAGATTTGGCTCTCTGCTAATGATGAACAAAACATTTTACAGAGTTGCCAAATCATTGCTAAAAAACACTGTTGGATGCGATGGGAGTGGGAAGATGAGCATATTTATCATGCACTATGATATCTTTTATCACAAAGCACTTCCTTGAGTTTATTAGACACAAATTCTTCACAGAAACCCAACTAGTTATGAGCAAGCTACAGCAAAAAAAAAAAAAAAAAAGGAATTTTTAGGCTTTAAAAATGTGCGTACTGAAAAAGAAAAGTGTGAAATGATCCATATTCATAGATTTTCTGAAGCAGATACAGAACATGCAGATACAAACTCACACAGGAGCCAGGTATGGCCCCAAAATATTCCTATATCTCTCCCTTTCTCCCTCTCTCCAACCCAACACTCAAACACAAAAAGAGCAACTTTAATTTCTTTTCTAAAATTATGCAAAACACTACCAATGGAAAATTACCTTTGGAAGTCTTGACTTTTCAAAGTTTATGAATGAGGGAAGTTATTTCTCTTAACTACATAGCTGACATTTTTCCACTCTCATTTCAATTCAAAACAGTGTTTATTCTTCTCCCAACTTCCTCACCCCTTTCTCTCACACTTTTCTAAGTCACCTTCAGACTAGTTCAAAGTTTTGGTCCAAAAAAGATACCAAAAGCTAATTTCTTAGACCTCCCCAACTGTCTGGTGGGTAATGCTACTCACATTTCACATTCCTTTATTTAGCATAAGAAATGTAACATGAAAGTTTATTCTCTTTATTTTTTGCCCATGTACATACATTTATTTCTTTAAGGACAAATGCATTATTTTAAAACACTGTTTGCTTTGGGATTCTTATATATGTTTTCTTTCTGTGAATAATCTTTAAACCTAATTTGCATTTTCAAAGATGTTAAGCCATATTTAAATATGAACTAATTGAATATGAATTAAATTAAATTCGAATTAAATATGAATAAGCCAGCACGTGGCATCAATAACTCCAAAATGACTGCAAGGCTGGTGTAGGCAACAATTTTCTAACGAGCAGTTGTTCCTGATTCACATCTGCTGGGCAGACTTCTTCAGCATCATTTAAAAAGTCTTTTTTTTTTCCCCCCATACAGTAGAATAACGGCTAGAAGTCCAGGTGTTAACATTCTACGGATGTTAACCCTAAGAAGCTGATGAAAAAGCCTCCGAGAGACCATCTCCTTTTTTAATGAGAAAGAAGAGGCTGGGAGTTCCTGTCTCTGAGGCACAGCTGGGAAAGTAACAACTCTGCAGTGAGTGACCCCACGGTATTTTATCTCACCAATGCCAATTTTGAAGGACGAAGTACAAGCCCTGAGTCCCAGGCTCCAGATGCTGTCTCGGAGAAAGCATCTCTCCAGGTGCGCCATAGGTGTCTAAACTCCTCCACCCCGCGCTCCCACAGAACACAAGTATATGTCAGACATCTCCACTTCTAAACCACCCCCAAAGAAACGCACCGAGGACCCTGGGCCGGCTCTGCCCCGCAGAGAGACATCCTAGGAGTCCTGGTGCCTTCCCGGGCTGATTCACAGAGATGCGCGGTCCCCGAACCCGGGTGGACCAGCGCTCGACTCTGTCCGGGCAGAGGAGCTCTGGGGAAGCCTGCGAGACCGCCGGGGGAAAGGCAGCGCTTAGTTTAGCTGGACGTTAAGAGATAAAAGAAGAACTTGAAAAGTTCCCCCCAACACTGCACACACAAACCAGCCGCCTGCCACGCGCCCGCGACTGTCCCGGAGGCGGCTGGAGCGCAGAGTGGCGGGGGTCGCCTTCGCCCCGCGACGCCCGCAAACTCGTGCGGAAAGGAGCGGAGCAAAAGCACTCACCTCCACCCATCTCTGGGCCTCGGCAAACGCTACGGCGCAGTCGGCCTCGGCCTCCTCCATCGCTTCCAAGACTAGGGCAAGAGAGGGAGAAAACGAGGCGGTGGGCGCGCGGCGGGGCGGGGGTCTCGCGCGCCTCTCGGCAGCCGCCTGGGCTCTGCTCCGGCTGCAGACGCCGGGTTCTCCTGCCCTTTGTTGCGCTCTGCAGCTCGGTAAGGTTCCGAACCCACAAGAATTTGAAAACGCGGCTTTCTCTAAACTGTAAACGACCAAAGGTCCGCGGAGTTACGGGCAGCGGGGCAGGGCGACCAGAGGCGGCGCGCAGGACTGACAACTGTTTCGACTTCAAAAGTCGCAGCGCCGCCGCCGCCCTCCCAGGACGGCCCCGCCCCGGCCCACCCCGGGCCGCCGAGTCGCCGCTTCCGTCCGCGCCCCTGCGACTCCCCCGGGCTCCTCGGCCGCAGCCGCCTTTGTGGTCAGACTGTCTGGGCCAGGGGATGCCACTGTCCACCAGAGGCCCGGGCCTTGCTCCCTATCCCGCGCTGCGCGCCCGGACCGCAGCTCCGCCCGGGGGGATGCGCCCCCGCGCCCGCATCCTTCCCGCCCGCGCTCGCCTGGCTACCTTCCACACCCCGGGCCCCGGGAAGCGGCGCGCCCGCGGCTCAAGGCCTTCGGGCCCGCCTGACATACCAGGAATAGCTGCACACAATTGTACCTTTCCGGGCCAAGAAACTTCCCCCGCGGGGCAGCGCAGCGCAGCCCCGCCTGGCCCGCCGCCCTCACCTGCGGCTGGGCCCGCGACGCACGGCTCTTGCTTCCGACGAACCCGTTGTCCCGCGGAGTGCGAACCACGCTGCCAGGTGCGCGGCCGTCCCCCGGCCCCCCAAGCTCTCCGCCCCCTGCGGCCGCCTGGGCCCTCCTGGCGGCAGGTGAGGGTAGTGGCCTGGGCACGTGCCGCCCATTTTCCTCCGCCTGGACCAACCCCGCTCTGCTCTGCTTCCTGGTGGGTGAGGTGGAAGGTACCTGCCACTCGAGCCCCGTCTCTCTGCAAAGGGTTCGAGCGGAAGGGAACCCTGATTTTCTCCTACCTCTCGCCCGCTCGGCTCAGTTCAGGCCATTTGACCGCCCTTCCCCCTGAGCGTCAAACCCTCCAACCTTCGTGGTTTTGGTACACTCAGTGGGCAACGAGGCGACAGTATCCGCAGCATCACTGGGTGCGCAAGGCTGGAGGGTCGTAGGCTCTTGGGTTGGCTTATTTGAGTTCTTTTCACACACAAATTAGATCTCAAAGGAACCTGGTCATCTGCCTTGGCTACCTAGGGACATCGCTCTGATGCTCCTGGAGCCCTGTACAGGCCACACGCTGATGGCTGCACCTTTGGAGGAAGATAAGAATGGATTCTTACTCCTTCAGAGAAAGCAATTCTCATTCCTTTTTTTTTCTTTCCCCTGATTGTTTATTCTTTCTGATGAAAACTACATCATATATTTAACAGTTATTTACATTTTACCTTATTTACTTCACCTTTTCTGCTGAAGTTCTAAAGTAAAAATAGATGTTGTGATATTTCACTTTAAATATTACAGGGGTATCAACTTACGAAGTGATCCCCCTGATTATTTTAAAAAGGACACTGTCTACATAACCATATTACCATTTTCACAGTTAACTAAAGCTAACAATAATTACCTAGTATCAATTTATACCCAATGCAGACTCAAATTCTCCTCAACTGATCTTTTACAGTTGACTTACGCAGACCAGAGTCCAAACGGTGACCACACATTGCATTCGGTTACATATTTTTTTAAACTAGAATAGCCTCCTCCATCTCCCTGCCTCCTATTTTCAGAATGACATTGTCTTGTTAAAGAAACCAGGGTAGCCTCCTGGATTTGTCTTATGGCTTCCTTGAGATATCTTCAACAATAATTCTCTTTCTTCTGTATTTCTTGTTACCTAAAAGTTAGATCTAAAGATTAGAAGTCATTTACTTTTCTGAATAAAGACTTCACCTACTTTTTCCCCATTGGTGTGACTTCTAGAGGATGTTTAATTTTTTTCTGGAGTCTGCCTCTTTTAAAATATACATACATTTTAATTACAGTTGACATTCAATATTATATTAATTTGAGTCTACGGTATAGTAGGTAGACATCCATACAACTTACGAAGTGATCCCCCTGATTAGTACCCACCTGATACCATACACAGTTATTACCACATCACTGACTATATTCCCTGTGCTGTACTTTACATGCCTGTGGCTATTTCATAACTGCCAGTTTGTACTTCTTAATCCCTTCACCATCACCCCTTCACATCTGGCAACCATCAGTTTGTTCTCTGTATCTATGAGTTTGTTTCTGTTTTGTTTGTTTATTTTGTTTTTTGGATTCCACATATAAGTGAAATCATATGATATTTGTCTTTTCTCTGACTTATTTCACTTAGAGTAATACCCTCTAAGTTCATCCATGTTGTCACAAATGGTAAAATTTCTTTTTTTTTTTTTTTCGTGGCCAAGTAATAGTTCATTGTTTATATGTACCACATCTTCTTTATCTAACTATCTATCAATGAACACTTAGGCTGCTTCCATATGTTGGCTATTGTAAATAATGTTACAATGAATATAGGGATGCACATATATTCTCAAATTAGTGCTTTGGGTTTATTCATATAAATACCCAGAAGTGGGATTCCTGGGTCATGGTAGTTCTATTTTTAATTTTTTGAGGAACGCCCATGCTGTTTTCCATAGTGGCTGCACCAGTTGGCAATTCCACCAACAGTGCATGAGGGTTCCCTTTTCTTCACATCCTCCCCAATACTTGTTTGTTGATTTATTGATGATAGCCATTCTAACAGGTTTGAGGTGATATCTCATTGTGCTTTTAATTTGCATTTCTCTGATGATTAGGGATTTTGAGCATCTTTTCATATGTCTATTGGCCACTAGAGGATGGTTTTTATTTGTTAGTCTTATTTTCATTTAACCTTTTTTTCATTGGCACTGTCTGTAATAAATTGGTCTATTTAGAAGAGCTGAGAATTGTTCTTGCTGAAGTGGGAAGCCATTGACAGAAACATCTCTTTGCCTCCTAGCTACACTATGACCAAGTCAAACCCAAAATGAGGACAAAAGGATAAAAGAAAGTGGGAAAATATTTTTCTCTTCCTGACTATTCAAGATCTGTTCTGTTAAATATTTAGTGAGCACCTTATATATGTAAAGAGCTAAGTGTCATAAGCTATACAAAAATGAAAAAAATATTTAGACACTGAACCCTGGGCACTTCTGGTCTGCTGGAAAGACGAACATTCTTCAGTCTTCATGAGAGTTGTTGTTACTACAGTTATTATATAGTATATTATACTGTTTAAAGCTGCTGCTCTGCAACTTGACTTATAGCTTTGGGGACTGCATCCCAGGATGGTAAGAACTGCACAGGCTTGGGAATCTGAATGACTAAGATTACCAAGTTACTAAACTCTCTGAGCTTCAGTTTCCTCATCTGAAAAATGTGGTAATGATAACTATTTCATAGTATTATGGGAATTAAATATGATGATGTATGTAAAAGCTCAAGGCATTGCTGGCATGGAGTAGACAATAAATGATGGTTATTTCCCATTAGTGTATCTCTCTCTCTCTCTCTCTCTCTCTCTCTCTCATAGTAAGTAATGTGTTAAATATGGATTTTTCCTAATAAATGAGAACTTCTTTTCTTTGCTCAGATACTCACAAAGAGCTGTAAGGTCCTACAGGTTCTGTTTTAAGTCAGATCAAGCAAGCATCACCCATTTCTGTCTCTTTAGTATTGCAAACTTGCGACTCAGAAGATCCAAATCCAATTCTTTGCCTCCTAACATCAGTCATGAGAGTATTTTATCCTTCTGGAAAGATATATACAACTCTATAGAGAAAGGTAAACTGCCTTAGGCATTTACAACAAAATTCACAATGATAAAACATCAAGAGTATTATTTATTTTCTAAAAGAATTTGAGATATCTTTCAATATTTAAAAACAGTATAATTGTCATGTTCCAATCCATTAGTAATTAAATAAGCTGTTGGTAGGAGAAAGTGGTATAATTTTTCTTGAAGGTAATTTGGCAATAAATATTAAAAGTTTTCTAAACGCCCATGCTCTATTGCAGCAATTCCACTTCTGGGAATTTATACTAAGGCTCTGAGCAAAAATATACACACGAAATGAGCAGCTGTGGTGGACATGGAGATGCACTACCCAAACTCCCTTTAGAGGAGGAGCATGGTCAGCACACAACCTCCATTTGTCAGCACCTTTGAGGTCAGCCTCAGCTGCAGAGGACAGCCTCACCTGAGGTCATGCCTCTCCCAGAGCAGCAGTCATCTGGTAATTGACTGACCTGAGGTTATAAAAGCCCGGTCATTTCCACCCAACACAGGACAACTCTGATAGGGCCTTTCTGTAGACATAGCCTCTGTTAAAACTACAGGTCTGTATCACAGTTCAACTTCTCGCTTGCCCATTCCTGCTTCTTCCCTCTTCGATTCACTGAGGTCAATCCCTACTAAATATCTCACACTTCAAACGATCTGTTGGCTTCTGGAAGACTCACTTGTGATGGCACCAATCATAATTTGTAAAAAATGAAAATCCCAAAGCCATCTAAAACTTCAACCATAGAGATAGTGGAGTAAATTATGATTTTTCCATAGAGTGAAACCTTGTGCAGTCACTAAAAATGTAAAAGAATATTCAATGACACAGGATGATGTTTCAAATATATTGCAAAATGAAACAAAAACAATGTATAAAGCATGTTAATTTGTGGTTTTATTTTTTAAATGCATACTTTTTCTACATAGAACAAATTGGAAAAATCTCTACCCAAATTTTAGTGCTGTCTATTTCCAAATGGAGATTTTGGTACTTCTTTCTCTTTAACAATTTTTTTTTTGCAAGAGACATAGATATTACTTTAATAAATGGAAAAAAATATATGATACAAAGTTATGTTCAAATATGACTTTCTATCTTGTCCTGCAAATTTCAACCTCTTCCTGTCTTTCCTGACTTGGCAAATGGTACCACTTCCTGCTAAAATCTGGAGGTCGTGCTGGACTTCCTCATCTCTCATCCCCATGTCCACCCTATTCTTAGCCTGTCCATTTACCTCTTAAATATCTCCCCAACTGGCCCTTCTCCATTCCTATTTCCACTACCTTCAGGCCCTCACTGGCTCTCACCTAGATTTCAGAAATCATATGACCTCTCTAAAATGGAAATCTTTTCATGCCACCAACACATCCACCTAATTTAGTCCTCATTCAAGAACAAGGACCATCTAATGGTTGCCAGCACACTAGGAGGCATCCTTCAGTACTTGCTCCTGTCCACTTCTCTCACCACATGCTTCGACCCATGTTTTTCCCTTTGTGAGAAATGTGCTTCTCTCCCGCTCTTTGTCTGACTTTCTCCTATGTATTCTTCTGGGCTCTATCTCTTCATTCTCAGAATCCTTCAGGTCATCCTGGACTAGATTAGGTACCTTTTCCCTATGTAGTCATAGCCCGTTTCACAAGATATTAGATTGTCTATGTTCTGCCTTGAACCATGAGCAACTTAGGAGCACCTGGTTCAGTCTAGTGTTCAACAACTGTTTATTAACTGGAGTGTGGGTATGTGTGTATAAAACTTATAACTCCTAATGCACAGATGTAATAAAACATTGATAGTAGCAGAGTAGGAAATAGAATTGATTACTGCAGCTAATAATATAATTGATTACTATGGCAGATTACTGCTGCTATAAAGAAATTACAAGAATTTCTTTATAGCAGGTTTCTCAACAAGAAACTATTGTCAATTTGCACCAGATAATTCTTTGTTATGGGTGCTTGTCTTGTGCACTGTAGGATATTTAGCAGCATACCTGGCCTCCACCCACTCGGTGCTAGTAGCACTCCTATAGATGTGACAAACAAAATGTCCCCAGAAATTGCTAAATGTCCCCTGGTGGGTTAAATCACCCTCGGTTGAGAACCACTGATCTACAGGGGGAGACGGGCTTTGTTAGTTAATGCTTTGGTGCAGCAGAAGTGTAGCTCAGGCCCAAGTTTCTTAAAGCAAGTAGGCGAGGTAGAGAGAAGTGAACGCGAATTGCGGGGAGGAAGGCGAGGCAATTCTGTATTATAAAGAAGGAAAGAGTGAAAGAGAACTGGGCTGAAAGATGCCTGGGGCAAAGATTGCAAGAAAAAAAGGGACTTGGTGGCTGGAAAGAAATGCAAGAAGAGACAGGCACAGTGGGAATTCTCTTAATAAAAAAGAACTGAGGAGTTTTTCACTGTGGTTTGTTGTGGTTCATAAAAGTGTCAGCCATATGAGTTCAAAGATAGCCAACATCTGGATTGTGTGTATATTTCTCATGCTTATATAACACCTTTAGTAACAGGAAGAATGACTCCTAGAATGTAGATGGAAAAATATACTAAATATAATGAAAATTGTGTCAGTTTACAGAGATAGGATCTGCTATAGCGGAAATTCTAAAGACTTCAGCAAAAAACTTGGAACTAAAAGAGAATTCAGCAAAGTTGCAGGATACAAAATCAACATACAAAAATCGGTTGCACTTCTATACACTAACAATGAACTATCTTAAAAAGAAATAAAGAAAACAATCCTATTTATAATTGTATCAATAAAGTAAAATACTTAGGAATAAATTTAACCGAGGATGTGTAAGGCCTGTACAATGAA
Source organism: Pteropus medius (assembly GCF_902729225.1). NCBI lineage: Eukaryota > Metazoa > Chordata > Mammalia > Chiroptera > Pteropodidae > Pteropus > Pteropus medius. The sequence goes on along the minus strand of NW_024349800.1, from coordinate 15,256,145 downwards.
AACTGTAAGACACTGATTAAATAAATTGAAGAAGATACTAATAAATTAAAAGATATCTCATATTCTTGGATCGGAAGAATTAATATCATTAAAATGTCCATGCAGCCCAAAGCAATGCATGAATTCAATGAAATCCCTGTCAAATGGCATTTTTCACAGAAATAGAACAAACTAAAATTTATATGAAACCCCAAAACCCTAAATAGCCAAAGCAATCTTGAGAAAGAACAAAGGTGGTGGCATCATACTTTTTGACTACAAACTTTATTACAAATCGATAGTTATCAAAACAGTATGGTACTGGCATAAAAACAGATACATAGACCAAAGGAACAGAATCGAGAGCCCGGAAATAAACTCACATATATATGATCAATTAATATTTGACAGGGGAACAAGAATATTCATTGGGAAAGGATAGTTTATTCAATAAATGGTATCAGAAAAAGTGATATTTACATGTAAAAGAATGAAATTGGACCCCTATTTTATACTACTCACAAAATTTAACCAAAAATAGATTAATTGTAATACCAGAAATCGTAAAACTCCTAGAAGAAAATACAGGGGGAAAGTTCCTTGACATCGGTGTTGGCAATCATTTTTTGAATATGACACCAAAAGCACAGGCAACAAAAGCAAAAATAAACAAGTGGGACTACATCAAATTAAAAAGTTCTGTATAGCAAAAGGAACAATCCACAGAATACAAAGGCAGCCTATCAAAAGGAAGAAAATATTTGCAAACCATCTATCTGATAAGGGGTTAATATCCAAAATATATAAGGAATTTATACAACTTAATAACAAAACAGTAATCTGACTTAAAAATGGGCAGAGGACCTGAATAGACATTTTTCCAAAGAAGATATATCAATAACCAACAGTATATGAAAAGATGCTCAGCATAACTCATCATCAAGTTAATGCAAGTTAAAACCACAACAAGATAGTGCCTTATATCTATTAGAATTGCTATTATCAAAAATACAGAAGATAATTGTTGGAAATGCTGTGGAGAAAAGGGAACCCTTGAGACTATTGGTTGGAATATAAGTCGGTAGAGTCATTATAGAAAACCATATGGAGGTCCTCAAAAAGTTAAAAATAGCATTATCATATGATCCAGCAATTCCACTTCTGAGTATATATCCAAAGAGAATGAAATCAGTATCTCAAAGAAATGTCTGTACCCCATATCCATTGTAGCATTGCTCACAATAGCCAAGACGTGGAAACAATGTAAAGATTCAACAATAGATGAATAGATAAAGAAAAATGTCACACACACACACACACACACACACACACACACACACACACAGAGGAATATTATTTAACTATGATAAGAATAAAATAATCCTGCCTTTTGGACATGGATAGACACCGAGGACATTATGCTAAGTAACATAAGTCAGACAGAGAAAGACAAATACTGTATATTCCCACTTACATACGGAATCTAGAAAAGCCAAACTTATAGAAGCAGAATGGTAGCTGCCAGGGTTTAGGAGGAGAGAGAAATGGGGACATGTTGGTCACAGGGTACAAACTTCCAGGTATAAGATAAATAAGATCTGGGTATCTGAAATGGAGCATGGTGCCTAAAGTTAACAAACCTGTATCATATACTCGAAAGTTACTAAGAGAGTACATCTAAAATATTATCATCACACACACACAAAAGAAAAACTGCTAATTAGCTTGAAAAAATAAAGAAAAGTTTATGTAAACAAAAAAGGATATACATACATAATGATAAAGTCCTAATTATCTCATCTCTGTCTACAAAAATACATCCCTCAAGTTTAGTAATTAGAGGATTATGAGGTTGTCAGTACTTACATAATGATATTCAGACAGGTAGGTTCAATTCTATATTTGGAAATGAAAGCCAGGAAGAAAAAAGAAGTCAAAATATTACAGATAATAATTAAGAAATGAAGAAAAGAGTGGAGAATGTAGCTGTTCCAGGAAGCAGAAGTGGGGCGGGGAAATCAAAGTGAATTCATGTTACATCACTGCCCTCAAAGAGTGTCAAACTTGAAGAAGTTTGCAGTACAGCCTTAGGACGATGATGAGTACTTTGCTCAGTGGATGAAGGCAGAGGTCCTAACTTTGTCTTCTGACTCTGCTAGATAATTAACTGAGAAAGAATAGATCAGAAGTCCTTGGTTCTTATCAGCCTTCCCCCTCCGTGCTCAGATGTCTCTTAAGAGATCAACTGAGATGGTTACTTTCAAAACATGGGACCAACCCCATAATTTGCAGGGCAGTTGGTTATTTTCTTTTTACTGTAAAGACCTTAAGGAGTTGGGGTTTATTTTTAACATGTAAAAGTTTTCTATCATTGATTTCAAGTTATTTAACATAAAAACTAAGACTCTTTTTTGGGGGGTGGGGGGGTAGGTCCTGCATTCTAGCCAGAATTGCAAAACCACATTATAATTCTTTAAATGATAGCAGTGAGATCAAAGAAACTTACCCTAGAATTAGCTTTAAAATAAACTATTGGGGCTTCTGGGAAAGAAAAAGAAAATATGTGTTTACTAAACTTCTCTTCCTGAAGCCCAGTGAAATGATTTTCCCTAAAAGGATATCTTTAGTAATGATAATCAAAGATAAAAATAGTCAGGTCCAGACTTCTCTAAAACTTCATTATTTTTTCCTTTGGGTTTTTATGTTTTGGTAGTGTAGCTCTACTTGATCTCTCATTAAGTTTACTTGAAAAGGAAAACGACCTTACTATGTGTTCAAATTGTTCTGCTAAAAAGGCAGAAAAAAATAACTATAGTGCTTACTGTGTTATTAATATTTTAGAATTGTAATAGCCATTTTTGTTTACATTTTGAAACTGGATCCAGAGAGGAAACAGCCCATCCAGCCATTATAGGAAACTTCTAAAAGTTCAAAGTACAACTTTTTAAGTAACCCCTTCATTATCCCTATTCTGTGAATACTGGGTGGTACTGATAATATATTAGCTTCAACAAGGAAAAGATTCAAGAACTACAGAATGGACCAAACTGGAAACAAAAGACCTGAGCTGTGCTCCTGGTTTCACCACTGGTAGTAGTCTGGGCCTCGGTTTTAGGATCACACTGATTTCTAACAAACCCCACTCTCACCCTCATGCTGTATAAAGAAACCTTACCCATAGCCATGAAATGAAGCACCTGGCTGTTCTTCAGACTTCCAACATCGCCATGAAACCTTTGTCCACGTAGATCCAGGTCTGGTGCTTCCTCAAGGCTTGGAAGCAATCACAGGAGAAGCCCAGCCCAGTCAGAAGTTCCTGTATGAGGCACGGTAATGGGGTTTCCTTGAACGTGGGGATCAGTTTATAATGGTCACAAGGATCATGAGTAAACCCAGACAATCTCAGAGGTAAACCATCCAAGTCCCCCAGGAGTTCTTGCACTAGGAATGCCCCATCCATGACTTCACCGGAAACTTCTTTAATCGCTGTGGACAGAAATAGATCAATCAAACCAAATGATTTCAATCTTATGTAACTAAAATGTTTTTAAAAATCCACGACATTGGGGCTTTCTGACATCAATCTATTGCTCTATTTCTGCTTCTAAGACTTTGATATGTACCAAGGCTACATGCACACAGCCGCACACACAGTCACACACATCCCCACATGTTATCTACACACACACTTTCTTCTGTTGAATTGTTGAATAATTAAGGTAGTGATTAGGGCTAAACGGCTCTGTTATTTGAAGAAGTATTATAAACAGCTCCATTTTATTTTTGCAGAGAAAGGCCTCTGGCAAAATCTAGATAGAATAATATGGGGCAAAAGGCCCAAAACTTTGCTGTGCAAAATGTAAAAGGCTGCTTATTGAGAACAGGAAAATTCTTGGCAAGATACCATGGCTTAGAGACATGGTTCCCTCCCTGCACATGGACTTAGACTGTCTGATCCCTGAGAATAATTGTTTGACCTTGAGCGATCTCGTATGAGTGCGTGTTTTATCCAAAAGGCACCCAGAGGAGATCAAAAGACATCAGGAAGAAGAAGAAAGGTCATGTTTACTTCCTACTGGATCCTAAATCTCAAAATAAACAGCATCCGTCATGTCAACAGCCATCGTGTATTGTTCTGCTATCGGTATGTGCCACCCCCACCCCGGTTTGACCACAGCACAGACTTTGGCAAACGTACTCCCGTGTGCAGTCTTGTGTCTAAGGGTATCCAATGAGTCCTAAAATGAAACCAACTCCTACAGGCAGTGAGGGGAATATTCTTAAAGTCGGGTAGAGATAGGCCCTGTGAAATATTTCTTAAAGAACTCTCCACCAGATGAGAGCAGGGTGGGCCTTGATTCAGGGCAGAAAGGCGAGGAAGCTGGATATACTTGCAAAGGGTTTAACTTTTTTGCCTTAGATTCCAGGAATAGTTATATTCAAAGTATAGGTTTAAGGTAGCAGTAGACATGGCTATATTCTAATACTCTCGTGAGGTGTGAGGACCTTCAGTAAAGCTGGATAAGCAGCTTTATGTTAGTGGTAACTTGGCAGGTATGTTCATGTCTGGCATTAAGCAAAGTGCTACCTGGGAAGGGTCACTGTCTGTCACACGTGAGAGACTGAAACTGAAAATTCAACAGAAGGAATTCGACATTTAGGAGTACCCAGAGACGCCTGGGCATCGTCTGCTTTTATGAACTGACTTTATTCTCTTGGTGGTGGAATTGGCAGGAAGAATGTTATTTACCCATCACTTCCAAAGTTTTATTCCTAATTACACCACAATCAGATTTACAGTAACTTGTATTTTCTTATAGTATACGATTTGTTTTTATAAAACAAATATAAATTGGTAAACTTCAATAGCCAAGGTTTTCATCATTTTGAAAGAAAAATTTTACTTGACAACACCTAAAATTACCAATTTAATTATTAATAAATGCTTTGACTTTTCTGGTTCTGCCTTAGAAATTCCAGAATTTCTTTTGATCTCCAAATTTATATCTGTGTAAAAATTCATGACTTAGATAACTAAAACACTAACATAGGGAAAAATGCAAACTAATCAACAAATATTTATTGAGCAAGAACAAATATTTATTGAGTTTCTAAAGCACTATGTTAGCTAGTAGAAATACAAAGATACATAAATGCTGCTCCCAGAAAAACCAAACTTAAATATGTACTCAATAAAATGCTAAGAATAATTTTAGTTTAATTCAAATTTTAGAGACACAAGATTATTTTTGCTCTTCTAGTGGCTTGTAGAAATTTCATACTATTTTCAAAATAATTGAAACGTAAAATTCTTTTATTTTAACTTTACAACAAAATAATCTTTACTGTAACATTTGATGATAGAAAAAATTTTGCCAAATAAGTGTTTTATTCATTAAGCCCTAGTGATCAGACAAAGTATATTGGATGCTAAACTGAAAGCAGGACTTATTAATTATGCTTTTAATTAGTATCCTGACATATCCAGCCAACACAGTGAAAGAGATAAACTCTTCTTATGTGTAACTAAATTTTTCAAACTCAGACATTAGTATTCTCTATGTTTATTGACATACCTGTTGATTAGATCTAATATCAGGTTAGGAGAGTGGACATAAATCAACATGACGCCTGCCGTAAATATCCATTTCTAGTTCCGTCCCTTTGAAAGGAGCCCTGGGCTTATAATTCTTAAAGCTCTTAAAAGCATGAATGGAGTAGGAGCAAGAATTATGAGGGTAATACTTATAGACAATTACAAGATTTTGAAAAAGAATGAGAAAAAACTTTTCAAAGAAAAGTCCAGCAGGATCTTCATAATACCGAGCCCACAAATCGAAATTAAAACTGGCTTGGAGTCGCTCAGTTGGCATTTCTGCAGGCCTTTACTATCTGGCCTGTGAAAGCGCCTTACAAACTACAACATGCCTTCTGCTACCTTAGTATCTTCTACCAGCCAGGCCTATTCCATCAGTGCAAGAGATCAACAATGATCACAAAACTGACAAGAGAGGGCAAAGTATTTGTATTATTGTGGCTACTGACAATAAAAGTTCAGGTTAAATGTGCCTGGCGATACTCTGCAAAATAGGCTTAGTTTTATCTCACCTGCGCTATTTACTTCTTAACGTCCTTCTGACCGCTTCTCTTCTATCTACATGTGTTCTTGAAGAAAGAGCCAAATGGAGACATTATACTAGTGCTTTCAAAGCAACAAGATAGAAAGAGTCAAAGAACTATCACCCTCTGCTGCCAACTCACCCCGAGACATGGCCGGCCCACACATACCCACACATGGGCACTGACCAGTTACCTCCAAAGTCCAGAGCTCAGAGGTCTATTCTCAGCAGAGGAAGTCCAATTATAAAAAGTAGAAACATTTTATATCCTAATTTTCTTCATAATAGTTGTAATAAAAATTAAAATAGGTTTATACCAGAACCTGGTATATATATTGAACTCGCCTGACCTTGTTTTGTTATTCTAGCACCATACTGAGAATCATCAAAATTCAAATAACTATAAATGAAGCATGAATAGAAATAATAACTTGAAATGTTGAAATAATTGCTCAGGGTGATTTAGAGTCTATAAACATAGCTATCAAAAAGAAAAACAGCATTCTTGGCCCCCAAGAGTAAAAGATTCAGATAAAAAATGTTTTCCTAATGAACAGTATGCTTTGGTATAGTATTATTACAGGAAAGACCAGAATTCCAATCATCTTTGCTAAAGTGCATGTCTGCTAACTTCAGCTATTTTGAGATTTTTTTTAAAGTTAAACCATTTCTGAGTTACAGAAAAAATATGCACAGTTCCCTTGTTCATGGAAATGTAATCTATTCATCCATCTTCTTATTTAAATTCTTTGACAATTAACTGAATCTGATGACTCATGAAACAGACTTTGAAATTATGTTCAATACAGTTTATTACTCTCTTGGGAGTGATTGTAATAATAATAGTTACTATTTTTGCATGCTGACTTTTATGCGCTAAATTTATAATTCTCACCAAAAAAAACCCTGCATGAAAGCACTTATACTTAAGGTGCTGAAGACCACTCAGAGTCAGAGCCAAAAATCAAACTATAACTAAAACCAAAATCTGAGCTCTATTCGTGAAGCAATGGCATTTAGATGATTCTCAGCGATCCTAATAAAGTCTTCTTCTTCTTCTTCTTTTTTTTTTTTGTGGAACCACTGTATTTTATGCTATAACCTCAGTATCATGCTATTCAAGCATTGTGAGAACACTGAAATTTTGAATTGCCAAGGCCAGAAGTTTCCTGGTGAAGCAATTTTCATAAAACAGCCACTTTTTGGAAAGTGTACTAATTGAATATTGGGGGGGAAAAATCTCTCTTAAAAAGTTCCGTCAGCCATGATCTTCAAATTAAATGGGAGAGGTTTCTACTGCCCATGCCCAAGGTTCACCTCTCCAGCTGGGTTCTAGAATCTCCCTAGTCAAACTGAAGATCTCCACCTGGTAGCCTGAGTGCTTGTTAGAAACGCACAATCTCAGGCCCCACACCAAATGGCTGAATCAGAATCTGCATTTTAACAAGGTCTGGGATCTCGTTTACTCATTAAAGTTTGACGTGCTCTGCTACATGATACATATCTTACGCTCACCTGAGATCCCTCAATCATCCATCCCATTTCTTTCCTGTGTTCTCAGATTTTCTCTGCAGGTTTTTCTTCCTTCCTCACAGTGGAACACTCTTTGAAAAGTCCTCTGCTGATCCTTCCCCCAACCTGGCTATGACCTCATTTCTCTCCTTACTGCCTTGAAGGAGGTATTTGGACTCCCTAAATCCATGTCCTCAGCACCTGTTCACATCTCAGCCCACTCCAGGATAGTTTAATCAGTACCGAGTATCATCTGGTTTCTATTATGTGCCAAGCCCTGTACCAGATTGAGGATAAAATGATCTGCAAGAGATATGGTCCTGGTCCTCAAAGACTATCTCCATAATTGTTTGACACAGATAACCACTGACTCCCTGTCAATTTCAGTAAGCACTTTTTGTAATCAGATAGAAGGAACCAGCCATCTTCCATAATCAGATATTAAAGAGATTTTGCAAAAATGTAAAAAAAATGCTACTTTTTTCATTTTAAAAAATAGCTATTTTTATTAAAATATTATTTATGTTATTTGATGCCTTTATTTTTTAAATGACTCAATAAATTTTTTTAAAATTTGTTTCAATTTCTATACTTACAGATCAAGAGATAAAGCCCCTATAAAAGCTCTCTGGGTTCCTCAATCATTTTTAAGAATGTTAAAAGGGCTCCTGAGACCAAAAAGTTGGGGAACAACTGGATCCCATTTTTAAATCAGATTAGTTGTTCAACACATCCCTATTATCTATGTAGCTATCAACGATAGAATTAATATCAGAGGGATATGAATAAATTGGCCTAAGCATTTCTCCCGTTTTATTAATTTAGTTAAAGATGTGACTTTCTCTAGGCTTTCCCAGCACAGTAAGGAAACAATAGATGGCTACTAGCCCTGAAAAACTAAAAGCCTTCACTGTAATACCTGCAGCAATTGAGATACATTCTCTTGTCTTCCGAAAATGGAAAAGAGCGAAGTAAAACTGATAAACAGTTGGCTGTAAATGTTTTCTGTGTTTAGTTTGCCCAGAAGCCGTATTTTCTAAAGTTCTTAAAATCAGTACTATTGCGCTCTTATCCTGAATACTTCATACATACCTGATTATTAAGCCACACCGGAATATGGCTATAAGAGTGATTATTTTTATCATATTAAAGAAATATTTAAGGCATTTGCACTTTGTTTCTAAAACAAATCAATTTATCACAGAAATATGTCTTTTAAATTGTACCCAGACCATGAAATATCATGCTTTGGCCTCAATGATAAAAGAAATACAATATTACATTCCCATTAATCGTGTATGTGGTTGTCGAACATGTACACTACCACAGCGGCGGTAGAGAATGGGAGGGACTTCCGGCTTCAAATGCTTAGTATTCAGGGCAGAATAAAGAGAAATAGCTTTCTACTGTTTAGACTTAAAGGAAAATTCAAATGAAATCATTTGTCCTCTACCACATGTAGTTAAACTCTTCAGTAGCTTTTCAATGCAGCTTTTCAGCAGACAGGTTTTGCGACATTTTTTAAGAATAGTTTAATTTACAACCTTTGCATATGCTTCAAGTTTTTCATGTTTAGGATGAAATCAAACCCTCAAGCAATTTGTTTTCTTCTTGGCACAGAGATCTTATCTTTTAGCTCTTAAGGGATACACTATTGAACATAATTTATTATATACCAACTGTGTTTACATGTTGATAAAAGGCACAGTTTTGAACCACCTAAAATGTGTCATTCATGTCATTTGGGATTTATTCTTAACCATGTGGATTTTTATTTTAAATAATTTATACTCATAGGTTTAAAAGGCTTTATTGTTCTATTTCTAAGCATTTTAAATTATTTTAAATAATTCTCAAAATAGCTTTCAATATAGGTTATGTAAATTTAATGCCTCTAAACCAAGAATTCCCAACCACCTTATCAGTTAGACAATAGGTAATGCTCATAATATATAGCCTTTATATATAACTTATATAAATACATAACTTCTCATATAATATCTAGGTGTGGATTGTGGAAATGTCATACTATGAACTCTCACCTATCAAGTAGATAGAAACAACAGACAAGTTCAGAATCACTATTCTAAACAAAGAAGTCAAGAGAAAGATTTAGAATAACTTTTATTCAAAAGCAAAACAAGTATGAACATACAGAAAACTAAGGCATGGTGGGTTGGCCTGATCATCTGACACCACTGGCACCAAAAAAAATAAATGCCCTTCATGACCCTGAATCTTCTACATCAGAATAATTTATTCACTTAAGTGGTCAAATTTTTGAAATAAACAGAAGCAAAACGTAATTTCTGTGATCTGAAAACTCAGTATATTCTCACTTGTTTTTTAGTAGTAACTTTTTTTAGAGCACAGTGGACTTCATTTCAAGCTCTTAACAAAGAATCTTGTAAGCTAAAAACATTAACTATTAAACTTTATGAATATGTGTACAAAGCCTAAATTAGCTCTAAAAACCATTTACAATGATTACACACTTTTCAAAGTAGTTTAACTTCAGTCAAGGATTTAAATAATATGAAGAAAATTTAGACCAGAGTTATTTGCCTTTTCAAAGGATGAACGTGTGTGAGCATGTGTGTACACATATATACATGCACATATGTATATATATGTACACATACATGCACGTTAGTTCCCAGGAAATACATATATATACACATGCATATATATACAAATATACAAATATATATGAAGATGTATATATAGGCAGTTATATACATATATGTAAGCTTTCTCTAAAAGAAATAATTTCTATAAATAGAAAAATTTTTTAAGTGATGAAAATATGCCTCTTTGCAATTTTCTTACAAGCACCAATATAGGAATCTTAAGCTTATAGACATTTGTTTTGAAAGCTTTATTATTATACATTAATGGCTAAAAATCTCAAACTATATTTTCATTAAACGAAATAAGCAGGCTGTATGTTATATACGACCCAATTATAAAGCTTACTTAACAAGCACTGTACACAAATAAATCAGAGTTTTAAAAATAATTTTTACACAGAATTAAAGATGGTTTTCATTTAAGACATAATAAAGTTCAATTCACCATAGAATGCAGTTAATTTCTGCTTTAGTCACAAATGAACACAGAAAATATTAGGGGTTAAATATTATGGAGTTCATAAATACTCTTCTGTTTCAATAATTTAAAGCAAACCATTACATCTGGTGAAAGGTGATGTTTAGTCAATTTCCAAGAGCCCACCAAGGAAAAACATTTGAAGTTTCAGTTCTCATTTTAGTCCCATTCCCCCAAAATATATTATGATCATTAAGAGCAATATACAAAAGTGACCCACAACTTGATCACCCTTAGTGTCTCTGTTTCCATTCAAAATTAACCATTAATCTCTTCTACAAGTGGTGTTTTAAGAAAGTTACTAAACAAAGCATTGTAGGAAATAAAGTTGAAAAAGAACTAGAATTCCAGACATAATCTAAGATGGGAGAAAATTTTCTACAAGGGACTATCACCTTAAAGTGTGTGCTAAAGAATGCGAATTCTAAATGTTGTCCCATAAAATGATTAGGATATTTAACCTATATAGAACATTTAAAAAAAAAAAAAAAAAAGCTCTGAGTTCTATAATTACCCCCCACCCAATATATCTGTTTTTTTTTTTTTATTTAATCTAATGCTTTCAAAAGGTACTTAACCTCAAACACTTCTTGCCCGTTAATGGTCAGCAAGTTAGTATTCTTCATATCAAACTTTGAGAAACTATGTAAATTCTTAGTGAGATCCCATTAAGGACGTATTAAGCAATTATGTAGTAAGAGAAATCCACCAAGGCAACAGGCAGAAAAGTGCTTAGACATAGTTAAAATATTTAAGATAATATACAAGACAGATGCGAGTACAAAATGTAAACAACATAACAAAAGAATCAAACACTGGGTTGTTGTTAATTGGCATGGAGTTGCTTCAGATTCTCTCTTCATCCCTATTGCCAGCACTCCACTCAAGCCCTAGTCACCATAGGAAGGTGGCAAATTTAAATATCTTCCAAAGTGAAGTTCCTCACTAAGTTCTATTTTTTTATAATCCAGTGCTTCTCAAACTTAATATGCATATGAATCCCCTGGGGATCTTACTGAAACTGCAGGTTCTGATTTAGTAGGTCTGGGGTGCCCTCTGAAATTCTTCATTTCTAACAAGTTTCCAGGTAATACTGGTGTGACCATACTTTGAATAACAAAGATCTAACACACTCTGCCACTACCCTAATTGCTCTTCCTAAACTACTACTTACCTTCTGTTATGGCCTCAGGAATCTACATTAACTCAGTGAATCTTGCATAAACATTTACATTAAATTTTATCAGAACTTCATCCTGGACCAATTTGGTCTTTCTCCTAAGGGCTATACTCATTCCAACTCAGCTCTGCATTTGGCTGGCTGGCTGGGTGGGTGGGTAAAATGTATATACAGTAAAGTAGACTTAAAAAAAAATTAAATGAGTTTTGATAAATGTATGCAACTATGTAACCAAACCCACACGAAAAGATACAGGACACGGCCATCACACCAACCCTATGTTCTGCCCCAGCTGTATAAATACCCTTCCACCTCTCCACTGTCTCCCACCTATCCTTTAAGATTCAACTGAAACACTCCCTTCTTCAAAACACACCCCAAAATCACTCACATACCTATCTAAATTACTACAGTAGTTCCCCCTTATCCATGGGGCATATGTTTCAAGACTCCAGTGGATGCCTAAAACTGGATAGCACCAAACCCTACATATACTGTTTTTTCCTGTACATACATACCTTTTCACTTACAGGAAGCACTTTATGGCTTCTATGTGGTATATCCAAATTGCTGGCATCACAGCTTTTGCGCTTTAAACACAAGCTCTGAGATACGATGGCACTGGATCTGATAACTGAGACGGCTACTAAGTGACTAACAGGCAAAGAACATATATGGTGTGGATACACTGAATAAAGGGATGAGTCACATCCCAGGCAAGACAGGCCAGGACAGTGTGAGATGTCATCATGCTACTCAGAACAGCACACAATTTAAAACTTATGAATTGTTTATTTCTGGAATTTTCCATTTATTTTCAGACTGCGTTTGACTATGGGACCACGGATAACAGAAACTGCAGAAAGCAAAACCCTGGGTAAGCAGGGAGCTGTTGTACTTTTAAGACCTAGCCAATCGCTGTGGCTCACTGAACAAATAGTGCACTCATCACAAGTCTCTCTGCCTCCATTCTTACCTCCCTCCCCAATGTATTATCTACAGAGTAGTCAGAGTGATCTTATAAAACTGTAAGTCAAATCTGGCCACTCTCTTGCTTGAAACCCTCCAAAGGTTTAGCAACACACCTGCAACAAATCCAAATGCCTTTTCCTATGTTCCTGTGTCACTAAGCCCCTCCTTCTCTGACCCCACCTCTTGCTACTTTCTCCATTAGTTTCTGTGCTCTGGTCACATGAACCTTCTTTCTGGTCCTACAACACAGGGAGATTTTCCCACGTTAGGGACTCTGCATTAATGATTCCCTCCAGTCTTCCCCACCTACTCTCTATTACTGTCTACCTCTTGCTATTCAGAGCTCAATTTCAAAGCTACCTCCTCATAAGCCTTCCCTTAGCACAAAATCTAAAGTATATACTCAGTCACAAATCTGTCTCTACCACAAATCCGACTTTAATTTTCTGCATAGCATCTGTCATTGGTATGTATTTTACAATGTGTTTACTTGTCTCTTCTCACAAGAACATAAGTTCCACGACTATGGTACTTGTTGATAGTGTTTGATGCTATAGCTCCAGCATCTAGAAGTGTCTAGCTCATTACAAGTAGCTGCTCAACAAATGTTGCTAAATAAATATGTTAACATATGTGAGGTACATTATGAAAATTATGTCTGTGTCCCAATACAAAACATTCTGTAAAATTTAAAGAGAATAAGAAAAGTACTGCTAGTCATCAAGCAAGGTAAATCCTTCACAAGAAAGAAACAAATGAAAAGAACAGTTTTAATTTGGGACAAAAATAATATAAAACACAGATTAAGTCAAAGTTTAATTCACATAAAGTTTAATCAGTCAAGTTAATGAAAATATCAAAATGGTTGAGTTAGTTAGTGTATGGCAGCAGAAATTTAACTTTTCTTGCAAATAATACAATATTTGGTGTTTCCGTTATTGACAAGCTATGCTGCAGAAAGAGCAATTGCATTGAATCTCAATTCATCAGGGTCCCGTTCCATAAACTTCTTGCAAACTTCTATGGCATCCTATGGGGGAAAAAATGTATAATTTTTCACTTTATAAATGTTTTACTTACAAATTATAAATGTTTCATATTTTCCTAATTCATACTAATGTTACACTGCAAACTTCTTTTTCTAAATAATAAATAAAGCACACCAGAAGAACGGCTGAACGGTTGATGGCCTAATTTGCTTACTACAAAAGTATAACATACAGTAAGTGTTCCTTCTTAACACTTTTAAGAAACTTTTAACCTGAGAATTACAGATTTCATTAATTCTAAGCCTCATAATTTGTTCATAAATTTAAAAATCTCTTAAAATCAAGATCAAGATACAAATGATGGTATCTTAGGTTCAATGAAATATGAGATATGATGTGTAACTCTTTCAATACTATTCATGTCTTTTAAAAATGTGATACTTGTTTACACAAAGAGCTCTGCAAACTTCTTTATTTACTGTAGGTTTTTAACATTAGTTCAAATTTTTCTGTTTTGGGTTTTCTCAAGAGAGCAAGGACAAGGGAGCATCCAAATACAGATAAAATATTATACAAGTGATCTTTAAAGATGTTTTAAACATAATGAGAACATTAATAACATTTAAAATGGGCCAAACAAGTTTTATTGTTACCTCTAATAATGTGTCATCACTAGTTTCACCATGGTTAATTGGAAATGGTTTCCGTCCATCTGTAAAAAGTAGACAGACAGTTGAATGTTTAGCTGTTTGTATAGATAATGTACTTTCAACTTCTATTTTTCTCTTCTCACAGTAAGGCAAAGTTAAAAGATATTTAACATAATATATTCTAAAACAGATATTTTAAATGTGCTACCTATGGATATTTTTAACGTTAAAAGTAATTAGAATCTTACTTTCATGTTTGAAAGCCTAAATTATCTTCATAAACAGAAATTATTAGAAGTACATATTGGCTTTAATTTCCTAAAGCGAATATGCAAAAATAAGAAGTCAGTTTTGTTAAAGGTTATAGTCCCAGTTTTTACCCTCGGAAATACAAAAAATTCTTTCTTCATTTTAAAATCTAGATCAGAAAGCTTTTAATACTGACATGTTTATACCAATGAAAAAAAGTCATCACAAGGTTTATATATTACTACTACTAATTGTGTTCCACCGAGGCAGTAATATTGAGCAATAATCTAAACAAACAAGGATTACTTTACTGACCACCAACAATAATTAACCATAATTGTAATCACCTTGAATAAACTAGTATTTTTAAATATTATGAAAAAATGAAAAAGTCTAGAATTATATAAACTCATGTTAACTCAAAGTTAACTGATAACTCTATATATCCAAATATATAATCTCAGATGTTTTATAAATGGTACTTCAAGTTCAATCCATAAAACACAATTTCTTACATAATTCTATAGCTTCCAAACATAGTAAAAAAAATTTTTTTAATAAAGTTTTGTTATATTGGACAGTAGAGAAATATGAATATTATTTACCATGTTATATGTGTAGTATAATCATTTAAGCAATAAACAAGTATTAATTAAGCAGTCACTACACGCCCCACACTGAGCCAGATACTTTACTTTGCAATTATGTAAAACAACTTTCAAGTTGAAAGATTTAATATAATTTTTTGAATCTGTGTATGTATATGTATATGTATATGTATATGTATATGTATATGTATATGTATATGTATATGTATATGTAGTGATGGACTTGGACCATAGATACTACTTTTAAAGAAAAATATGAGAAAACATTAACCAAACTAAAAAGTAAGATTACTTAAAAATGATTTTTCCTAAAAACCATATGCTGTTCTCTTAATCACTATTTTCTATTCACTAACTCAATACTCCTTTTGTTAAACGTTTTTTTAAATTTATTAGGAATCCACATCAAGGTTACTGCCAATTTCCCTTGCAACTGCCCATCTTCTTTCATCTTGTACTTATCCTTGTTCTCTGACATCTTAAAGATAATGGCTGTTCTTTAGAACTCTGAAGTTCTTTAAACTCATTTAAAGAACGTAACCCTCAAAGGGCTCTCATTCTCTATCAGCCTTATTGATCTTTCTTCTTGCTAAAGAATACCTAAACCAAACAAGATTTCTGACGTTCTTACTTCAAACCAATTTTAAAACCCATTTGTGTTGGCATGCTACAAAAGAGGACCATTCTTCATATGTAGCTTACCCTTGATATATGTCTTTCCTTCTATTGCTAGTAAACCAGTCAAATTGAGTTTTTTAGACAACTTTTTGCTTCCCATTGAAATGATCAGAGATTTTTTTCCCCGAAATATCTTTTCTAAATATGTTATTTTTTGTTCTATTACTAAGTCTCTCATCTTAAAAGTCACCATTACTTTTATAGTCTCTGATTATGGATCATATTTGTCATTTCTCTGGCCTTTTCTGAATCTACTTTCTTGACATCAATAGAATGTGTCTGGTAAGTCTCAGCACTCTGTTTAGGTCCGCTTTTACTAGTTATTTTTTATTATTCAAAATTCAGAGTAGAAACAAAGCTTCCAGTAATCAGACATGTGAAATTTCCAATCACTATTACGTCTTAGCTTTACGTAGATTTTATAGACTGAATTAGCAAAGCATGTATCTTTGGCAGTGCTCTGCACATCTGTTATGTACTCCACAACAATGAATTCTTTCCATTTTAGTTCGATTCCTACGCAAATCACTCTACTACAGTACACAACCCTTGAGTACACACTTCTATAAATACCATGTTCTTTCCTTGCCTTGTCCTCTTTATTACATATTCCACACGTAAAACTGATTTAAATTTTATGGACCACATTTATAGCCACAATCTAAGTCCTTTCAGAACTCCTCTGTCTTTAAAAAAGGAAAATGAAAGTGGCAAGTTAATATTGAAAAGGACTTCATTTTTTTTGTTTGTTTCTTTATTGTGGCCTTTTTTTAACCTAAGAAGGTCTTATGGAGAAGGACGAAAAGGACTCATGGGTACTATATACCAATTATGAAAAGAATCATAAGAAGTTCTCTGTCTATAAGGATCTCTTTGAAACAGTCCCTGAAATAGTCCACCTAGAGTTACACTTTTTAAAAAATAAGTACAGATATAGGCTAAAATACTAAGTAATTAATCATGGTACTTTGACACATGCCTTCGGAAACTGTTGCCAGAAAATATACATCCTGTAAAGTCTTTTAAAAACTCAGATTTAATACAAAGAGATGGTACAAAAGCCTGAAAACTAGTGATACTCATTACTGAACACAAAAACTAGTCATGAATATTACATTATATTTTAAAACTCGTTTCAGAATCAAGATGGGCCATCTAGATGTTGATAAGTAACTCAATAATTTAGTGAAGACCTAAGTGATTTATAGGAGTCTTCTATAATGATTTTTACTTTACTGCTTTGCTTAAATTCAAAGGCGGTATGCAAACATTCTTGAATTATAAGTTGCTTGAACACCAAAAAATATTATTTTTTCTAAAGTCTTAAATGGTAAATTTTCATTATGCCAACTCCATGTTATAGGGCAGTCAATTAATTTAAGTAAACACAATAAATAGCAAAAGCTTTGTTTATCATAAATACAGACTTTCTCATTTTTCTCCCCCCAATTTTTAAAGTTCTTACCTAATTCATAGAGATGACCGTCTACGTGAACTAATGCAATAAAATGAAGATCTACTTTTTCATCTATACTTGGTGTCTAGAGGGGAAAAATACATATTATATGTTAGATGTCAAACAAATCAACCAAGTACATGTAAACACAAATATCAAATGACATGAGAGAATATTTATCCAAAATAATTCAAGGCTTAAACTTTGATATGGCAGACAAAGAGTGAATATGTATTTACATTTATAACAATGTGCTCATTTATCAACAAGAAAAATGTCAATGAAAAGCACATCTTTCTTAATCTCAACAATTTAAAAGCCTAAAGTTTTGTTCACCTTCAAAGCCCCAGTGCTTAGCACAATGCCTGGTATATAGCAGATGTATAATGCATACTTGCTGAATAAAATGAATGCATGAAGTGATTTCTCTAATTTTTGAAATTTGAAATAAAGTTTTAAAAAATTAATAATAGCATAGTTTTTAAAAAACTATTTTCAAGTTAAGTTTTAAAACATCAGGAAATTTCTTCCTTTATTGACTTGACCTTGATAATCTCATTTTTGAACAATGCAATATAAATAGTTTTAGAATTAAAAGAAAGTATCTTTATTCATTCTAGATTCAAAAGTTTAAAAAGGAATAGATACAAGAAAATAACCCAAAAGATTAATGGGGAAAAATAAGGATAACAGCAGATTAAAGTATGATTAACTGTAGCCTATGATTTTTCTCTTGCTTTCTTAGTGAACTATTTGAAATTAAAACTATACCTAGTTTTCATTTGTGTTTTTTGCTTATCAAATTCAATTTGCATGAGCAAACTAGTCTACATTTGTTAGATATTCAAGTAATTATGCAAAATGAATACATGGTTAACTAGCTCTGTCTATGATATACGGTAACTACACATTTAAAACTAATATGTGTTAGCTATATACCAAATCTAAATGGTTTGAAATGAAATACAATCACTGTTAAATGCCAAGTATAAATATGAGAGGCGAACATTTAAAAAAGGTATAAAACAAATTATATTTCATATTACTTAACATCCTGTAACACAATAGTACCTTAACCCTAAAATGTATATTTTTTTCCACTCAGAATTATATAATCTTTAGTAGTTGTAATATAAAGTTTTCAGGTGCAGAAATTGAAAGGCACAGAAGAAACGTTATTATTTTGGATTTACTAAATGCTTCTAAACCATTTTCAGACTGAATGACTCAATTAAATCAGATTATCCTTCAGAGAGTATTTCCCTCAAGTTTATGAATGAGAGAACCGCAACAAATATTGATGTGGCAAACTAGCTCTTCCTAACTTCAACTTAAAACTAAAGAATTCCGCAGTTGGCAGGAATCAAAGTTAACTAGTTTTACCGTTGCTCCAATACCAGACTCCTCTCTACTGCAGCCCCATCTTGCGGTACCCACTACAACAACAGAGAACTGTCCCTGGTTTTGAGGCAGTCCGTTCCATCTTTGGACAGTTTTGTTAGTGTTATCCCTCAAAATGAGGATAAAATGTTTCCCAGTGTTCTCCAACACCTTATAAAAAGTCTAAGTTCTCTCTTGAATATGATATTTCTTCAAATACTTAAAAATGATGATAATGAGTTCCCTTACTTTCCTGGTCAGAGACTCAAATATATTAGTGATTATTCAGTCCACTACCCTCGTTTTACTAAAAATCAGAAGAGAAACCAATTTTTCATGTCTAAACCTAGGTAAGTCTACAGACTTTCAATTCTATAAAAAGAAATTCTTATCCAAGTATTATTTATCCAACTAGGAAGCTGTCTTGTTTTACTCATTTTACACAATTCTCCAACAGGATATCGATTATTTTAAATCTTTTGCGCTATTATATTTTCAAATATTATTATTTTAACACCATCTATTCTTAAAAATAATACATCTTATAGCTTCTATTTTTCATGTTTGTCAGTAAATACAACTGTGCTAGAGATAAAAGTAATATAATTGGAGTCGGAGACCTGATTATATACCTAATCCTTGAAAGCACCGAGTTTTTATCTGTTTTGAGGTCTAAAGAAAATACATTAAAGTATTCTGTAAACTGTGCAGTGTTATCTAAATATTATGTATTATTACAATATTAATACTACATTATCACAAATGTAAGAAATCACTAAATCTAGTGACTCGAAATTTTGAGTCATTGTACCTTTTATCCAAAAGTACACACTGAAAAATATAAAACCCTGAAGAGGGCATGAAAGGCTTTCAAATTATTATAAAAGATAAGTAAGGCTTAAAAATTCTAAGCCTCCCATAAAACCTCACTACCTGTTACAAGTCTTCTCCTTTGGTCAATTTCAATTAGTCTGAAAGTCTGAAATCTGCAATTATCGAATTGTTTAAAAATTATTCCACCAAAACAAGAATAAATAAAAAGTAAATTCCAGTAAGTTTTGTTTCAAAAAGTGACCAAAAAGTAACTAAAGGCAAAAAACAGAAGCTATAAATTGGATCATTTTTGCTTATATTTATACATATTATTTTTAACAAAGTTCCCTAATATAGAATACTTATCTCAAAAAATTAAAAATATAACAAATAAATTAGATAGAAATTAATTAAATACTAAATACAAAATTCAAATTATAAAAAATATATTTAAATTTAATTTATAATTGTCTAGCATTTAATACATACCAGGAAGTATTCTAAGTGCATTATAAGTATTGACCAATCAGTTAATCATCATATAAACCCTACGAGGCAGGTAATATATTTATTTTACTCTCAAGAAAACTGAGGCACAGAAGTGTTAATAAGTAACATGCCCTAGGTCACACAGCTAGTAAGTGATGTAATTTGGTTTCAAACTCAGGCAGTGTCATTCTAGAATCCATGTTCTTAACCACGAGATAATGAAAATATTTATGAAGCTATAAAGCAATGGAATTAATATGGAGCAAAGATCGACAATATATAAAAACACAAATGGGAAAAACAATTTTTATGACATGTTCATTTACATTTAGAATATTTTTAAGTACACAGAAATTGATTCATATTTATAATCAATTGTGCCAAAGTCAGAATTTACAAAATTAGGATTTTACTCTGATCATATAATTCATTTCATATCTCCTACTTTGCCAAACAGTGTATGGCACAGCAGGGAAGCAACAAATATCAAATGATAAATGAATAAAAATGACAAATGCATACTGTGACCCAACGAGGATAATGAAACAGGAAGACACCAGTTTATTGATACTCAGAACAAATGAAAGGCTATTTTGATGACCTTACTGATATCTGGTGGAAGCAGATGTTTAAAAGTGCTAAGACATCGCTTCATAATTGGAGTATAGCTCTAGAAGAGTAAACAAGGGGGAGAAAGGGATGTTTGACACCAACTTTTTTTTAAGCATTAAATGTATGTGTAATTAGACTTCCTCTGGCTTTGAAAGTCATGACTTACAGAAGCGTCAAGTTTCTTATAAATGTATGGCATACAGCAAATCTTTCGGGTGTAACATTTCTAGGTAGGCTCTACCAAAACACAGTCTTTGCCACTTACAGTGGCATGAGAGATAACATGAGAAATAAGAGCTGTAGTTGCTGAATCCTAATGTTTATTTCAATTATGAGAATTTTTAGAATTCGATCATCAACCTTAACATTTAAAATAATTAGCAAGATTACAAGAACAAACGTACTTTTTAATAGTTTGCTAATATTATCAACCTAAGAAGGAGAAATCACAAAATCTGTGGGAAGCCTGTATCAATTCACAAGGAGAAAATCTTCACCTCCTACTTGGAAAGATGTTTAGAAACTGAATAGGCAGGGAAGATTGGGTCAAGATTAAACCAAGTACCTGAGCCACCTCAGGGAATAAAATAGCTTAGATGAAATACCCTACACCATGAAGGATTAGATTAAAGATAGAATAAGTATAGCACCCCAGAGCATGACAAGAGACTAAAGTCATGTTCGGAAACATGAAAAAAAAACAAAGAGATGGAAAAGAACTCAGAAGGTACACAGCATTTGTTGACCTGAGTCAACTAAATGAAATCAGAAAGATGAAGGGGAAGAGAACACATATTCACTTTAACAACTGATAGGAACTTAAACGTTATCGTGAATGTCAATCAGTACTCATCGAAAGGCAGGCAAGCTTATGTTGGCAGGCTATGGAGTGGAAAGATGGATGTTCACCGAGACACTGGTGAAAGTCCAGGTAGACTGCAGAGCACAGAGGTATGCTTGCAGTCTTACTGGGGGAAAAGCTAATGGTTGAGTGAACCAAGAGGAAAGCACTTTGAAGACTGAAGAAGTTTAAGAAAAAAAAATGGACTGCCCTTGTCACTGGAAGAAGAGTTGGAAGGTTGACTACACTTACAACAGAATGGAGACCCAAAGATGGTAGGCGTAAGAAGGGTCGCCAGCGACGAAGACGGAGAGATGGACTGGTAGCCTTTGCAGGGTCTACATGGTTACGTTTGACCCAGGGCAGGGATGCATGGTGACACAATGATGAGGCCTTCGTTCTGCAGTGGCTACAATGAGGCTGTGATGAGGATGGCGAGGAGGACTACATAATTAAAAAAGAGAACATTTTACTTAGACCACGTTACTGGGTGATCACTTATTCTTAAAAGCAACGTATGGTCTTACTAGTATTTATATGGTCTAGTACTTTTAATGAACCATAATCTAGAAAAAAATGTAATGAATATTGGTTAAAAGCGGGTAAAGTGGAAATATATAACCAACGTATCAGGTTATATGCCATAGCTTCTGTAAGTGCACCTCTCAAATATTTATATATCCTCATTTGCATAGCACAGACTCATGGAATTAATTATTTAAAAGCCACTAAAATGGAATTAATACATCATTTAAAAAAAAAAAAGGAATGCACATACATAAAACATGTTAACACATATAAAACCCACCAAGAATAATGTGTAGAAGAGAACTGTATGGTGATAGGCCCTGGTAAGAGGAACTTGAGAGAATAAGCTCTAAGGGAAAAACTAAAAAACAAAATTTCAAAATATAAAAAGAAATGAAATAAACATCTCTGAAACTGTCCTCTTACTTAGGCTGACAAGTTAAATGGAAATGATCATGGCCTATTAACCATTTTTTAGTAAACAATTGTATTAATTAAAATATGTATCACTTATTTTGTGCCAGGCACTCTTTTAAGCACTTTACATGTATCAATTTATTTAATCTCCCAGTAACCCATGAGATAGGTACTATAATTATTCCCATTTTACACATGAATCAGAGCTCATGGAGGTTAAGTAACATAACCAAAGGCACACTGCCCCCACGTGGCAGGGCTGGGATTCAAACACAGGAAATCCGGTTCTAGAATCCAACAATCTCAACTGCTATGGTGTACAGCCTAAGTGGCCAAGAGGAAGATTTCAATACTAATTTATTAGACCAGAGCCTAATGAGGAGAGAAGTAATTCTCTTAAAATTAGATATTTTGAGTCACCCTTTCATACAGTATTGTACCACAAAGCCGAATCTGACCCAACAGTCTTCCATAAAATGAACATGCTTTCAATAATTGATTTATGGTAATCCAAATAATTTTGTAATTGTCACCTCTAATAAATAACATCATATGAAATAAAAAAACAACTTCAAGCAGTATAATAAAATTATAATCACTTGTAACCATAGTGAGAAGCAGCAATAAGAATAGTGATATAAGCCCTTGCTTAGTGACAATGGATTATATTAACCATAACCTGTTCTCTTTAGGAAAGGAAAGGGGTTTCCCCTGAATGATTTCTAAGACTTGTTCAATCCTGAAAATTCTATGATACTAATTATTAGTACTTTTGATCTATGTAAACAGTACACTAACCTAAAATAAAGCTATTGTTGGGATGAGGGTATAAAAACATGTTTGTAAATACGTCATCATCTGCTCGCAATAAGAAAGGGCTAATCAGAAACACATTAATGAATATCAGACTGTTCAGAGGACTAAACTACCAGTTCTGGGATTTGATTTTACCCTTTCAGTTTAAAAAGTTAGCCTATTACTCTTTCATGGGTGCTGGCAGAAGACGTGAGGACAGCGCAGAGGGCCCAGATGGATGGCTGCACACAGAGCAGGATGCATACAGGAGAGGAACACTGAGTGTGGGGAAACCGATGTTTTATAGCAAGCAGTAAGCAAACTTGTTCTTTCTTCAGAAGCAGACGTTAGTTACCTCACCCGTCACTATTGCTTACTGTGAGAAAAGCAATTTCCAATTTCAAGTCTAATGCTTTCATGGCCCTCTTCTTTTGCCATTTTTGAAGAGCCTTTTAAAAAACTTTTATTTAAAAAAATAATGTCAAATTTATAGTTACGAAAACAAAAATAGTACAGGAAACACCTAGATTTGACTATGACATTTTACCCTGATTTGCTTTATCGTCTTTCTTACACGCTTCTCTCTCTTCTTCACTTTGCACATAATTTTATTTTCCTGAACCATTTCAGGATAAGTTATACATATCATGGCCCTTTACTCCTAAATATGTCGGTATTTCCTAAGACTAAGAGAATTCTCATGGCAGTAATGATCAACTTCATAGTTTTATATTGATAGAATACTTTTATCACCTTCATAATTATACATAGATATAATACTTTTATCTAATCTTCCATCATATTTTAATTTTCACAGTTGACCTATTCATGTTCTTTGTAGCATTTTCCCTCAGGATCTAATCAAGGAACAGGTATTGAATTTACCTGTCGAGTCATTTTACCATCCTTTAACCTGGAACATTTCCAACAGTCTTTCATGACATTGGCACACAGCTCACTTCATGCATTTTCTAATAAACAGTTTTCTGCATTAAAAATCATGCTCTCTGTGAATACAGACATTTTTATTTCTTCCTTTTTAACTCATATGCCTTACTGCATTGGCTAGAACCTCTAGTTTATTGTTTCTTCCTTCTGCTTGCTTCGAGTTTATTTTGTTGTTTTTTTCTACCTTAAGGTAAAAGCTTAAGTCATTTCTCATATAAGCATTAAATGCTGGATATTTCTCTACTGCCTGCTTTTTCTTTTTTACTATAAGCATTTAATGTTATATATTTTTCTCTAATCCTTGATTTTGCTGCAACCTGAAAATTTTTTAATTTTTAAAAAGTTTTCAATCAACTCAAAATGTTTTCTAATTTCCTTTGTAACTTCTTTGATCCATGAGCTACTTAGAAGTATACTCTTTAATTTCTAAATATTTAAGGACTTTCTAGATCTTTTTTCTGTTACTGACTTCTAGTTTAATTGCATTATGGTTAGGAGATATTCTTTGTATGATTTAATTTTTTTAAATTTGTTAAAGTTTATTTTTTTATCCAGAACATGGTCTTATCCTGAACATCCCATATGTACTTGAAATAATCAGCTGTTGTTGAATGGAGTTTTCCATAATTCTTAATAGGGCTAAGTTGTTTGATAATATTGTTCAGGTCTTCTATGTTCTTACTAATTTTATGTGTCTATTTGTCCAACCAGTTATTGAGATGAGTGTTGAAATCTCCAGCTGTAATTGTAGATTTATCTATTTCTCCCTTCAGTTTTATAGGTGTTTACCTCATATTTAGAGGCTCTATTTTTAGCTTCATATATAAATTTTGTAAGATGTATGTATTCTTGGTGAATTGACCTATTTTTCCTTATGTAATGTCCTTCTTTATCACTGGTAATATTCCTCCTTCTGAAGTCTACTTCATCTAATGTTAATATAGCTATCCCAGCTTTTTTTTTTTTTTTGATTATACATCTTTTCTCATTCTTTCCATTTTAATCTTTCCCTGTTTTTATGTTTAAAGTGAATTTCTTGTAAGTTGAGTCTTGCTTTTTATCAATATGATAATCTTTCTTTCAATTTGTGTTTACATTTAGACCATTTACATTTTATTTTGTTTAATTATTAATACAGCTGTATTTAAATCTATCATCTTGCCAGTTCCCTATTTTTTCCACCTGTTCTTTGTTCCTTTTCTGACTTTTCTGGATTATTTTAATGATTCTATTTTATGTGTACTACTGTCTTATTGTTTACACTTTTTATCTTTTTTAGTAATTGCTCTAGGATTTACAATATATATCTTTAGTTACGGTGTACCTTCAAATCATATTGCACCACTTCATTACATTACAGCAGTATCATCCTATTCCTTCTGTTCTTTGTGCTATTATCAGACATTTTACTTTTATATATGCTATAAATTTACAGTACACAGTTACTAATTTTTATTTAGCTAGTCAATTATTTCTAAAACAATTATTAAAAGAACAAAACTTATTTTATATTTACCTTCAATTGTTGCATTTCCAGTGCTCTCCTTTTTTTTGGTAGAGATCCAAGTTGTAGTGCACGTACGCTAGTAATGAATCCTCCCAGGTTTTGTTTGTGTCAAAGTCTTTATTTCTTCTTTATTTTTAAGAGATATTTTTGTTCTATTGAATTCTTTTAGCATTAAAAATGTTGTTCCATTGTTCTGGCTTGCGTAACTTCTGATGAGAAGTCTGCTACAATTTTTATCTTTGTTCCTCTGTATCTAATGTGTCTTTTTCCTCGGGCTGCCTTCAACATTTTATAGTTTGTTGTTGTTGTTGTTGTTTTTAATTACAGTTGATATTCAATATTATATTAGATTCAGGTGTACAGCTTTGTGGTTAGTTTTATATACCTTACGAAGTGATCACATAAGTCTAATACTCATCTGACATCATACAGTTATTACAGTATTTTTGACTAATTCCTTATGCTGTACTTTACATCCCCATGACTATTTTGTAACTGCCAATTTTTACTTCTTAATCCCTTAATAAATTGATTTTTTAAAGTGAAAAAACTGAGGCTAAATGATTTAGGAGGTACAATCAATAGAACTTGGTGAGTAAAGTATGTATACTTTGCTTTACATTGTAGCTGTGATGATCTGGGGTTTTCTTTCCCCATGATTTTTTATTTTTATGATTCAATTTGGATAAATTTCTAATGATTTATCTTCATATTTACTGATTCTTTCTTAACTCTGTTGAATGTATTGGTGAACTCATTAAAAGCATTCTTCATTTCTGGTACTGTTTTTAATTACTAGCATTTCTGTTTGATTCTTATAGTTTCTAACTCTCTGTTGATATTCCCCATCTGTTGGTATATGCTGTCCACTTTTTTTGCTTGAGCCTTTAACATATTAATCATAGTTATTTTAAATTGCATCTCAACATCTGGATCACATCTGAGTCTGATTCTGTTGACTACTTTGTTTCGTGACAGTGTTATTTTCTCATTTCCCTCTTTGTCTTATAATTCTTGGTTAAAAGCCACACATCTTGTGTAGGAGCATAAAGGCTAAAATAAATAGTATTTATGGCTGGAAACAGGCATGCCTCTTCTTCTGATAAGTTTTTAGTGTGCAGAGTTGAGTCAATCTAGTCAGGAGTTGTGATGTATAGGTTTTGTTTTTGCTATGGTTACCCACCTACTTAAAATTCACTTCACATTACCTTGGGCTTATGGTAGGAGTTGGATTGATGGAAGCTTTCCTTCTCAGTGTTCTTGCTCTACTCAGTTTTAGGATTATATTTAGAGCCTGTGCCTCAAAAAAGGTCTCTCTTCATGTTCTTAACCCATCCCTTGACTTCTGATACATGTTTATTGGTGCTTGCTGATCCAATGATGGGGAGGTGGAGGCATCTTTGTTGATCTAATTCAGCCTCCATGATAGGTAGGCTATATCGAGAACAGGGCTTTCTAAGGTATCCTTCCCTCTCCATTGATTTCTCTTATAGGAGTATCCTGACTCTCCCCTGAAGGGGTAGATTTTATCTGTTCCTTTTCCCAGGTAAGGTTTTCTGTCTCTGTGTCTTTAGGTTTTATTCCATAGGGGAGATTAGAATACAGGCCTGGTACCTTTCCCAAAGTAGAAGCTGCTCCCTTCTCCCAGGCCTGCAAGTTAGGGCTCTTTCCTGCCTTGTCCCCAGTCTACCTTATAAGCACTCAGTAAGCTCTGTGAAGAGTGAATGTGAATTCTCCTTTTTGGGCTGCTTATAGGAATTTTACAGTTTCATGCTAGTTTACACTTGGGCTTTAGCAGTTTGTTAAAATTTTTAGCATTTTGTTTTTTACATGTTTATGTTTCTTTATGCTGCTTTTTTCACTATCTATATATTCTGGCCATCTAGCTACCTCAATAAGTATATTTCTACATTATTTTTCATAGGAACATATTATTCCTTAAATAGATGTACCATAAATACATTATTGCATCTTTAGGTTGTTTCTAGTTTTCTACAATTATAAATTATGCTGTGAATATGTTCACATAGGTATGTATGTTCATCAATCAGTCAACAATAATAATAGCTAACACTGAGTGCTCACTATTGTGCACCAAATGTTATAGATCTACAGATCCTCGTAATAATCCTATAAGATAGATATTATGATAATTTCCATTTAAATATAAAAATATAATTTTTGCCCACATACTATCAGGTTACCAATGGATGATTTTAGCCCTCTTCTTGCTCATATTTTCCGATGTAAACTTATATAAGAGGAAAAAATAAAAAAAAGAAAGGATAAGTTCCAAATGAGTTACATGTATCGAAGTTTGTGTGGTATGTGTGTACCTGGCAAATGTTCCACAACATTAAAGACAGGATTGTACATTACTATATTATGACTGTTCTACTTGTAACTACCTTGTAAAGCTCTTAGGCAGGGAAAATTTTTTAGCCACTATCTTACTGCCTGAGCACCAGCATATTAAGTATTGTTGTTAATAAGTAAATTAATATGTTGAAATGTTAAATATTAGAACCAATAATTCTATATTTTTAATGTCATTATATTTATTTTTACCTCCTAATGCCAAATGAATACAATGTATACATATTTTCTCCAACTTTACAATTCGTAAAAACAATTTAATTCATAATATAGACATAGTGTATATCATATATATTTTAAATTCCAATGAAAATTTATATGATAATTCAGGAAAAGAATTTTGAGTAATATTTCAGTAAATGAAAGGACTTTGATATGAAGTATGCTATTATGGAATCTTAAAATTTCTAGGTTTTCTTCTTGGCCTTATAAAGATTAAAGAGACACCAACTTTTACATTTTCCTAATATTAGCTGTCAATATGGTTGCTTAGGTAACTAAGTTAGCCTTGCTTTCAAATATACAAATTTAAACTGTGAGGTGAATATTCAATTTTCACACTGCTTTTTATACTAATTAGAAAAGATCAAATATCTACAATTTATTCTTGAGTCTTTCAGAAGAGTCTTAAAATAAGACTTCACTTTCTAGAGTATCTGAATAAAGAACTCAGTTCCTCAGTTTTTCAGTTCTGGTAGAGAAATCCAAAATTGCTAAAAATTACGTATTTCATTAAAATTATTGACAACATCAATGTTTTCCAGGACGTTAACACCGAACCCGTGCCCCCTCTGCTTACTGTTTGGGTGCTGCACCAGTACAACATGACCTCATATACATTACTTTATATGTAATATAAACCTATCTCTTCATTACAGTTTGGAAAAACCTAGAATAGGCTTTTCAGAAACCCTAAGAATTTTAAAAGCAGATTAAGTTTAAGTGTTTTGCTTTTTAAAAAGAACTCTAAGGAATTTAATAAGTTATTTTTGCATGGAGGAATTAGGTCCATTAATTTAAAGAGATTTTTAAGCATTCTGATTCTGACTTAAATCCTCTCAGAATTAAAAAAACCACACACACACAGAGTGAGCTATGTGAAACAATCTGTAAGCATCAAGGCAGCGCTGGATTCTTTTCAGAAGCACAAGGACTTGGTTGACTTGCCTGAAGCCATGTAACTATGCCTGTCAAAACCAGAGGCAGAACCCGTGACTCCTGAATCCAATTTCGGTGTTTTCATTACATACAAAACCAATCACCCATCAGCTGTTAACTAATCTAATTCATAGAGGCAAATCTATTACTACTCCTATTTTTATTACTCATACACTATTCAAATATTTCTATTTTTCAAGTGTATAACTGGTTCAAAACAGAACGAAAAACAAAATATCTGGGTCCTGAAAGGCCAAATTATTATTCCTTCACCATTAAGGTGCATGTCACTTTGTACATGTAAAAATGAGTTAACAATTCTTTAAACTGTTTAATAATAACAAAAAGAAAAAAAAGAAAGAAAGAAAAGAAAAGAAATGCTATGCAGGCTAAAAATAAATGAATCAATCCTTTAATAAAAAGGTAGAGGGGCTGTGTCTGTCTAAAAAGCCAACTCACTTTTCCCTCAGTTAATGTACATATCTCTATGTATATAAAAAAATGAAGACATTAGTCTTTTAACTATTTAAAAATAACTACAGAATCAGAAATGCTGTACAGACTAAAAAGAAACAATACAGACCTTTAAAAAAAAGGAACAGAGGGTTGGCCTAAAAGTATTTCTCTATTAAGAAATCAAGTGTTTGGAAGGTTATTCTAAATGCGTAACTCTAAATTATTCTAAAATGCTAAAATAAGTAGATTTTGGCTTATATCTAAAACATTTTTTCATGTAAATGGGAATCCTGTTATTAAGAAAAAAATATCATTATAACCATGTAATTTTCTGAACATAAAGGGATCATTAATTAGCTGGTAGACACTTAAAATAATTACTGTTTTCCAAAATATACATAACATGATTACCAAAAGACTGTGGTTGGTTTATGGGTAGGATTTTATGTTTAAAATAAGGAAAAATCTACTGCTGAATAAGGGCTACCTTTGAAGAACAAAGCACAACTCTGAATATTCATTTGTAATTCATTACATATTTGCATTAAATTATTAGTTCTGTGTAACTTTGCTTTCAGAAAAAGATATTTTAAATTTAAAAAAAAAAAAATCTCAGTTTCTTTATTTTTGTTTTGGCAATTTGATGCAGCTATACATTTTGTTGCCAAATGGGCAGTATATACTAGCTGTGTATCTATGGACAAGTTAGTAACTGTTAGTCTTCTAGTTTATAAAATGAGGTAATTACCTATCTTAAGGAACTGAGAAGATTAGTATAATGCCTACCACATAAGATGTGTTCAGTAAGTGGTAACCATCATTATAAGATGACACATACTTTCAAAAGCAGTGAGAATTAAGTTAAATATACTTAGAAAAAACTGATAAGCACCTCAATATCCATTGTATTTACCCATAAGTGACACTAAAGAATAGTCAAGACCGACACTGTAGCACCCAAAAATGATGCCCAATATTTCCAGGAATGCGGTGAGACTATTTCAGCTTGAGTACCTACAATATTTGGGGATATCCAGTAGAGAAAAATGTGCATGTTCTTCATAATACCTTCTTCCCTTTACAAGGTAGAAATGGAATACTGAAAATGATGCAATTCAACCTTTTAAAAGAGTTTTAGCTTATTAATCATTAGAAACCATGATTCTTTTTATTGATTTGTTAATAAAATATGCACTTAATCATGACAATTAATTTTAAGTTATGTCCATGTACTTTCATTGGCATGTGCTTTCAGACTTCAGAAATACCAGAGTTTAAACAATGACAAATGGAAAGGAAAAAAAATCAAGAACTTCTCTACAGCTGCCAAATGCTATGAAACGAAGTAAAATTATGTTTCTACATACATGTATGAGGACATGGGTGTGCACATGTATGAGAACATGTACACATATATAAAACTTTAAAAGTTTAAAATCAAAATTATAAATTAATTCCAAATGGGTTTCTGTACATTTTCAAGTACATTTCAGTATAATAATACATTGGACTATATGAAATTCAAGATCCAAGTTTACAATAGCATTCATGCAAAAGATGCAAACTTTCCTGCAGAGCATCTATGTTCAGTTGGCAAAGAAGTCAAAGCAAAACGTGGGCTCAGCATTAAAATTCACAAAATGCCACTACATATTCCATGGAAAATCTGGATAATGGCAAATTTCTTCATTCTGTTCACCTAATAAATCAAGATGCCCATAGATTTTAAGATACTCTTGACTTTTTTCCTCTACTGGTTTAACAACTTTCTTTTCTCACTTCCATTCATAATTTTCCATGTCAGAAATCGCTGTTAATATATAATGACCTAGATCTCTACATGTTACATTAAATTAATTTCATCATTGTTAAGCTGGCCAAACTTCATCTCAGAAATCTTAATCTTTTTATAATCTGAGAGTAGCCCTAAATAAGATTCTCATTTACTACAAACAAAAAAAATTCTTAAACTCTAAGACAGCCTTCTGTTTTGGAAAGTTGTAATTTAAAACAAAACAAACACAAAACCCCATCATCCTCAAAAAATGAAGATATTTTTAGATATAACAATTACATCTAGTTAGATCTAGAAGAATAAACTGATGAGTTCAGGCTATGAAATTTCCTTTAAAATAGTTAAGTTTAATAGCTCCATTTAAAAAACTCTGATATTGGAAAAGAAAAAAAGAAGAATCAAAAGTTAAGATGAAGAAAGAAGGAATAAAAAATTTTAAAAAAGACAATTTTGATCCATTTTAGGACAAAACATTTGTTAAGGGAAAAAGTGTAATAGGATGGAATAGTAATTACAATCTTACTCTTTCAACAACTAATTTAATCAACTTTTACATCATTTTTTAAAGTGATATTAGATAAAGAACTGATTACATGTATGGAGGCATGGTGTCAGTGCTTGAAAGTAGAGGAACAAAAAAACATTTCAATATTATTTTCCCCACTATGACCAATACTAATTTTACTCCCTCCTTCAAACTCAGCTCTCCCATTCAACTCCACACATACTCTTTAAACATGCCCGTATTCAAAGAATGATATGCAAAAGAAATGATAACAATAAAAAATAGAGTGACAGAGGCAAAAAGACAGACGTTCCAGAGCATTTCTGAGTTCTAAGAAATAAAATGAAGCTGACCCAAAAGATTTACCTTAAAAGTCTTGTTAGAATGAAATAAAGAAAATGAGGTATGAAAAGTGGGAAAAAAGAAAGATCATAAAGTTGAAATTTCAGATTTCTTGAAAAACTGGACTATACAGCTTAAAATACACAATATTTTTCATCAGAGTCCATTCACTGTTTCCACATGATTCTTCCAAGATAATTAGCAACCTAAATTGTACATCATATAAGAACTAAGTCTCTTCTTAATACCTTCACAGTTTCTTTTAAAGTCAAGGAAAGAAGAAAATAAACCCTAAAAGAGTAAAAGAAATGTGAGCCTCTTAACTGTGATACTAACCTAATCAAAATAACTAAAAACTATACTTTGGAGTAAAATGAAGCCATTCAAACTATACTTATGCATCTAGTGAAGATGAAATTTGACATTTTTTTCCTCTACTGACAATTTGTTTAGATTGGGCCAAAGAGCCCACTAGACCCCCGCCCCCCACTCACACACATGCATGCAAGCACACGATGTATCTTTAATTGTGTATACATATGTTTGAACACATAATTGAAACCAGAATTTACCCATTGCTTACCCAATAAATCATATAAACCTTCTCTTACAGGATAACACTAACCAAAATAGATTATATACTTCACTGTAGATTAGTTACAATTTAATTTCGTGATTTAAATTCATATCATAAACTTTTACAAAAGATCTTTGGATGATCATTAGAAACCAAACATATTATTTCCCTGTATCAAACAAGCCAAATATTAAAAACAGAATTAAACAATGGCAAGGGCTATTTTTGAGGCTATCTCAGCTGAAGTAAGAGATCCTTGAAGCCACAAACTACATCTTATTCATCTATGTATATGTAGCCCTTAGCACAGTACCTGGGATAGTAAGTGCCCAAACAAGTTACTTGGTTGATCAAACGAAAGAAAGACAATTTCAAAATATGTAACAAGAACCTTAAAAATGTTCATTTATTTGACTCAAGGTAATTGTACCTAAAAGAAACTATCTTAAAGAACCTAGAATAAGTACATGTATAACAAAGATATTCAATGAAGTTAGATTTTTAACTTGAAAAACTGAAAGCAATCAAAACATCAAAAGTTAAGGAAACTGAAAAGTAAATTATGGTTCATTCACACAAGAGTATACAGCCATGAAGAATTACTTATAAACAGGTTTTAATGAAACAAGAAAATGCTCATGATAAAATATTAAGAAAAAAAATCCCACAAAATTGATTTCAATGTTTAAAAATGAATTTAAAAAAGATTCAAAGTAAATAAATGTAAATGCTAAAAGTATTTTGTGCTATATTTTTCATACTGGCATGTGTATTTAAAAACAGAAATAAAACAATTGTGCTAGTTTTTATTATTTTTCATTTTTATTATAAACTTACAAGGATGGTCCTGAGCAGTATGTATAATAAATTTATTGTTTTTATAAAAAGTTAAATAATAAATCATCAGGAGCTCTCTATTCATATCTGAGTTGGTCCTAGATTAATATGGACAAATCACAAACTTTAAAAATTGTTTTTTTAGATAAGTATCAATTAAGTAAAAGAGTCTGAAGGCAAATAAAATACCCTTTTGGATATTTTTCCTTGCCTTCACATTTGACTTGCATTATTATATCACTGATCTCTGTTCATAATTTAAAAAGCACATAATTTAATTTCCTCGTATCCTATTGCTGTTCTTTCATCTTTCCAATCTTAAGTGAAACATGAAAGCAATAACTTTCAGTATAGATTAATGAAGCATAAGAAAGGTTGGCTACTGTCCAAATTTCTGAACAATCATGGTAGGATGGGGAAAAACATACAAGTAAACAATTACTCTATAGCAGTAGGCTGCAGCAAATCCTGTATTTTCTACTGTATTTTGGTGGCTCAGCTTACTGATCTCATTTAGTATACACATCTCTGAATACAATAAGGCTCTGACTACTCCATTCCCATGTAAATGTTCTGACAGAGAATATCAATGATGTCAGTGATGACTGCCATTGCTATTATACTGGTTGTTATTACTGGCTCCTCTTCCTCTACCCACTGCCTTAACCCCTACATGCCTCAGGGATTTATTGTGATCCGCCACTACTCTCCTTCTATAGAAATCTGAAGGTTGTAACTACTAATCAAATACACAAGACTACAGATATCTCCCCAGAGCTTTAGACTCCATAACCAACTCCAATACTACACAGATGACCCATAAACTCACCTTAAACTCAATATGCTGAACACTTAACACACAATCTTTGGTGGCTCCATATGATCTATAAAATCCAAGCCACCCCTTTATTTGGCTTCACCCTATTACTTCAGCTTCATCCTCTACCATTTTTCTCAATGCTTAGTAAAAAAAAAAATTATCACCTAATTTTTATCGAAGCCCCACTATATGCCAGGCACTATTCTAAATACTTTATATGATTAAGTCATTAATCTTCACAGCATTCCTATAAGGTACATATTATTATCTTCATTTTATGCTGAGGAAAGCATCTTGCCTAAGTTACTAAGTAGTGGAGTCAGTACACAAACCTACATCCTGTGTTCCTTGCTTTTATACTATATAATTTCTCATAAATGCCAATATATATGCCAAGCACTGTCCTGGGGTGCCAAGGAGAACATGACAAAAAAAAAAAGCCCTCATGGGACTCATATTCTAGTAAATAAAAAGGAAAAGAACTAATAAATTATTAAAAAGTATCAGGAAGAAAATAGACAGGATTTTATGACAGAAAATTCATAAGGTAACCGTGATAAAAGAAAGCCTCTCAGAAAAATTACTTTTAAGGTAAGATCTAAAGGATGAGAAGGTGCCAAATATGAAAAGAGGGGGGCTACATCCAGAAGAGTACTGGGTTCTTAGAAAGCACAAAGATGGTATTATAGACTGAACTGTGTTCTCCCAAAATTCATGTGTTGAAGCCCGCACCCTCAATGTGACTGTATTTGGAGACAGGGTTTTAAGGAGGTAATTAAGGTTAAATGAGGTCATAAGGATGGAGTCCTAATCTCATGGCACTGGTGTACACAGAAGAAAAGAGAATTCTCTCTCTCCCCCATGTACAAAGACAAAAGGCCATGTGAGGACATAGTAAGAAAGTACTTGTCTACAAGTCAAGAAGAGAGCCCTCACCAGAAACCAACCCCGATGTCACCTTGATATTGACTTCTAGCCTCTAGACTTGTGAGAAAATGAATTTCTGTTGTTTAAGTCATCCAGCCTGAGGTTTTTGTTATGGCAGCCAAAGTAAGTAGAAACAAACGGTAAAGACCTAGGTATTTGTAGGAACTGACAAAAACTGGTGTGCTAGAATATAGAGAGTAATGGAGGTAATATTAATGTCAAAGACTGAGGCCCTTAGACGGTGGAGGAAGCGGAAATGAGATGGTCACAAAAACAGCCCATGCTGCAGGAGATTCAAGCTGATTGACACTGGATTTGTAAAGGTATGGTTTTTGTTCTCTCAGTGACTGGGAGTCACTAACATATAATGACTAGAATATAATGATCCATATTCCACCCTGGAATGCACAAAACAGCCCCATACAACAAAGAACTGAACTTTTCACAAAATGTGAATAGTGCCCTATTGAGGAACAATGGCTAATGGATATGTTTTGTTTATTCGTGGGAATATGAAAAACCAAGATTTAGGGGATTTTTTTTTTTTTTTGTAGTTTTTACATCTCTAAGGATAATTCTGAGGGAATTCTGGTGAATTAATAATATGTACTGCATCTATGAGCAAAGAATGGTGTTGATACTCTGGAGCATGCCCAAATGAATCAGACACCAACCCTGTGTCTAAGAACCATAGTGAAGGAGATATATCACATTTCATCAAATCTAAGGCACCACTGGTTATGTGTCATTTTATGTACGACTAAGAAGGGAACACAACCAAGTAAATTATAACATCAACTGTAAGATATATCCTAATTATTTCAGAGCTGTTAAAATATGAAAACATATGTATCTTAACTAAATGAAATAGAATATGAAAATAAATGGCTAAAATGAAAATAGTAGCAGTCACATATGGACACAGACTGGTATTTCAGCCAAGTCTTGAAGGATGGGTAGAATTTGGAAGAACAGAGGTCGAGAGAAGGACTATCTTTAGAATGAGCAAATTTCAAGAGGTAAAGCACAGAAACAATAAAGTGAGTGATGGCTAGAGAGAAATATTTAAAGAGAAAATACTTTTGATAAATTAGGACAAGAGGTAGGAAAACCTTGAATACAGCTAGGCTAAAGAGGCTGAAATTTATTACATATGCTTGGGGAACTGTTCTCAAATGCTTTTTTTTCCATCCCAATACATTTAGAACTATAACATACCTAAAAAATATGGCTCACTCTAACAGTGATTCTCAACTATGGGAGACGCAAAAGGAGAAGAGGTTATTTTTTGTGGGTGTACAATTTGAAAAAGCCATCCAGAAAGTCCTAACTTCTACCTCCATCTCACCTTGAGAATCACTGTTTCCTATGCACTAGGGAACTCCTAGAAAAATCTGAGTAGCCAAATGATTCGGGTTAGATTTCGGGAAAGGTAATCCAGCAGAACTGTGTAAAAATGAATGAGTATTAGAATAAAGACTAAAGAGTGAGAATCTACATAAGACGTTACATAAATTTATATTAGATTAGTGATAGTGGGGAAAATGTATGGTGGAACTACTATAAGAAACAGGAAAAAAAAATATTTAAGATTCAAGATAATAAACTCAAACAAGAATAAATACATTCTAAAATACTGGTAGTCATTTAGGTGATGTCTAACATGCATCTAAGATTAGAAAAAATGAAGGAGTTTAGGTCTGGAAAAATAGATGTGAATGTTATCTAAAATGAGGTATTAAAGCCTTAATTTAGATAAAGCACCAAAAAGGAGGCAAGAGAGGGTATAATGAAGACAATTTTTAAAAAGTAAACATGTATTAAAGCATTTAATTCCTTTATTACAAATAATTAAATCTCATGTTTATAATCATTATTAATTTTAGCACTACAAATTTACAAACAAAAAAAGCAAAGCATGGTAAAGATTAAGAACATGCTCAGGATTATATAAAACGGTTCCAAAAACAGAGCAATTAATTAATTTCCAATCTGGTGCCACTTAGACACAGTGTGTATGTGTGTGTGTGTGTGTGTGTGTGTGCGCGCACATGCAGGTAAATGTGTGTGGAAATGCAGTAAAAAAAAATGGTCCACATTTCTGAAAGCAGAATCTGAGAAAACCAAGACAATATGATATAATTACGAAGAATTAATGTATAAATTTCTAAATGGTTTATACACATTCAAAGTTACCCAGTTTGATCTATGAAAAACTGTAGTTATACCATAGTATGAAACTGTTTTCCCTGTAAGGAAAATTTTTTGAAGACAGTAGGAATATTTAAGTTCACTATTTTTAAATCAGGTATTTTTCAAGAATTTTAAAGAATAAAGGCAATATCGCCTTTTAACATGAAAAACTATGATCTTGAGTCACAGACAGGATAAGAAAGAAGAAAATCTATACTTCTCTGGTGTTAACACTTAAATGTATTATAAATATATCAAACGACTATAATTCTATTTATTTTGACAAAATTTCCTCAAGAGTGGGAGAGTGAGGTTGGGGGGAAAGAAGAAATGGAAGGAGGGATTGACGGACACCAAAAGAATGAAAAAAAAGGTGAGAGGAGTGTCGACCTAGCTGAAGAACTAGCAAACAGAGTAAAGACAATAAAGATCGTCACACTGCCCCAGAACAGATTTACTTAGCAAAGAGAATGATGCAGCTTTTTGCTAGGAGATGAGTGTGGTAAAGACTCTCGAAGATCACAGTTACCTACCTGTACTATCGTGCAGGTATTTTTCTCAAAATACTTGCACGTCAAAGGAATCTGATAGGGAAGACACTGCAATCTACCTAAATGATCAGACAAACTGAGATGGCCAATATCAAAGTGCATGTTAACAATTTGTCAAAACATGCCCTTGTGCTACTTCGCGACTACTTTTACATGAGCAAATTCCTTCAGAGGAAAAAAAAAGTTTAAATAATTTTCTAAAACTACATGTCATACAATAATGCTATGATTAACTTACACATGGCAAGAAATGTTTTGAAAAGTGTGAAATACCTCGGTCTGACCTTCATGGGCGCTGGTCTCATGAGTAACTCGAATAGCCTGTAATAAGAATACAAATTATAAATAGGAAAAAAATGACTGTAACCTACTTTTTAACTAAAGCAACAATGCTAAATTTTAACAACTAAAGCCTTGTAAGAAACAACAAATTGGAGAATATTTAGGAAAAGTTTAATACTAAATATTTAAGAATGATTTGAGTAACTAAATGAATTGCCGTATTTTCTCACCCACAAATCTCTGAAGTTAGGAAACTGGATATTGGATTACTTGTAATTTCCAGGTATAAGTAGGACTCATTTAACTTATTTAGCTATTAGAACTTACATTTAACACTTTTTTCAACTGAGACTAGAATAAAGTAAGTATCTCACAGACAGAGACTGAAGAAGTTTAGCTCATCTGTTTCTCCAGGTTACATGCTCCTCTGCAGCTCTGGCTGGACTTATGCTTAATCATGCAGTTTCAATCAGCAGTTTAGAAATACGGAGCAAAAAGCATGCATTTATCAGAAGCTAGGGATTTTAGTTTCCTGAACTTAAAAAAAAATGCTCTTATAATACCCACCATTAGCAAAGATGAAGAGAAATGGGCAAAGTAGTAAATTACAGGTGGAAGTACAACCTTTATGAATGGCAATTTGGCAATAAGAATAAAAGCCTTAAAAACATGCAAAGTGTTTGATCTAGCAATTTATCTTCTAGAAATTTATATATTTACATATAATTGTACATAAGAATATATAAGTAAGGATATTTGCAAGGATTTAGCTACTATGTTATACTCTGTAGTATTTTTTAAACAGTGGAAAAAAGGAAAAATATTAAATTTATGACAATTTATTGGTTAAATAAAATACTATACAATGGAAAGCTATGCAGCCATTAAATGATGATGTCAAATATATACTTACTGGTATGTAATACGTTTGTGATAAGTTAAATGAAAAAAGCAAGTCATAAAACAATATTACAGTGTGATCAAATTTTTGTTTTAAAAAATTGCGTATATACATATATACTCCCTATGAAAAATATTAACGGTGGCTACCTCTCACTGGTGAGTTGACTTTTAAGTTGTTTATTCTATTTTTATGTAAAATAAAGATATTTTATGAGATCTGCAGGTTTTTAAAAGAAAAAAACAATTTAAAATAAAGTACATTAGAATGTAAAACATCATAATTAAATCAACAAATTTATTGGGCATAAACTCTGCATAAGGCATTGTTCTAGTCAAATAATTTGTAAACTATACTGCTTCTAATTTCAAAGAATTTACAATCCTCTTAATAATGTTATTAAAAGGTAAAAATCTTATTATAATATTGTATGTCAACTATAATTGAAAAATTAATTTTAAAAAGGTGAAAAGTCTTCAAAATAAAGAGAGGTTTCAAAAATAATAAAATTTAAATACCATTCTAAGAAAATTCTATGAAACAGTATAATCATTTAAAACTAGATTATGTGGCCTCTGTCTTCACACATGCAAAAATATGACACTGATAAAAGAGCTAGAGTGTGGTCTAATCTACCTTTAACCCTTTGTTTTTTCCACTGGTTTTCAGCCTTGCTCCAAATTCCCAGTGAAAGATACATAGTGTATTGCCAGGTATATATTTATTATAGGGAAGGAATAGGAAGGAATAGTTAGTCATAAGATATTTTATAAATGAAACTGCTTTTTCTCCTCTCATTCAGCTCTGGACGTAAAAAAGAAGTAGCAATTTATAAATGTTACCTGAAAAGTACAACAGGCCTTTTTTAATGGATATGACAAAATCCATAACTGTTTAAAACTACATTTCAAGACAAATCCCCAAGCAGAATCTTCTATTCCACAAAACTTTGCCCACATACGAGATCAAGAGAGAAAGAAGGTACCGACGTCATAGTTCTCCAAGTATCTGGCTCGTTCTTCAGGGCTCATCGACACAGACTCCTCCAGGAATTTTTTCAAGGTTGATCCGGATTCTGAGAATATTAAAGATAAAATTGAAAGGGCTTATATCACAAAGAGAATAATATATGAAAACACTAGAAGCATGCTACCTATTTTTCAGTGAAATCTTTCACTGGTAAATTAGGAATATAAAGAATATTGGGACAAATGATAGGGCTTAAGTTATTTTTTTGTTTATTAAATCTCTGTTTATCAACAGCAGAAAAGAATGGAATGATTACTATTTCTTCTAAATATATATATATAAAAACACACACACACATACACGCATATATATCCAATTATAAAATAAAGATGGGAGAAGGAAATGCTTTATTTAATACTTTGAAAGAAAGAACTAGAGCACCACCTAGCGCTCAGTAAGTTAACTTGTCACTTAAGGGGAGAGAAAACAGCAGTAATGAAAACTTACCAAAGTGCATCTTGTCTTTATTGTTGGCAATAGCATGGATCAGTCCGATTGTTCCACAGGCATTGCTGATCGTTTGCTTCATGAAATATACTGACGATGTAACATCTTGTCCCTGAGATTTTATTTTTTCCTCTTCTTCTGTTCTGAATATTTCATACTATTAAAAAAAAAAAGTTAGTAGTCTACACATGAAAATAATACATTAAAAAAGACTTCAAAAAATCTAAATATCCATCAATGGAGATTTGGGTAACATGTTATAGCATTCTTAATGGAATACTATAAAGCATTTTTAAAAGAACAAAGATTTACATATTCTGACTTAGAACTTTTACCTATGATTATAGTGTGCTTTTAGGTCAATATACATTAATATAATTCTCATTTATGTATTTAAAGTATTTACATATACACTGAAAAAATCTGAAAGGGTATACAAAAACTTAAAAGAGGTTATCTCTGGGATGAGAGATGACTAGGAGATTTTTACTTTCTATATTTTATATTTCTATGGTATTAAATCATACTATAATAACAAAATTTATACTATATTTATATGCTTATAATATTCACCATTATCTATAATAACTGGTTGTAAAAGCAATATGGAATAATGACAAATGTCAAAAGTGTGGGCTCCACATCTGACTGGCTGAGCCCATATCCTGGCTTTGACATTATTAGCTGTGTGACTTTGGCAAGTTATTTAATGTCTCTGTGCCTCATTTGTAAAAAGGGGTTAAAAATAATAAAGAGGTTTTAAAAATGAGTGCGGAGGAGAGGGAGAATAGAAAGATGATTTTATTGTTTTGCCTATTTTTTAAAAAATAATTTTCAGATTCC
The DNA here is from genome assembly GCF_902729225.1 of Pteropus medius. NCBI lineage: Eukaryota > Metazoa > Chordata > Mammalia > Chiroptera > Pteropodidae > Pteropus > Pteropus medius. The sequence continues at coordinate 15,214,276 of NW_024349800.1, read as the reverse complement.
AATAGAGTAGGGAGTCAGCAAACTACAGCCCACAGGCCAAATCTGGCCCAGTAAACTTTCATTTTTGTATTGTCTATGGCTGTTTTCATGCTAGAAGGCAAAGATGAATAGTCGTAACAGAGACTGTTAAGTCCTGCAAAGTTCAAAATATTTATTATCTGGCCCTTTACAGAAAAAGTTTGCTGATCCCTGCAATAAAGCAAACAAGTAATGTCTATGAAAACCAAAAGTTAAGAAGATGCTTCTAAGAAGAAATGTATCTATGCTTTAAAATAGTTTTATGAATGTACTTCTAAATTAAATTTTAAGTAACATTTTCATGATAAATTCTGAACCATTATTTCATTCATATAAGTTCAGCTGATAAAAACTGTGAAAGATTCAATATAGTAAGGTCTTATACTGATATATTTATATGGTTCTACAGTTGTTTCTTGTTTAATATCAAAGGTCCTTGCTAATAAAGCAAAATGAGATTTATCAACTTCGCAAGATTTAATGCTTAGAAAAAAATCCTAAAATGATATAGAGCAAGTATAGGAAAAAAGAAAAGTGATTATGGTAGACCAAAGTGAAAACACATGGTCAGGAGACAACAAAAATATCATAAGTAAATAATTTATAGCCTCTTCATCTATGATTCACTGGCTGGTAAGCACTACTATATAAAGCACAAATTTAAAATCTGGAATTGACTATTTAAAGGGTAATATGGTATCCATGAAAGGTCTTTTGTAATTAGTATGCTTAAACCATTTACAACTACATACTCAGTTCCTAAATTAGAACAAACACTTCGTATCATCTAAAACATCCACTAGATAACTTTTGAGTGACTTTAATTTGTCACTTATGAGCTGAAAAGGGGATCTACCAAATTGTACAAGACATGAAAAAGTGGCAGATGTCACGTTTGTCAGTAAGAATTTATATGTTATTTATATACTTTAGAATTCTATTCTTTCTAGCAATAGGCACAATAAGCTTTTCAGTACTAATGATCTTATTGATAAGGATAATATGCTTTTTTAAAATACTGATGAGCAACTACATAAAGATCAAGTCCCACTTATTCTATTAAAAAAAAAAAAAGTAGGTCATAAAAGTCAACAGTTTGGAAAATTTCCAATTCAGACAATAAACTCACATTTGTGTGACACCAACTAAGAAAGGCTAAGCTTTAAGCAGTTTTTTTTTGTTTTTTACTGCTCCTTACAATTGAGGTCCCAGGACAGCTACCTATTGGCTTACAGTAGTGAAAAGAGGTGAAAATAACACTAGACAAAAGGAGCGTCAACTTTAGTGTCCTAACTCTTCCTCGATTTCCAGAATAATTACAACCTCATCACTAAAAGTAGGAGTTTAGTCTAATACTGGATAATCACAAGAAATTTAGTGATTTCTAAATCACTAAATTTCTATGAATATTACAAACAGCAAATATGAAGAAATAGCCCTTCTTAAATTAATTTGTTTTGTAGCACCCTTATGTTGAAGGAAGAAATACTTCAGTACTTTTTATTTCATCTTAAACTGAAGTTATTTTGTTTTGGTATAAAAAAAGTTATCCAGGAATTTCTAGGACCGAATAGAACTTAATTATTAATTTCCATGAGACTTGGCTCCATTTATTACTGAAATGGATGACATAAACATGTACATACCAAGTCATCAACACCTCATTTCTCCCACATTTTCCCATTTACGTCTTCATTTTTCACAAGCACTGAGTTCATCCTATTGTTTCTAAGTTTAAAAATAAAAATTAGAAGGATATGGTCTCATAAGTTGTATTAAAATGAACTTAAAAGTTCTAGTTCCATGACATCATTCTAGAAGAAAAGCCTGAAATATGGTGATTGAATTTAAATAGAAATCTAATAATAGCTAAATATAATCCCCAACACATCCTAAATCTGCCAATTAAACTGTACTTAATCTTAGTGATTTCCACCCAGATCAAATCTATTCTGAAAATAGTTAACCCACTTCCTCGTATCAAAACACAGTGAGGTAAACTAACCATATTTTCTAAAAGAAAACTACTCAAGTTTAAGAAACTAACTCAGGGCTTTTTTGTCAATCTATACATCAAAAACTAAATATAACTTCTTTAATAAAACTAGATTTTTAAGGTGTCTCCACTGCTTAGATTTCCTTTTTGTGCAAGAAGGTAGTAATTTGATCTTCAAGAAGAGCATTATTTTTAATCGAACATTAAAAGAGAACTTTGCATTTACCAGAAACTTTGTATCTTACTTAGCAATTACCTTTTCTGTAATAGGGAAGAGAAGTAACACTGCACACACTGGTCTTGGTACCATACTAAGGAGTTCAGGATCCATTCCATACACATCAACAAATTGCCAGTTAGGATGTAGACCTAATTGTTTGAGAAACTGGTAAGAGGAGAGAAAATATATATAGTGTTAACTGGAAAATAATTAACATGTAAGTACTATATACCAAATACATATAAGGGAATGCAAGGTACAAATATTATTGATGCTCAATAAGTATAAAGTAAAGCAAGCAGGTTTCCATAAATAGGGTAGAAATAAATTTATTTATGTCAATTAACAAACATTTAAAATTTATTACATATTAAGCAAAACTCCTTTTTTCAAAATCCATTACTTTGGGATTGAACATAAGCCTTCACCAAACACATACAAATTGGCCTGACTGATATGTCAAACTCATTTCCAGCACTCAATTCTTAATAAGATGCATCTAAATTCTGGTAAATAAATAATTATTTTAGTAGAAAATCAACACAGTTTATCTTCCTTACCAAAAATCATGCCTGAGGTTTAAAGATAGACAGACATCACAAATTATATCAATGAGCACAGAGTATATAAAGACAAAAAAGTCCACATGACTATGTGAACACTAGAGAAGGCTTGAAATATGTAAGCTACTGGCTTCCCCTTTTACACAATGAAACCTCTTCAACTTCATTGTCTTTATTATATGTGGCAAAACAAGTGTGACAAAAGAACAGTGGTTTCTGAAACTCTTAAGATTTCATAAGAAAATAAAATGTCAGACTCTAATCTATTGCAGAGAGAGAGAAAAAATAAAATACTAATAAGAATGACATCAATTTCACAATAAATTCTTAAATGTCTGTACTGAATGAAGCTGATGATTTTTAAAGTGTACCATCACAAAAGAAGTTTCAAATAGAAAAAAAGGAGCAACCAAAAAAACCATATTAAAAATGCATCATTATACCTAACCTCAAAAATACATTATAGTATCTACTGGTCTAACATTTGAAATTTAAAAATGAAAAGGTGCGTTGGTTATTTCTTCCTGAAGAATTGGCACATGTTCTTAGATCATCAGATGAGTTCTTACAAAACCAATCAAAACCATGCCATGTTACATAAACAGTGTTATTCATCTCACATACAGGTTCTATAACACAAGACATTCCTGTTTAATGGGAATATCCCTCCATTCCTCTGCCAATAGAAGAAACTCTACTTAACGATAACATGGCTGGTCAAAAATAAGGTCCTAGATATGTTTAATAAGAAATCTATTGAATTAAAAAACTTCTCTTGGCAATACGTGCTCAACATCTATCAGGTTCATCAAGTCACATGCTCTTCAACAGTCTGGGCCACAGAAATCGATGGACTCCTCTATACTATACCTATTCTTCATTTGATTCCTATTCATGATTCCAGACTTTGGTAAAGTTCAATAAAGCACTCCAAACTAGTTCCCTCGCCCTTCTTCACTTTCACCAAAATCCTTAGTCTATGCTCGTCTCAATATTCAGTTCTAGTTAGAAACCAAAAATGGTTAAAATTTATTGCAAAGTTAAGGAAAAGAACTGTTTCTTATTCATCTTTTTAATCCCATTGCTTTGCCCTGTAGCAGGCCAAACCACAGACACTCAAGTTATATTTGCTGAACTGAAATAAAGATTACATCTCTATTTTAACAGATAATCTAGCCATCTGTATGTCTACATATGTTCATTAAGCTATGCTTATAATGAATATTCAATATATATTTTTTATTCATGCCAAGTTAAAGAGGTAGGAAAGATATATTTTGCTACTAATCTAAACCCAGCCATTCATTTAATCAACTCCGAATACTACCTGCACAGGACTGAGAGCCCTAAAAGGTGTACTGTCAAGGAAAAGTTTCATAAACCTTCATAAAGGATTTATGTTAATTTTAATTACTCCCAAAAGCCATATTGTTATAGTTATAAAACAAGATAGTACACATAAAAGAGTAATTTTACATCTCCACCACAAATTGAAAGTAAGTTAAACATTTTAGTGAAAAAACAGGACAAAATTGGTAAGTTACTTTGAAGTAAAAAATATAAATTTACTCCATGTAAGCCAAAGCTAACAAGTATAAAAAGTACCAAGCTCCAAAGGTAGCATCTGTAGTGAGACTGATTAGTATCAAACTGAGGACACTATGACTAAATACAGATTAAATTAAATATAAATTGAATAAATTTTAAATGGAATCATACATTTCCTTAATTATTGACTCATATTGGCAATCAAATGACATTACTATAAAGTTTAAACTAATATCTATTAAGTACATTGGTTGCATCCTCTGACTCCAGATTGTTATGAGTCAGACTCACACAGGAAGTCATCAGATGAATAAAAAGAATAAAAGCAGCTATTAATAGTAGCTACCTCTGGGAAGTGGAGAAAGAGTGGCAAAGAAGGTCTTCAACTTTTACCTCTCACTTTTTTTAAATCATGACGGTGTCCTACTTTTATAAATTTTAAAAAACCACCTGTGGCTTTGATGATCATTTATAAAAAAGATTAGAAGGAAATTTTCTAAAATATTAACAGCCATTAGCTTGAGTGGTGTGAACTCAACTTTTTATTTTCCAGTATTTTAAAAAAGTGTTATTGTTATAATAGTTATACATAGTTTCTAAGTTACAAATCTGTATAACTAATACACATGTGTATTTTATTTAAATTTTGAAATCTAGGAGAAAACCCAAAATAAGTCTTAAAACTACACCAAAAAATAAAAACTCTCTAGACTATTCACAAAGAAAAGTATTCGCAAAGCCAGCTGTACACAATTAGAAGCAACCTTTCTGCATTAAGAAGAATAAAGAGACTGATAAGCTCTAATACCAGTTTCTGGCCTTTCTAAACACTGGGTGATAAAATAACAAAAAAATTCTGACTGATATAAGTCACTAAATTTTCATAGTGCCTCTAAAATTCTGTCCAATCAAGAAAAATAAATTAGAATACGTGCTCCCAAAAGATCTTAGATCAACTTATCCTTTTCATTCAATGGCCCAATGATAAATTTTCCACTGAATAAAGAATATTTTAAACTATTTATAAATACTTTTCAGAGTATCACGTATCAGAAATCAGGTGAGTAGCTTTAATGCACTTCTCCTTTACTACAACTGGCAAGGTAGATTTTATTATATCCTTCACCAATGAGAAAACCAAGTCTGGAAGGTTATGTAATTTTTCAAGGTCACAGAACCAGAACCCATATGCGAAGCTCTGAATATTCTGGTACCTATTTACTTTTCCAGCCTCATCTTTCACTGCTTAAAGTATTATTTTTTTTGTATCTTGTTCTCTAATAAGAGCTCAAGATAACATCAGTCCCATTTGTCCAAGTCCAGGTGTGTGGATAAAAAGCAGCAGCCACTTATAATGATGACAGGTGATTGAGCCATATTGCCAAATTTGTAAACATTTTTCCATTTCTAAACCATCCTTGAAGAAAATCATATACGGGGTCACATAGTCCTCACAGTTGTCCAACAGAGCAACGATGCCTTCTGGATTGATGTTTTCACCAATAAAGAACTGATAGTTTTTGAAACTGGCAAGGATATATATGCTTGATTTGTTCTGCAGCCCTTGTCATAAAAGGGTTTTACTCTTTCTGGTCTTCAAGTTTCCACCTTGATTGATTGCATGTAATCTTTGATGAAGCGGCTTCTTTTATGAAGCTGTTTTACTACAAAAGATAGTCCATAACAATATCAACGCCAGTGATTACTACGCTGTAGGTACCTTCATCCTCGGGGCCTTCAGCAGAGGCATTTCCACCAATGAGTGAGTCATCAGTGTTACTTTTGGTCCTACTGACATCTTCCCCTCCACCTCCAGGCACAGCCCATGATCTCCTGGATCTTGTAGATGTCACAGAACATCTCATCATGACTGATAAGTTCCCTGTAGATGATCATGATGGCGGCTAGAAGGAGACTAAGGTGGGGCTGGCTTAGCAGAAAGCAGCGGGAGTGGCGCTGGGGGATGGGGTGGGGTGGGAGTTGGGGTGGGATGAAAAAGCCACTTTCTCTTAATGGCCTGCTCAGGGCAGCAATAGATTCTGCTTTGTTACTATTTTACAATAGATTCTGCCTTGTTGCTACTTTATTAGTGACCTGAGTTATGACAGAAATTATATTTATTTAGTAATTGCTTGATATTATTACTATTAAAAGTATACTAGTACTAATTGCGAGATGCAAAACTAGGAGAATAGCTTATAGTTAAATGAGAAAAGGACAGTTTTTAAAGCCTGGAAACTAGAAAATGAATTTTAATAGAAATTTAGTTGAAAAGATAAACAAAAATGAAATAACGTAAGTATAGAATGGGGAAATATAAAAACATTTTATGCAGGGATTAAGAAAAACAGGGAGTTTACTGCAAGCTCAGTATGGACTGATACACAATTGTCAACAAAAGTGATGCAATGTAGGTCTGCTTTAAAAGAAGTATTAGTCAGAATAATGTAATAACCCACTATATTCAACACAGATCATTCACAGAAGATTATGATATCAGCTCTGGGAAGCATATTTTATGAAGGACAAGATAAACAAAAGCAAGCACAAAGGAAGATGAGGAGGAACGATAAGGTTTTAGAAGACATCACAAATGGAGCATCTGGACATGTTCAGACACTAAATTATAATTATCCTATCCCGAAATATTCTTAGTAATATCACGGAAGAACACTTAGATTTACTCTGTATAGTTTCAAAGGGAGAAGAGATGGGCAACTGGAGGAAGTTGCAGGAAAGTAAATTTTTTTTTTCTTGTAATAGTAGAAATGGAGAGAATGGCCAGATTTGGAATAGAATTTAAAAGAAAAGACTACAAGAGTTTCAGATCAATTGGATCTGAGGAATTAAGGTAAAAGAAGAATATTTTTAAAAGCTAACACTCAGAGTGCATACTTTGTTCTAGACATTGTTCTACATACTTTACATGTAGTAATTTATTTTATCCTTTAACAATTTTACAAGATGAGGAGAGATAGCAAAAACCTGAGATACAAAGAGTTGGTAACCGCCCATAGTCTCAGAGCAGAAATACAAACCCTGGAAATCAAAGCAATACAGTATATCCTCTCCAAAGTAGCATAGTTGTAAAGAAGAATCAATGACATTGACTTGGGCATTGGATAAATGGCACTGCCCTTGGAAGACTGGGGAAGAAATGCATTTGGAGAAGAGATGAAAGGATGTAAATCCAGATTTCTTTTTCAGTCATTTTAAGTTTGAGGTATCTCTAAGACATCCAAACAGAAATATCAAAGAAGTAGTGGAATACACAGATTTCCAATTTGGTGGAGAAGTCAGGGCTTAGAGGAACATGGGATCAAATATATGACAACTGATAGTATTAATGCTATACAACAGAAAACACTTGGGAGAGAATGCACATAAAAAGGATTAGCAGTCAAGGACAAAGCTCTGAGGAACTCCTTAGAAGTTGGGAGGGAGATGATCTAGCAAAGGCGAATCAAGGAAGCAGTCAGAGATAAAGGTAAAAAAAACAGAATTATCATAGGAGCTAAGAAAAGATAACGTTTCAAGGAGGGGTGGGCTACCCTACCAAATGTTGCTGAGAGGTCAAGAAATATGACAAAGTGACCAATGAATCTGGCAAAGTGGTGACTAGTAAACTTGACAAAAGTTGTTATTATGAAATGGTAAGGCTAAAAGCAAACTAAATAGACGTGAATACAAAAAAAATGGAGAGAAAGTAGCAACAGCTCCTATGGACAATTCTTTTTGAAAAATTTACAAAGAATAGAAACAGATATGAGACAGTAGCTAGAAGAGGACAAGGTAACAGGGTGTTTTTCCTAAGATGGGATTCACTAACTAGAGAATTTTTGTATGTTTATTTCAATAATCCAGAAGATGATCTCTAATTCTTTTTCCAACTCTAAGTATCTAAGCTAAATACGATAGTTATGTTATAGTAAATTTATTTCCCTTTGGACATTATATATAATGCTAGAATATATTTTGTCACATCGATAAAATCACAATTAGGGATATTTCTAGGGGACTTCCATAACAAAAATTTTTGGTTCTAAAACACAACAATATTTAAAATATACATAATATGGTTGTGCTGTACTCAAATCACAAAACATAATCAGGATGAAAATCTAGTGCAGTCATAAAAAGAAATGCTATGATTGCCACAGACTGTACTTTTTTAAAAGTTATAATTCTTGATGCTTAATTGTCTGTAACTTTCCATCAGCTATAAGCCATTACTCCTTTAAATGTATTTATAAATAAAAGAGCTTAAAATTTTTAAATAAATTTTTTTCTATCACTTAATTGATTTTATTCTAGGTAAGTCCTACCTGTAGCATGGCAAAATATCCTTAGAAGGGATTGACAGCATAGTAACCAACAAAAGAAATCATTGCTTGCCACATCTACTGAGACACAGTTACTAGTTAATGTCCAACAGTTAATAACGATCTGCATGTAGTAGACATGCATTGATCATTCTTATACAAAGTAGGTATCATTAGAGCAAAAACAGTATTTGCTCAAACTAAATGTACAATAACATATGCGACTACCAGATGGGCATTGTGAAATCAAGTTAAGTTAAAGGCCTACTACCATTGCATTAACTTGAGGAAATAAGAGAAGGTGGAGATGGGTACTGTTGCTGGTGTTTATCTGTGGCTTAATTTTATTAATTATCCAAATTCTAAGTCAGTTAATTAAATTTCTATTCATTTTCTAGTCTCAGTTCTGTCACTGACACATAGAGAATAAAGAAACAACCACAAAAATTTTTGTTAAGAATAATCACTTCATAGATTTTGCTCATTCACTTCTTTTAGAAATTATTTTTAAATAAACTGAATCACAACAAAGTATGCCATAAGCAGTATACAATCATACATTAATAACATCTCTTCTCTGTTTATGTCACCTCAGAATAACCTCCTGCCACCATCCAATCTGTTGTTTTCCCTGACGGTCTCCATTACAGTACCTTGTTAATTTTTTTCACTGCACATGTGACAATTGCTAGTTATCTGTCTGCTTGCTTGTTTATTGTCTATCTCTTACCACTGGACTGGAAAGCAGAAAAGCATGAATGTTTTAATCACCAAAATATGGTATTAAAAAAGATGCCTCCAAATTTTATTTAATTAATGTGAATTAAGTGAATGGTCTTTACAGTTTAAAAAAGTACCTAGGAACAAGGACCAAAAATAGCTGAATCACAGAAATGTTTCCAGTATTATAACCTTATGTCTTATTAAAACAAATAATATTATCTAAAAGTAGTTTTGTTCTTTAGTCTGTTCATATAGGTAATTACAATGACTGACTTTTGAATGGTAAACCAGCTTCACAATACTGGAATAAAATTGGTCATAATATATTATCCTTTTTATATATTGCTGCATTCTCTTTGCTATTACTTTGTTGAGGATTTTTACATCTGTGTTCCTGAGAGATATTGGTCTTTGGTTTTTGTTATTATAGTTTGTTTGGTAATGCTGGCCATAAAATGAGTTGAGAAGTGTCCCCCACTTCTTCTATGTTTATGTAGAAATGATATTATTTCTCCCTTAAATGATTATCTCAAAGGTGCAGAAAAGTCATCTGAGAAAATTCAATATTGATAAATGATAAAAACTCTCATCAAACTAGGATAAGAAGGGAACTTCTAAGGTTGATAAATAGCATCTACTAAATCCCTAAAACTAACATCTCTAGTGATGAAAAATCAAATGTTTCCCCCTGAACATCTGGAACAAGTCATCTCCCTCCTAGTCAATGTTGTATTGAAGGCCCTAACCAGTGCAACAAGAAAAATAAATAAAAGACATACAGATTTAAAAGGGATAAATAAAATTCTATTCAGAGAATATGATTGTCTATATAGAAAATCCCAAGCCATTAGAATAAGTGAATTTAGCAAGGCAGCAGGATACAAAGTCAACATACAAAAAAATGGTATTTCTATACATAGCAACGAACAATTAAAAATTAAAATTTTAAAACAGTATCTTTTATAAATAGCACCAAAAATCACTAAACACTTAGGTATAAATTTAACAAAATATGTGCAAGATCTACATGGTGAAACTATGAAAACACTATTGAAACAAATCAAAGTCAATGATGAGATATACCATCTTCATGGATTTCAAGACTCAATATTGTTAAGATGTTTATTTTTCCCCAAAATGCTATCAATTTAGGCACTCACTCACCATCAAAATCACAATAGAACTTTTTGTAGAAATCGCCAAGCTTATTTAAAAGTTATATAGAAAGGCAACTAAAATAGCCTAAACAATTTTGAAAAGTAAAAACGAAGTTGAGATACATCCTATTTAATTTCAAAACTTACTATAAAACTACAGTAGAAACAACAGACACATAGATCAATGCAACCGAACACTCTTCAGTTATGTGGCAAATTGATTTTCACGAAGGGTTTAAAAATAGTTCTAAATTAAGTCTGAGCAAAACATACTTCTTTCCGATGGCATTAAATCAGAAGTTGCAAATATTGACTTCGTCAGCCTGAAGATTATTCTTACTTTACAAAGTGGTCAAAATGTGTTAGGGAAAAAATGAACAGTAAATTTCAAAGAGAGTAAAACAAAAGAAAATTAACATAAATAGGAAATGCCACCATAATAATATAAAAGAAATATGCTAAGTTTTGAGCTTTTTATAGATTACTTTTTTTTTGGTTACTAAAGAGATAGCTGGGGGGAATAGCAATCATTTCAAAAGTGTATAATAAACCTAAATAAGAACACATGGTTTGTTGCCAACATTCAAATATTTCTATCTGCTTTCCTTATATGTGGAATTTTCTACAAGCTTTGAAAACCAAAAGCTAATTAAGTACGCGATGAATCATTATTCTTTCGTGATGGGAAGGAAGATCATCGGGGGAAAAGTATATTATAAAATAAACTAAGAGGGCAGTAAAAAGTAAACTAGCTGTTGAGACTGTAAGACAAAATACACCCGAGCAAATCAAAGGTTTATACCTGGTAGCACTCAATGTTCTTTTAACCGAGTGACTGGGAGATGTTCCCTCTTCCCTCCCCAAACTGAAACCTCTAACACCCAAACTTTAAGGGCTGTATGTGGCAAAGAATAGTGTAACTATTATACTGAGCTTTCTATGGTATAAAAGCAGCTAAATTCCAGTTTTAAGAAACTGGAAGAGAAGGGGGGCGTGGCAGGGAAGAGAAGTGACTTGATGGGGAAAGAGATGATTGGAAGATGATTTCATAGTGCAGGCGGTGGATGAAATTACAAGGACTGGGTGGGCGAGTTTACAAAGCTTGGAGTCAGGTAGTGCAGGCAAATTAGTCACCAAGGAGGTACAGGGGTGAGAAAATTATGGAATTGGGTCGAGCAGGAAGCAAAACGAAGAGGGAGTGAGGAACACGAATAGAGAGTGAAATCCTTCAAACCCCGAAACCCCAAGAAATGTGATGATAGGGGAATGGGACCAGATGAAAGGCTAAGACAGCTGGGAGCATCTTCAGGAACCAGGGAGAGAGATGGCCCTAAAATGGGAGCACTCGCAACAGGAACCCTCACGGAATTAAATCGCAAACTCTTAGGGAGCGTGGAGCTGTAGGACGGCCAGGGAGGATTCCAGGGTCCCGAGCGACAAGATACCTCACTCACCTGGTTGGTGACCTGGGAACGAAAACAGAGAACACGATTTAGAGACAACCTGCCCTAGACCAGCTGCGGCAGCCCGGTTCCCTTTGCCCCTGCCTGCGGCCCCAGGCCGAGATCAGAGCCGCCCTCACCTCTGGATTGGCCTCCAGCGGCAGCCAGCGCTGACGCTCCATGGCACCGCCGCCCGGCCACTCAGCAGCTCTGACAGCCGTCGCGGTCGCAGCCGCGGCCGCTTCCGCCCCCGCGCGCCTTGACCTGGGATCGTTCAACTCACCGCCCCCCGCAGGGGTGCTGAAGAACAAAGAAGAGCTTGCTAACACTCTAGGCTCTTTCTCGCTCCCTAAAAAGCCAAACATCAGCCTCAAATTTTAAATTAAAATTAAGATACAATTGGAGAGAAAAATAATAAGAGCCATTTCCTTACTGCAGAAAGAAAAAATATCTTAATCTACAGCCTGCTCCCTTCACGCTTGGACTCTTCCTACCCAAGCCGAGCGCTCTAGTGCTGCGCATGCGTCATGCGCCGTTCTGGGACCGCGTGCTCGCCGGCTCCCCCCGCATTCCTGCAGAGTCAGCCGAAGGCGCTAGAGGGCGCACCACTGAGTCTTACTCTAAGAAGTAAGGACCGAGTAACTGCCCCTCTGGAGGTCCCAAGGCCGTAGGCCACCTGGGAGCTGTGCCCCAGAAGCTCCTTTGTCAAAGTGCGGAAGTAACGTATTGACCTTGTCTGCTACTGAAGAGTGTGAGGCATTTCTATATATCTACTCAGTTACATTTGACAAAAAATGTCAAGTACCTATTATGAATCAGATGCTGCATTAAGTGTTGGGCACACAAAGCTGAGCTCACAGTAGAGCATAAGAGGTGAACAAAAGAACGAAGAATCACAATAAAGTATATATATGACATATATATATGGTAGTGGTACCATGAGGTGCGATAGAACTACGGAGAAGTGAAGCTGAAGGGATAGGGAGTGTTTGGAAGGCTTCCTGGAAGGTAGAGAACTGGAGTGAATCCTTAAAAGAAATTAACATTAGCCATGCAGAGAGGAGAGTGCTCTCAAAAAGAGAGTAGAGCCTGCAAGATTGAAGAGCAGTGATTAGAAGTGATGCTGAAGAGGTAAGCAAGGACAAGCCAGTCATGACATCTGTTCATCTTGAAAACAGCGGGAAATCACCGAAGGATTTTAAGCAGGATTTTCATATCTCTCGTCCACCTGGCTGTAAATTCCATGAGGCCTGCAGTAAGTAGCATCTTTTTAAATTCTTCGTATTGTTTTCCCAAGGCCTAACTCAGTGCCTTATTCGTACATGCTTGATAAATATTTGAAGAATGAATAAAATAATCAGATATACAGAAACACCATTTGTCAATAATATAAAAAAGTTTGCAAGAGTGAAATGATGCAAGAATTGAGGCAGTAGCCATTGAGATAGAGAGGCAGGTACAGATTAAAGAGATACTGTTTTAAGGGGATATCCCTTTGATGAGCAGGAATTGTCAGTGGTAACTCCAAAGATTTGACCTGGGTTAGAATGCGTATTACTAATTTGCGCCCAATAGAGGGCATTCAGAGGAGGAACGGTTAGGGAGAGAAAAAGATTACTTTATTATGCTGAGCTTGCCTTTCTTGGGGAACTTCCAGCTCTACCACTCATGTTTTTCTGGCCACTGTTTTTTGACCTCCAAGGAATTTCTAATCTCTGATTCCTCTTTTTTCTTTATCTGTTTGATAGCTTGCCTCTGTCTCCACCCAACTGTGATTTAGTAAATCTGCAATGTCCAGCTCATGATGAGCAGGTGTAGTTGCATAATACTTGAGTTGCATGGCCAGGCTCTTAGTGGCATGCCAGGAGCTGTTTTTCAAATGACTTGCTGTCAAAGGAATGGCCTTGCTCCAGAACCCTGAGGTTCTCCACTGTGACTCTTCTGTTAGAGCTTGTCTAAGCCACACAGCATCCTTATCCACCATGGATATCCTGAGCACCACTGTTTCTGCTGGGACATAGGGCTGAAGAGCAAGGCCACTTGCATTCCAGCTTGGACTTGCTACAGAGCACACTTTTGCTCAGGGACCCACTCAGACTGGCAGCTGTCTCTGTCACCGAGTAAAAGTGTTGCAGCTGTATTCCAAGTGTGGCATCTCTTGCCTCCAAAAGCCAAAGAGGCCCACCAGGTGCTCTGCCTCTTTCATTTAATAGAAAATGCAAGATGCAATAACTTATTCTTCACCTTAGAGAGGTTGTCACAGCATGCCCCCAGACTTTTGGACCCATACAAACTTTATTAATGTAGGAGGTCCCTAATCTTCGTAGGGTTTAACTCCCCACCCTCTCTGGCATGCATGTAACTACCATCATATCAAAGGAAGTACTTCTCAAACTTGAATGTGTATACAAACATCTAGGGAATCTGAAAGGAAGATTTTGATTCAATAAGTCTGAGATGGGGCCCAAGATTCTGCATTATTGGCCCCAGTTTTTAACTCTCCCATTGTCCACATCCTTTGCCATAGAACTTTGAAGGTTTTTCCACTGAAGGGCGAAGTAGTGTCGATACTCATTATTCTGCATTTTGAATTTGCCTACTTGCTAACACTTATTCACTAATAAATGAATAACCCACAAAATAATACTCATGTCACTTTCACAGACATAGGCGGAGGAGTGGCAAAAAACTTGAGTTCTCAGCTGGCAGTGCCCCACCTTCTTGTTTCAGGGCTCATACTGGAAACAAGTGTCCTTTTTGCAGTCTGTTTAGTACCACATTTTTTGCATTTTTGTGCTTTTTGTTTGGTAATTTCGCTGTATATGTGTATGGCCCAAGCATGTGCTGATGTGCTATATTGTATTCCTAAGTGCAAGAAGGCTGTGATGTGCCTTACACAGAAAATTCATGTTAGATAAGCTTCCTTCAGGCATGAGTTATGGTGCTCTTGGCTGTGAGTTCAGTGTAAATGAATCAATAATATATGTCGAGTGAGGTGTCTTTAAACAGAAACACATAAAACAGGTTGTGTATTGATCTGTTGATGAAATGTGACCAGAGGCTCAAAGGACTCTAACCTGTATATCTCCTGGGAGCAATGATTTGGTATATAATTTAGTGTTCATGGTGTCATCATAGACCATACCAATCACAAATAATGAGAATCAACTGTATATTTCCCCACTCCTTGACACTAAGTTCAGCCATGTGACCTGTTTTGATCAATAAAACGGAGCAGAAATAATGGTGTGCCAGTTCCAAGGCTGGGCCTTAAACAAGCCTGGGTTTCTGCTTGCTATCTTGGGCTTCTCCCATAGCCTTGAGAAGAATGTGCTTGGGCTAGGCTGCTGGTCTCAGGAACAGAGTGAAGATACATGTAGCACAGCAGAATCACCTCAGCTGAGCCCAGTCTAGACTGGCCAACCCACTGCTAACACCCAGACGTGTAAGCTAAATAAATGTTTGCTTGTAGTGTGACATTGGGAATTTATGGGCTTTTTTTTTTTTTTTACTGTAGCAAAAGCTAATTGCTATACCAAAAAAAATTGAATAATCAAAATCAAAAGGGTAACACACCTGCCCAATTTTTTTTTTTTTTAAACTTCTAGTGTGGGCCGGGACTACGAGGCTCCGTGGAGCCGGGTCACCGAATCTGGGGCGGCGCGGGCCCGGGCCGGGTCAGGGTCATCGGGCTGCACTCACCTGGGTCAGTCGCGGGCCGCAGGGCCACTGTAGCTGCCCTGGACGCGCAGCCAGCGACATGCTGTGCGGTCTGCGCGGGGAACAGAGCCGCCGCCTGGGGACACCTCTGCCTGGGCCTCCGCCGTGAGGAGACCCGAAAATTCTAATAACTAAGTACAAACTTGTAGTTTTATCTCCAGAAAAATTTTAAATGTACATGTTAATGCAACTGTAATTTGTTAATGAACTATTTAAAATGAAATGTTATTTTAGCAATGAAACCATAATATATATTCACTGAATGAGATGTTACTTGATTCAAACTTTAATGGAAACTTTGGCATTCCTCATAGATTTTTTGATCCTCACCATAGTCTATAAAGTAGGCAGGTAAGATAGACTTGTCACCATATTACAAACAAGGTGACCGTGGCTTGGAGAGTTTGTTGCCCAAGTTTGCACCAGTGGCAGAATGGGAGTTCCGCCTAGACTTCCGGCACCCAGATCTAGGTTTCTTTTCAAAGCAAAAGGGAGGCAAGAGCAGCATGATGTTGACAAGCCCGGAATAGTACTCAGAAAGCTGGGGACTGAGAAGGCTAATTTATGTAAGTAAGCTGTAAATTACTCTGGGAACAAATCTGCCTCTATTATGGGTCAACAGTTAAACATTTCTTATATATAGGACAATGATTTTAAAATAAATATGTCCTGAAATGAATAGAAGTTTAAGAGAGAGTTGGGAGTGTTTAACGTCGTCTGTTATATATTCTATAAACTTTGTAAATGCAGTTTAACAAGGCAAAAAAAAAAAAAAGTGTTATAACAGCAGGTGCCAGAATTCCTTTTAAGAACAACCATCTATTCAGAAAAATTTCACACCAGTGATGAGCCACTTAGGTTGGAGACTGAGACCTGAGGACATCAGCATCAGCAGGGGGACAAGCAAAAGCAGATCATTGCTAACCCTCTCTTCTTGAGAGAAGAATGTGAGGAGGGTTGGGAGAGGGAAGGAAAGAGGAAGAAAGTGAGGGGAAGAGAATGAAGGGATAAATAAAAGGAGGTAGAAGTGAGGAGCATGAAGATGAAGAGAAAGAAATCCTAGAACTTAGTGGGAGGTCAAGGTATCTCATTTTAGTTTCACTGATCACTAATGAGTTTGAACATTTTATAAATTGTTATTGGCTGTCTTTTCATCCTCCACCTATGTAAAAAATTTTTTCTCAAAACTCCTATAGCATCAGCTATTCCAGTGCTTCCCAACCTTTTTTATCACATGATACAGATGAAAAATAGAACCCATGCACTTTTATTAACTTTAACAATGACAGATTAATTTTTACGATTGTCAAAGAATATCAGGTTTGTCACCATTTCCTACGTGACTAAATTCGAGATTTCATTTTCTCAGCAACTGATGAAAATTCAACAGCTCCTATTTAAAAGCAGCAGGAAATTTTTGACAAATTGATTTTTGTTTGATGTCTTAACGAAAATACCCTTATCTCAAAACCTACTGTCTCCTCCTTATTAATTTCTTTCTTATATTCTGAGAGAGTTTTTCCACCTTAAGCTGAAGTATGCAACCTTTTTGATTTAACTACTCAAGGCTATCCACCTTTTTTAGAAACTGTAAATTATGTGGTTGCTTTGTAAGAAAATATGGAATTTTGGCCATTTCTCTGATAATCTATATTTGCCTTACTGATAGAAGTTTAAAACCTACTATTCTCTTTCCATGCCTATTTCCATACCTGGTTAACTTTTTATTATGCCTAATCGCAGCATAATCTTTTAAAAGACATTTTAAATGGCAGTTAAACATAGTAATATACAATCAAGAATACCCATAACTCAATAGAAGTATTGAACAGCTACGACCAAGTTCATGCATGCTCCTGGGAAAACAACTAAGTCACAACTGCTGCCTGACTACCCATCACTGTAAGAAGCTACCTGATGCAATGTGTAGTATGATTTCTGAGATGTTAAATGTGAAAAAATATGAAGCAAACAACTGATGAAATGTGGTATTTGTGTAATACTTGACTTAATCAAATAAGGTTGTCATCATAGTTGTAACCAGTCCTGCCCAGCTTCCCCTAGGGCTGTGGGGATCAATTCCTCTATATGTTCATTCGTGGTGTGCCACCATGACTACACACTACCTTATATTATTTTTCGGTACATTCAGCTATCTTCTTACTGCACGTATGTTTGGTCACCTGCCTTGAGCCTGCATTGCATTGCCAAACCACCATCCCAAAACCCTTTGGGCAGTACTTGAGAACATACCCAAATCTTACATAATTTGGCCTCATCTGTCCATATGATGGCTTAATAAGTCTCAGCTATTTGATCAGAAATTGTGATTACTATAATCTAGCTATGTATATATAAGCCATATACTTAACTTACGTAGGTCACTCTGTAAGGTCCTGTTAAGCCAAAGGTAGAAAACTATGTCATGTAGTTTTCGGGTAATTGTGTGAATTGGACAGATAGAATGAAAAAAGAATGTGGGGGCAGTGATAAAACTAGAACATGTAAAACCTGTAAATGCACTCTCGTTCAGTTTCAGATATAATTGTTGTGTTTTCTTTGTTTTGTTTTACATATGTGAGTAGGCCAGCTTTGGCCCAAAGACTAAGAATTTGCATACTCTGCTTTAAGTTGTAAAACCTCTCTGATTCTAGGATCAGTGATCCTACTTTATTCCCAGTTCTGCATCTTTACTTATGCTGCCTATCAATTACCACCATTATCCATCCCCCACCACCACAACACACACACACAAGCACACACACAAACACTCATATTCCTGAATAGCCTGGAGTAAAAATAGAACATTCAATTAGCACAAGGCAGCTGAGAAGGATTTCAGCAGGTACATTGGGAGTTCTGAATCCCTCTGGAGTTCTCTGAAATTAGATTGTAGACTCTAAGTTAAAACCAGAGTTTGAAATTTTACCTAGTAATTAGAAGATGTGGCTTAACGTTCCTGAACTTTGGTTTTCTCGTCTTTAAAATGGAGATAATGTACAACCTAGATAACTTATAGGCTTCTTTTGAATATCATGATGATGGTAATAGGAGCTGGTATCGATTGTACTTACTATGTTCAGGAACTTTGCTATGTACTTTCATGTATTCTCATTTAACCTTTAATTAAAACTTTGTGAAACTCACATATATAAAACAAAATAAAGAAAACAACAATTATATCTGAAACTGAATGAGAGTGCGTTTACAGGTTTTAAATGGTCCAGTTTATCGCTGCCCCCACATTCTTTTTTCATTCCACCTGGCCTCATTCCCACAGATTAGAAGCTGATGTTCAGAAAGGCTACCTTTACTGAAGTCACATAGCTGAGTGGTAGAAGATGGATTTAGATTCAGGTCTATGTGACACTAAACCTTCCAGCACATCATGTTATCCTCTGCGATCATAGTTTCCTAATTTGCTGGAACAAATTAACACACACTTTGTTGTTTAAAACAACACAAATTCACTACCTTATAGTCTGAAATTCAGAAGTCTGAAATGGGTCTCATTGGGCTAAAATCAAGGCTATGCTCCTTCTGGAATCTGTGTGGGAAAATCCATTTTCTTTCCTTTTCCAGCTTCTACCTGCCTTCTTTGGTGCTTGGCTCCTTCTATCTTCAAAGCCAGCAATGGCTGGCTGAGTTTTTTTCACATCAGATCACTGACACTTTCTGACTCTAACTCCTCTGTTGCCATCTTCCACATCTAAGGCCCTTTGTGATTACAATGGGCCCACAGGAGTAATCCAGGAATATGTCTTTAAGGTCCACTGATTAGCAAACTTAATTCCATCTGCAAACTTAAGTCTCCCTTGCAATGTAACATAGCATATTCATGGATTCTGGGGATTTGGAAGTTGACATCTTTTGAGGGCTCATTATTATGCATACCATCACCACTGATTATGGTATGGTATGGTATGGTATGGTATGGTATGGTATGGTATGGTATGGTATGGTATGGTATAGTATAGTGGATGCCCTATTCATTAGACTTCCACAGGAAAGAAATAATTTGATTCATTCAGAGACTATGTACCCAAGCTAATCATTATTTTTAATCAGGTCCAATAACCTTGAGTCAGTGGCTATTTTGGGCGTAGATTCTGAGTACTACATGCCAGGCACAGTTCTAGGGGCTTTACATGCATTAACTAATGTATTTCTCCAGCAATCATATGAAGAACTAAGGAATTTGAATTTGGCCCCTGTATTAGATAATAGTCTTTTATCAATTTTATCAATTTCCTGAGTGCGATAAATGTATTGTAATTTTTTTAGACGAATGCCCCTGTTCATAGGAAATACATGCTCAAGTACTTAGGGATAATGTGACACCATAACTATGTATGTAGCTGACGTTAAAACAGATGTGTAAAAATGTTAAGTTGGTGAATCCAGATGAAGGGTATACATATGTTCATTTAACTATTTTTGCAACTTCTCCGAAAAAAATTCAAGTTTTTAAAAATGAAGAGTTGGTAGGGAGAAAATCTCTGGATACTCTGTAGAATGGACTTGAGAATGGACTTGAGTAGGAGGGAAGCGGGCAGACCAGTTGGGAAGGTATTGCTGTAGTCAGGTTGGCAGCTGGAGTGGCAGCGGGGATAAAGAAAAGTATCCTCCCACTCCCAGTGACGAAAGCTGTTCTATAATTCCCACAGGCATCCTCCTCGCAGGCTTGGAAGGCGGTGTGGTTTTCCAGTCGCGTTCAAATTTGGTTGGGATCAATTACTCCCGCAGTCACAAGTTTGCGCTCTCGCAGAGGGCGCTGTGGGCCCCAAATAGGAAGAGTCCACGTCTACAGCGTAAGCAGGGGGAGACGGCATCTTAAAGTTAATATGTCCTTCCCGTCTCAGGGTATATCCTAAATATTTGGCCCCTTTTACCTACAGTAATAAAGTAGTTGCTTTGTAGCTCCATCCAACTGTATTTAGTTAAAACCGAGGATGTTACACAAAAATGCGTGTTCCTTGCTCCCCTACATCTGCTGCGTGCGCCAAGCCGCGGGGGCCGGAAAGAGGAAAACGGAAGTGTTGATGGCCCTGGGAGTGTCCACCCGAGTCGGTGGCGCGATCCCTGGACACTTGCCATGGAGGGGTCTGGCGAGCTGCAGCTGGATGCTAAGGCCGAGGTAAGCCCTGGCCTAGAAGGAGCTGGGGCTAGCGGGCTTCTGGAGCAAGAAAGATCATTCCCTAAACTGTTTTACCGTTCCGTTTCAGGTCACCAACCAGGTGAGTGAATGGCAGCCCCGCCCCATTCTGAGCCGGCCTGCGTTGGGTAAGGGGCGGGCGGCTGGACCTGGACCGCCTTTCCGCCTGGGGAAGCCGGGGGACGATGCCACCTTAAGCCTTCCTCAGCTCTCCCAAGTCCAGGTCCTGTGCCCGTGAACCTGTGACTTTCGTCCCGCCATCCTGCATTATTTCTTCCACTTTGCACCTGAAATGGAGCCACTGCCATTGTAGTTAACCTCCCTCACGCACTGCAGCAGATAGAGACCAAATATTATTCTTGATTAGGCGCCGTTTTTCGGAGACTAGGTACACAGTATTTTAGAGTGATTACAGAGGGAAGACATTATTAAAATTTACAAAGGTAGCACCTCAAACATTTTCTTAGTCTTTAAAAACCAGTTATTTTGAAGGTGGAGAATATACTTCCTTATCTTTCCAATGTATATGTATTTATGCTAAGAATAAGGATTTGAATTTTTAAGCATATCTTAATCCTGTTTTTTTGTTCTAAGTGTTCTTATCCTATTTGGGGTAAAAAACTATTTTTAGACAAATAATTTATAACACACTTCCCAGAAGAAGAGTACTAAAACTATAGTATTCTAGGCCAGGAATCATCCAGGTCCATACAAAATACTATAACAAAGGGCTGAGATAAGAAATAATGAGAATACAGGGGCTGAGAGATGCCCATTTACTGCTCTCTGTGATCTGTCTCCAACTGATTTTGCTGTTGTTTTTGAGTATCACTGGGAGGTGGGGGAACTCAGACAGTAATCAACCCTCTAATCTGGCTTTCCTCAGAGTTATTTAGTGCACTTTGATTCAATCTTTCATAAATCGTTTTATCCCATTCACTTACACTAAATTATATGTTTAAGACATTCTGAAACAATTATACTAGATTATAGGGTTTTAAAAATTGAACCGGGGTGGGGGTGGGGGTGTTGTTGAAAACAACATAAATTTATCTTACGGTTACGGCGGTCAGAAGTCAAACTTAGCCTTATAGGATAAAATCAAGGTGTCGTCAGAGTTGTGTTCCTTCCGGAGGCTCTAGGGGAGAATCTGTTTCCTTTTCTTCCAGCTTCTAGAGGCTGCTCACATTCTTTGTCTTGTGGGTTCTACTTCCATCTTCTAGGCACAGCATGCCAACTTCTTTTCTTGTCACTTTCTGCTGTCATCGTTACCTTCTCTGACTGACCCTCTTGCTTCCCTCTTATGAAGACCCTGTGATTACATTGGGCCTACCTAGATAATCCAGGATAATCTCACCTCAAGATCCTTAGTTTGGTCATACTTACAAGTCTGTTTTGTTGTGTAAGGTAACATTGACAAGTTTTGGGAATTGGAATGTGGACAGCTTTGGGGGGCAGTTATTCACAAGTTATATGATTGTTTACATAGAAAAAGCCAAGATAGTTTACAAACATTAGAATTAGTCTGAGAGTTTAAACAAGGTGATTTAATTTTTTTCCTATATTCAGAGTTGAGAAATATTTTTAAAAGATGTCATTTACAACGGTAAGAAATTATGAAGTGCCTCGCCATGAATCTAACAAACGATGTTTAAAACCTTTACGAAGAAAGTTATAAAAAAAATGATAGACTTCCAGTTTCCATTCCAGCTTCTAAGGAGCTTGGAAGTCATCATTTCATCCTAAAAAGTTAAAAGTTGAACAAACTGAAAAGTCAGCAACTCTTCTTGAATTGTCGGAGAGGCAAATCACAGGGTATACTGCTGCCCCCCAAACTGGAGAGACAGGTGAATACAGAAAATTACAGGAACATAAACCTCTAGGAAAACCAAAGCTAGACTCTCACTCAGTTGGGTCTCCTTACTTTCCCTATTAAACTTAACGCCCTTTCCAGCAGTCTACCTGAGCCTGTTGCAATCTAGTTAAACCACGTCTCTCCCCTTCTAGAAGCCTTTTAAGAGATTCCTGTCAACACTAGAAAAAAAAATCTTTTTACTTTGGCTTACGGGCCTTTCAAGATGGACTTACTTTGGCCTTCAGGCCCAGAAATGGATTCCTCATTTTTTACTTTTCCCTTAACTCATGCAACTCCAGCCACACGGGCCTCATTGGTA
Source organism: Pteropus medius (assembly GCF_902729225.1). Lineage (NCBI taxonomy): Eukaryota > Metazoa > Chordata > Mammalia > Chiroptera > Pteropodidae > Pteropus > Pteropus medius. Next base: position 15,191,238 of record NW_024349800.1, on the reverse strand, counting down.
TTCCCTGTGTACACTCCAGGCATGCTTCTCGCTTTGTCCAGAGTACTCTCCTCTAGATATCCATGTGGCTTTTTTCTTCACTTTATTCAAGTCTCTTTCTACTCAAAAGCCAATTCTTCAAAGAGGTCTTCCTACGCTCAATCTAAACAGCCTTCCTGGTCACACTGTCCCTTTACCCAGTATTGCTGTTCCACTTTTTATAACACTTACTGCAACTTCATTATGTGTTTATTTGTTTATTGTCTGTCTTCCTTACTAAAATGTAGGAACTTTGTTTTATTCTTTTTTATATCCCCAGTGCCTAGAACATGGTATTATTTAGTAAATACTTATTGAATAATGGCACATAGAGACATAGTAACATCCAAAGCCATGTGGGTATAAGGTAGGAGAGCTGAGATTCCAGCTCGGATCTGTCTGACTTTAGAATCTATACTTGTTAAATTTAACAAACCATGGTGCTCTATTACCCAGCACTAGAGGTTTAAGATTATTACTTCACATTCTTATAATCATTGTTTTGAAGTAATTCATGATTCGCTTATATAGATGTCTAATTAGAACTCTTTATAGATGAATGAATATTATTCGTGCCACATTTTATTGCTTTCTTCCTTGCCAATTTTATGGTATAAATCAAAAGAAAGATGTTCTATTGACACAATATCTTGTGCCATTTTTCTTCTTCCCATGTATAAGAAATAGTGACTTAAATTTTTGTGTAGTTTATGTGATGGTTCATAAAGATATCACTATTTTTGTTCTATATATTCTTTTGGCTGTACCAGCTACCCTCAGGGCATTTACAGTCTGGTGAATGTGAGGGAGGGAGACAATCCACAAATGACTTCTACAAACAGAATGTTCTAAGTGCTAAGGTATAAAAAATGACAGAACATTCAGAGAAGGATTGAGTAAACCAGGAAAGATTTCACAGAGCAGGTAGAATTTGAAAGGAGTTTTCAATTTTAAGTAGATGTTTGAGAGTTGTATGCCAAGAGGAATGAAAAAATGAGCAAAGGTGTAAAGGTTGAAAGAATTTCGAGAAGGGATGCAGTCCAGTTTGAGTACAAGTGGGCAAGCCCTTGGGGACTATGCTGTGGTGTGACTCCAGTGCTAGGTGAGAGGCTGGCAACTAGCTCTTGAGGCTGTAGACTTAATAGGTTTTCACCTGTGATGTCAGATTTGGTTAATTTATAAGCAATGTTTATAGTCTATACTCTGGATTGGAGCCCAGAAAGACTATAGGCAAGAAACTAATTAGGAAGCTGCAGTAAAATTTAAGGCAAGATTTTTAAAATAGGCTTTGAGTAGGTTTGTAGCAGTGAGATCGGGAAGACGAGAGTACATGTCAGTGGCAGTGGCTGAAATGAAGTCTTAAATACTTAGCAGTTCATACATGTTTTGAGTGAGAGAGAAAAATCAAAGTTGACCAAAGTTGATAACTGAGTTACTAGGAAAATGAAAGTCATCAGCAGAAATGAAATGAGGATAAAAAAAACATTTTTGAGGGAAGATTTATGTTTGGTGTTTCCAGGCAGTTGTACTATGAACTTACCAGCAGTCGATATGCTTAATGGCAAAGGCTTTATTTTTCTGTATTATTTTTCCTGGATGTATTAACATTTCAGAGGTAACTGGTTACACTGACCAAATCTGAAATAATTTTTGGTTATTTGTTTTTGCTGAAATTTCTACAAACTAATATAGTTCAGATTACATAGTTATGAGAATACATTTTTGATGTCATATATCATTTTAAACTTATCCACAAAGTTATTTTCAGCTAGTTGTCTTTGCCCTGTTTTAGTTATCTATTGCTACATAACATACTACCCAAAACTTGGTAACTTGAAACAACTGTGTAATTATCTCTTGTGACTCTGTGCATTAACTGGGTTTAGCTAGGTGGTGGTTTCTACTCCCTGTCATTTCAACTGGAGCTTCAGTCATCTAGGAGCGTAATTGGGCCGGAAATCAAGAGGTCTCACTCACATGGCTCCGTGATGACTTTGGCTGGGAGCTCAGCTAGATCTCATAATTGGAGTGACTTGGTTTTCCTTCACATGATTGGTCACATCGGCATGGTTGGATTCCAAGGAGAGTCTCAAGAGCCTATATTCCATGAGGAAGGAGGCAGACACTTCCAGTTCTCCTAAGGCCCAGGCTCAGAGCTTCCAGAAAGCTGCTTCTGCCATATTCTGTTGATCAGAGCAGTCACAGGTACAGCTAGGATTCACGCAGAGGGAAAATAAGCCCCACTCCCTGATGTGAGGATGGCATGTACACACAGGGAGGGGTGACACCAGGTGTTGGAAGCTATCTTTGGAGACCATTTACCACATCCCCCAGAAGCTCTAAACATATTAGTTCAACAAATACTTATTGGAACTTTCACTTTGTATCAGATATTACTCTAGTAGACCCAGTAGTAAACTAGGTCAGTCATGCTCCTGCTCTCACGAAGGTTGGGTTTCTTTGGGGAGACAGTTAATAAGTAAACATAATTTCAGGTAATGATAAGTGCTTAAGAAAATTAAGTATGGATGAAGATACCATTAAACAAGGTGGGAAATGCTGATGACTTAGCAAATGTTTACTTGAGCTAGAGCTAATATGAATTCTCAAGCAGAAATTTGCAAGTAACTCATGCCTTAATCGGTTTCCACATATACATTAGCACAGGATATAGCACAGTACTGTCCAGTAGAACTTTCTGCAGTGATGGAGATGTTGGCACTGCCCGGTGTGGTAGCACTAGCCACGTGTAACTTGAGCACTTGATACGTAGCTAGTGCACTGAGGGACTGAATTTTTCTATTTATTTTAAATTAATTTAAATAGTCATCTTTGGCTAATGGCTATTGTATTGGACAGCTCAGGTCTAGCATGTATAAGCTGCTAAACATTCTTGTCCTGTCCTAGACCTATCTACTTTCTTGACCTACTAGAAGTTAGTTTAATTTCAAATAGTAATCATGTTGCAGCTAGGTATAATGAAAAAATGCATGGAATATAGAATCAGACAAATTTGGGTTTGAATACCAGCTCTTCTAGTTTTGTATCCTTGGACGAATTGCTTAATTAGTTTTTTCCTCATAGTATTTTTGAAAGAGATTAATGTATGCAGAACACCTAACAGTCTTCTCTTTTGAAAACTTTGATTTAAAAAGGAGAAAACATGAAAGTGTATTTTGTGACTATAAAAATTGCATACAGCTAAAGACTAACAATGGCATCACAGGAATAAGAAAATAGTTTTTAAGATGGAGTTGTACATGATTATTTTTTCTAATTTTCTCCTGTTTTGTACTTTGAAAAATAAAAATTAGATTTAAACTGAAATGGTCTTTATCATTTTTTCTTTATAGTGTTCATAGTAATGTTTTTATATTACTGATAACTTCAGCTGCCATATCTAATTTTTAATGTGACTGACTATAGCTAATTTTTTTTTGTTTACCTTTTTAACTATATTTGCTTTCTGATTATTTTTATTTTTATTCATTTTACTTCTGGATTTTTTTCACTATTTTTTCTTGCATGTTTTCTTTTTAAATTATTTTCTTTATTCTGTAAGAATTATGAGGCTTCATTACTTCATTCTTAATATTCTCCATAGTGATGTGTACTTTTTTTTTATCTTTTTAAAATCTCATGCCATTAATTCCTATTTAAGGCTAAACCATATTTATTAAAAAGGTTTGTTTTTAATTTGCATTTAAATGTTCAGTTTGGAATTCGGGAAATTCTCATCTCATAAACCTGATTCCAGCTTTCTTTGACACTCGAATACTAACTTTGCACAATTAGTGTCTGGATGTCAGCTCTCCCTGTTTCCTCACCTGCCAGTTTCCCCTGTTGTCATCGTCTGTGGATTCCAATATTGTGTTCCTTAATTGCTTTTCTGCTTGAAATGTTCTAGATAATCCAGAGTTTTGTTTCAGAATTTGAGAGTCAAATGAGCAATGTTTTATTCTACCATTTTACTGTGGGCAGTCAACATGGAACTTCTTGCATCAAAGAATTGTACAGGCTGAATAAGTTGAAGAAGTGTTCAGTTAAATTCTTGGATATCACCAATGAACTGATATAAAAACTGTATCTCCAGTCATGAACTCCCTTGAATTATTTTCTTGGATTTTTAGCTACTTATTGAATATTCCTATTTAGATATTCTTCCTCTCTTCCTGATAATGCCATTGGACTTAAAATATATGCAGTCCTGTTCGATACATGATGTCAGAATTCTCCCAGTCACCTGGGCTCAAATTTTTGAAGTTGTCTTTGCTACCTCCCATAACTATGTAGGTAATCATTAGTATTCATTCTTTATAGGCTCAGTTTAATCCTACTTGTCACCACCTTCCTTCAGGCACTTAAAACCTCATACCTGGATGATTGTGTTTTGCTGCCACCAGATAAATATTTTTTAATCAGTACTTTTATATCATTGTCTGTACTCAAAAACTTTCAGTGAGTCTCCATTGCCTACAGGAAAAGTTTAAACGACTTACATGATATCTTTTCCTTAATAAGATAGAGTGTATGAGAGTATTTTGAAAACCTCTGAAAGCTCATTCAATTTTTAAATAATTATGGGCCTCTTAATCACTTTAGTCAGCTTTATTTTCATATATCCTTAGAGGAACCTTCTACTTTAAGACAGATAAATGCTCCATTCCCTAACCAGATATTGACTATTTTAATCTCTGGTTGATTCAACTTAATATTAAATAAGAATTCTTCATTTAGGTGTGTATTTATAGAATATCTAAGATATATTTTCCTCAATTTCAGTTGTTTGTTTTTCAAAACTGAGTTTAAAGCTATCCCTTCTGTAAAGCTCCCTTGATCACCCTAGCCAACAATGAATTTTTCCTTTCCATCAGAAATGTACTCATTTTTATCCTCCCCTCACTATATATGTAAGAATATATATATAAAAATATATAACCTATAGACAATTTAATGAATAAATTTAAGGTATACCATATAATGACGATGTACATATATTGTGAAATGATTACCACAGTATATTTAGTTAACTTCCATCTCACATTGTTACAAAAAAAGGAATCATTTAAAAGTTAATCAGAACTCAAGAATTGGAGCATTACCAGTACCCCAGAAGCTCACCACATGCTCCTCCCCAGTCAAACCTCTTTCCTTCCTAGAGATCCTAACTATCCTTTGTGATCATCATATTCTTGTTTTTCTTTGTAGTCTTGCCATTTGTATATGCATCCCTAAACAATAGTATATTTCCTGTTTCTAAAGTTTAAGTTGAATGGACTTAAAACCTTTTGACTTATTTCAGCTTTTTTGATATTAAGTATAGCTGAAGTTCATTGATTTTCATTGCCGTACAGCATTTTATTAATCAATTTTCTTACCAATGAACTTTTAGGTTGTTTATAGTTTAGGGCCATTACAAATGTAGATACTAGAATGCACAAGTTTTTCTAGGTTATATCCCTAGTAATTGAATCATTGGATCACAGGATATGCATAAAGCCAGTTTTACTGGGTAAAGCTAGTTATTCAAAAGATTGACCCAATTTAGACTTCCATCTATAGCACGTGACACATCCTTCCCAATACTTAGAATTGTCAAACTTAAAATTTTGCCATTTTGGTAAGTGTGTAGTGGTATTTCATTGTGGTTCAAATTTGTATTTCTCTTGCTTTCTGTTTATAGGTTTATTAGCCATTTGTAGTTCTTTTGTTATTTACCAACTATCTTTTCTCTATTTTTGTATGAGAAGCTTTTACTTAAAACATATCTATATAATCCTTTTACTTAATTATATGTTAGCCTTTCACCAGCACCAGCCTGGCCTTAATATTGTAGCCGATTGATTCAAAGTCAGTCCGTGACAGGAGGAAATTTTGGTCCTCACACTGATACCGCCTCTTATAAAAAGAAATTTATCAACAAGCAAAGCTTTTGCTTAATCAACATTAATTTGGTAGCAAAGGGTATCAGTCAGTAGACAAGTATTTCTTAATTCCTCCACTCATGGTCTTATGTTTTAGAGTCAGTATTAAGAGCTACATTTATCCGATTCTATTTTATGCCAAGGCAACACTGAACAATCATAGACAGAAATTAGCTAAAAAGTATTGAGTCAGCCAGTAGTTGATAAGCATGTAATCTTTAGAGTCAGACTTTGATTTCAGTTCTGACTTTTTTTCCGAAATTTACATTTAAGCTATCTGAAATTCAGTTGTGTCACCTGCAAAATGGAAATAATAGCCTATAATGTTATGATGATTCAGTGTGGCATTTAATACATGGAAACTGCATAGCACATCACCTGGCTGGTGTCCATCATCAACAGTGATGAAATCTAAAACCACCTATCACCCAGTATTTATACTAGGATAGGGTTGCAAGTCGAGGACTGTTGGTGAGGAAAGAAATTGGAATGGTTCCCATGTGTGCCTCAATCAGACATGAAGATGATGTATAACTCATCTTCCATTTTAAGACTTTTGGGTTGCAGAATGGGGGAAGGGAAGGCATGGAAATGGGATGACAGGGAAGTGAGGCAGGAGATGGTCCAGAGCATTTGGAGTTCTCTTAAGTGTAGGAGCAAAATGAAAGGAAAACCAATACTGCCACATCTTCTACTTCCATTACACATCTGGTGAAGGTTTTTGTTTTTGTTTCTTTCCTTATGACAGTGTTGTTTTTTAACTCTGTTTATATCCTGTTCTTTATCCATTTTTGTTTGATTATTGCTCCCCTAGCAATATTAAAATGAAGGTATTTTCTTTTATTATAATTGGCAAAAGTTGAATGTGAGACCAGTAAAATTCAATAAATATCTGCGTTCGAGGCAATATTATTACTGATGTTTTATACTGTTTCGTTTATAGCTTCTAGATTTTCAGTGGAAACTGGGTATGGCTGTGAGCTCGGACAGTTGCAGATCACTTAAGTATCCTTATGTTGCAGTGATGCTGAAAGTGGCAGATCATTCTGGCCAAGTAAAGAACAAGTGTTTTGAAATGACAATTCCACAGTTTCAGGTTTGTGATTTAACTCATTCAGTTTATTTCATCGTTCTGTAATTGCTGCTTAAAAAGATGTATAAAATCTTTCTTAAGGGAGAATTTTAATTGTTTTTATTTGCAGTTATTTTGATGTGTTTTACATTTATTAGTACAAAAGATCTGAATTTGTTTTCTTAGGGAATTTGATCAAGTTGTTTTTAATATTTTCAATGTAATATGCTGAATTTGTATACTGTCACATTTGATCACTTTCACAGTACTCTAGTATATTTCGGGAATTTTCATCTTCTGTGACAAGATATTTACTTTACATTGAACTGTTTTATCTTATTCTTAGGCTTAATATTTAAGAATAATAAGCTAAATGAATCTTATTTTGCATAGTGTTGACCCTGAATTTTCTGACTTCAAAATATAGGTTGAACACTAATACTTGATGACTAGTTCTGTCAGTTAGAGATATGAGTAACTTAATGGTTTATATTTAGAGTCATGTTATTCATATTATCCTACTTCTTTTCTGTAAGGAAGGAAGAAACGGGGGGTGGGTGAGAAATTAGACTTTTGAAAAAATGTACATACAGGGAAATGTTTTGTCAGTGACTAATTTAACTGGCTTTTGAGTTTGTTTTTGTTTGTTTTGTTTTCTTTGGTGAGTGACTAGATAAGAATCTTCCTTCATAGCAGTTATTACTCTAAGAAAAGCCTCTTACAGACCACTTTAGGATGCTTTCGACCTCTTTTACAAGCTATGCCCTCCCACCCCCAGCTATATTGAAGTAGAATTGACAATAAAAATCATATATATTTAATGTATACAAGATGATGATTTTTGTATATGTATACATTGTGAAATGATTACTGCAATCAAGCTAATTAACATATTCGTCATCTCACATAATTAACTATTTTGTGTACCTGTGTGGTGAGAGCAGTTGAGATCTTTCCTAGCAGATTTCAAATATATTAATAATAATACATTATTACTAACTGTATTCACTATACTGTTAGGTCTCCAGAACTAACTCATCTTATAACTGAAAGTTTATACCTTTGACCATCATCTCCTTATTTCCCTACCCCACAACCCTGGTGACCACTGTATACTCCTGTTACTGTGAGTTCTACCTTATTAGATTGCACCTATCAGTGAGATCATACAGTATTTGTCTTCCTGTGTCTGGCTTATTTCACTTAGTGTAATGCCTTCTAGGTTCATTCATGTTGTCAAATAGCAGAATTTCCTTCTTTTTAAGGATGGATAGTATTCTACTGTATATGTGTGTATGTATATGTGTACACCACATACTACACCACATTTTCTTTAACCATCTGTCACCAGACACTTTGGTTGTTTCCATACCTCGGCTATCGTAAATAATGCTTCAGTGAACATGGGAGTGCAGATATCTCTTTGAGATAGTGATTTTATTTTATTTTTTTGGATATATACCCAAAAATGAGGTTGCTGGATCATATGGAAATTCTGTTTTACAAATTACATTTTAAAGGTTTTTTTTCCCTTTCAGTTCTTTAAAACAGGTATCGCTGCCTTAGAACAAAAAATAATGGTCACAGATTCAACATTATTAATGCTAATTAGTGTTTTGGAAGGAAGTAGGACTTGGTTAAAAGGAAATAAATGTAGTATACTGTAATATGTGAGTAGCCTTCAGCCGAATATAAGGACCAAATAATTTCAAAAGAGAATATAGGTTTCAATACTTTTTGTAATTTATAATCCTGTCATAATTATTTTCCTGTGCAGCATTCATGCTCTCTGATTCTCTCTTTAGAATTTTTTTTTTCCATTGGAAAAATTAGAAAGGGGGGCATCTCTTTTAAAGGTAGTTTTTACATGGCTTAAAAGCTAACCAGACAAACAGAACCTGTTGGTCACATTACAGGACTGAGAGCTAAGGTACATTCTTTGAGCTGTTAATTTATATATTTCTTGTAGCTGAAATTTTGTCCATCAGTATATATTTTTAAAGAAATAGTGACATCCTGTTTTATTCCATAATAAATTTACACATAAATTAAAACAAAATACATATGTTTTTGAGTAGCAAAATTAAGAAGTAAGACCAAAAAAGGAAGGAAAATACAAATTTGTTAATCTCTAGAGGGTATTTTAATTGCTGAGGTTAAGTTTCAAATTTGCCTCCTAGCTTCCTGGCAGGTAGAGGAGAAGGAAGGCAGAATCTGGTCCCTTCCTTATCTGAAGTTTAAAAAAAGAAGATGACTTCTACAGGAGTATCAGACAAGCTCAATTTATAAGCGAAAGAGTAATAAGCTTCTACTATTCAAGCCATTGCCAATGTTGGATCTCTCTTACTGTAATTGAACTTGTATCTTAAACAGGATAGCTCCTATCACCCTGAAATGCAGTCTTTCACGACATTTAAAGTGATTTGAGGCCTGGGAACCGAGCTGTCATTTTTGTTTTTATCTTCAGTTTCTAGGACAGTGGTGGGTATTTAATCAATCTTTCTGTTGTGATCTCAAAAGAACTTTTGTAGGTGCCTTTTGAAAAGTTTAGTCATGAGCTAATTATCCAACTCTGCAATAGTATTTTTATTTGCAGCACCAAATTGTACCTGTTAGTTTCTTAGAGTACCCTTCTTTAATAGTTGAGGATATAACATTAAAGTGCAGTCTTAATATGTTACATATTTCAACTGTTATTGAAAGAGCTACTTGAATTACCTCTGAAAGCAAAATTAATATTATTTTCCCCCTTTCTCTCCAGAATTTCTACAGACAGTTCAAGGAAATTGCTGCCATTATTGAAACTGTGTGAAAACTGATTACTTGGTTGATAAATTGCTGTCATCATTCTAAAATCATGGACCTCACTTTTTGTAACAGAGCCGAATAAGGATCAAATGATATTTATTGAATGAAAATTACACTTTTGTGTTTCATTTTTTTTTTAAATAATAAAAAAATCAGACAAACAAGAATTAGGTAGTGGAAATTGATGCACAACTTTGTGAATGTACTAAAAGACTGAATTGAACGCTTTAAAGGGTGAAGTGAGTGGTATGTGAATTACATCTCAATAAAAAAAACCTCAGATAAACATTTACATGATTGAAAACACTGAAAAGGATAACATTACAAATTCAATTTTATAACATTCTTTTATTAGAAAAGCAGTCAGTGAGAACAATGAGGCTGCTTTTCTCAAACATTTGAAATTAGGTTAGGACTGACCATTGCTCCCTCATGTTAGCCAAGCATTCAGTAGTTTCTGTTATTAATATTTATAGAAAGTTCAAATATATGCATAGAGATAGAAAGATAAGTTTTATTCTGAGTTCTATATGTAACTGAGTTAACCTCATAGTACAGGTTTCTGTGTTAGATAATCTCCCTTGAATTTAGATTTATAAACTAGTTGTTAAAATATTCCATAAAGCCACAGCAATCAACATGTATAGCACTGCTTAGGAATAAACAAATGGATCACTGGGATAGAGTACGTGGTTTAGAAATAGATCAAGACATTTGGAACAAGGATGGTATTTCAGTTAGGTGGGAAAATGTCTTATTTAATAAAGGATGATAACAGTCACAACACATGCAAAGAAAAATTCCAGATGGATTAATGGCTTAAGTAACAAAGATAAAAATGAGGTTTTAGAGGATATTTATGTTAGCCAAGGCTTGGGAAGAGCAAGCTATAATATAAAACATAAATATATTTGAAAAATAAGAATTAGCAACTTTTATGTAGAAAAAAAAGAGCCATAAACAGACAAAAGAAGAATGCTATCTATGTTGATATGTAAGTGAATCCTTGATCTGGAAAGCAAATTGCTTTAAATATTTCAAGTAGGAGGAGATTTTATATAAGAAATTATCTAATTTCTTGTATAAAGAAGTTCACTAAACTGTCAGAAAGACTGAGGGAACAAGTCAGGAGAAATCATTGCTGGCTTTAGAAAATCCAGTAGTGCAAGAATTTCAGGGAAAGCTACTGCCAGTCATCCCTCCACAATGCAAGACATCACCTGAAAGCCACTGTACGTGCCATTTCTGCCATCTGTCAACGTGTAATGAAATAAAGGCTGCTTGCTTCTTTACCCTCCCAGATTTTACAATGAGAGTGCCTCTCATTGGGTGGAAGTTAAACCAGGACCCTGTTGACACAAATCTGGTCAACTGAGTTTCTAGTTTTTTAGCACGTATAGAGGGGAGATTTAGAAGAGGAAGAATGGTTCTGAGTATTTTCACTCTGCTGATAGAAATAACAGTTATTATTTAGGTCATTTTGCAAAATGATAGAAATTTTACAGTCTAGGAATATATCTTTTGGAATAAAGCCAGCAATATAAAAACATATTTGGCAAAGTTGGGTAAATGCTCATCCGTCCATCACCTCTGGGAACACAGGAAGACTGCATTTCCCAGCCTCCCTTGCAGTTAGGTCAGGGTCACATGATTGGGCTGTAGTCAGTAGAATCTGGGCAAAGTGTCTTAAGCCACATACAGTCTTCCTCATAAATCAGTCCCTGTCATCTTCCAAGCCCTCTACCAACCTTGCTGCTGGAAATGAAGGACTTAAGATAGCAAAACCATAATAAGATGGATCTTCAAAGCACTGTTGGAGGCAAATTGCAAAAGAACAGCCTGACTTGCATTGGACGGTGGTGTTAGCTAGAAATGAACTTACTGTGTATGGTAAGCTGGTGAGATTTCTGGAATGTTTGTTACAACAGAAGTGAGCATAAACCTGAATAACAAAATATATGTATGAAAATTTTTATTGTAGCATTTCCAGCAGCAGAGTAAAGGGAACACAGCAAAGAATATCTGAATAAGGAAATGTTTGAGTAAATCTGGCCTATCTAATGTATTGAAAGTCATATAGCTTCTAAGATTTGCCTTGAGATATTATCAATACTGTACATATTGCCGTGGTTTATAAAATGGTATAAAATGCATTCATATGCATTTGAATGCTTAATGGAAAAGTAAGAAAGGTATGGAGGGAAGCCTACCAGGTTGTAAGCACTGGTGGAGCTAGTATCTAGAGGGAGAGGAAGAACAGTTAAACATTTTTTGGTTGTTTAAGTCTATTATGTATTCTAAAAAATACATATTATGGTTTTGAAAATACACGATTAAAAAATACTTGTTTTTTAGTATGCTTTTGAAAGAAAAGTCTTGGTTTTTAATGGTATAATATTTTCTTTTAATTTCACAAATGTGTAGTGTTTATGAAACAAAATTGTTTGTGAAGTGCCTCCACAAACCAGGATAGACAAACCTGAAATACAGCAAATGTAGGCCTCACTGTGCTTCAGAAATGGTGACTCCAGTTAGGTGTAACATTTTGGCTGGCACCAGGGCAAGAAACTTCATTTCTAGCTCTCACTTCTGTTTCTTCTGATAATCCACCTTGGAAATTTATGTCCTCTTCACACCCCATGAGCAAGTCTCCTATGTAAGCCCACCTTTTTTGTCCTCTGCTAGGAAGCTCACTGCTGAGAGGAGCCCAGGTCCAAGGCCCGCTGCTGCCCTCCTGTGTACTCAGATCCCACCTGCTTGAAGAGTTAGCCAGTTGGTCATTTGGGCTTACCAGCTGCCACAGACGAGCCCTATTACCCACCCTCTGGATCATAGCACTTTAATGATTCGAGGATTGGGAGAAGCCAAGTCCTCTTTCTATCCCTTCTTCCATCCAGTGGGGCGCCAGTTTCCTTGTATTCCCAGAAATCACAGTTGAAACCCTCTCGTTCCCAGTCTGGGTTAAAAACACGTACTTGACTTCTCAGACTGTACGTACGGTCTCTCCATCTCCCTCCCCCCTCAGTTTAATGCCATTCACTCTCCTTCCTTTCCCCATTTGCAGTGTTTAAGGTTATATACAAAGAGGTCTAAAGCAAGCCTCTGACTCAGACACTGTGGGTGATGGAACTGATTAGAATAAGATCGTATACCTATCTTTTGAATTTAAAAGGCTAATTTTTTTTTCATAATATAGTTTCATACTATTTTCATTGCAATGTCTTTTTGCTTATAATTAATTTAACGAGCTTTATTGAGCTGGCCTGGGAATTAACCACTGTTTGTAATAACATTTCTGTGGGAAAATGTGTTTCAAGTTTCAAACATTTGACTCACATTCAAATTTCTGGAAAGCAACTCATTTTCAAGTTGGAAAAACGATTAATGAGCTTTTAGTTTCCAAAAGGAATAGATTGTGCCTGAGCTTATCGAGCAGAACACAAGTATTCTAATATATTCTGCTGCCGAGGCAGGATAACATCATTAGAGGTATGTGGGAAGAAGGCAAAACAGTCACATTTGTTTAAAGGGATTGAAACTTCCAACATACTGGTGGCTTGTTTTTAAAAGTACTTAAGCAGAATTACTTTTTTAAACAATGTGTAAAAAACAAAACAAAAAAACCTGTATATTTTAGATTTAAAAAAATAAACTATTTTTGAGAAGCTTTAGATTTATAGAAAAAAATGAGAAGATAGTATAAAGAGTTCCCATATTCCCCACACTCAGTTTCCCTTATGTTAGTATGGCACATTTGTTACAATTGATGAACCAATATTGATACATTGGTTTGTATCTAATATCATTTTTTCTGTTTCGGGATCCCATCCAGGACATTATATTACATAGAGTCATCATGTCTTCTTAAGCTCCTCTTATCTCTGACAGTTTCAAAAGACTTTCCTTGCTTTCGTTGACCTTGACAGTTTTGAGGAGTACTGGTCAGGTATATTGTAGGATGTGCCTCAGTTGGGATTTGTCTGATGTTTTTCTGGACTGGAGTGATAGGTATTTGGGAGGAAGGTCACAGAGATAAAATGCTATTTTCTTCACATCCTATCAAGGGTGTATACCAGCAACATGATTTGTGACTTGATGTTGATCTGGGTAACCTTGACGAAGTATTGTTTGTTAGGTTTCTCCACTGTAAAGTTGTTCTTTTTTCCCTTCTTTCCATACTTTATTCTTTGGAAGGAATGCAGCCCATACTTGAGAAATGTGGAGTTATGCTCCCCTCCCCATTTTTTCGATGAAGTACTACATATTTTATTTGGAATTCTGTGAGACATTTGTTTCTTCTCCCATGATTATTAATTTATTCATTTATTTATATCAGTATGAACTCATGGATATTTATTTTATACTTGGGGTAATAACTGAATACTTTTTTGTTGCTCAAATCATTCCAATTTTGACCTTTGGAAGCTGTTTCGTTTAGATCCCGTGCCTCTTTGACATTGCCTCCCACCCCTCCGTCACTCCCTTTTTAAGGACTTCCCTACTGTCATTGACACTACAAGGTACTCCAGGCTCATTTGTTTATTTGCTGCCCCAGTCCTAGAGTCAGCCGTTTTTTTCCAGGGGCCCTTGTTCTTTTTAGTGTACAATGGTGTTAGAAACCAAAACGTGGGTGCTGGGTCTGCTGCATATTTTAGATTTTGATATTATTAAAATTTAGAAGTCTGATGTACAGTATGGTGACTATAGTTAACGATACTGTATTGTATATTTGAAAGTTACTAAGAGAGTAGATCTTATTCTCATCACAAGGAAAAAAATATAATTATGTGAGGTGATAGATGTTAACTAAACATTCTGGTAATCATTTCACAATAGATACGTATATCAAATCATATACACCTTAAACTAATACAATGATATATGTCAATTACATTCCAATAAAACTGGGGGGGTGTGTGGATTTGGAAGTCTGAAAAGAAAAGTTCTGCTGCTGACATAAGTCAGACCACAAAATCTGGCTCACGTTTTTGAGCCAGATTGGTGAGAAAGATAACCTGAACAATAGATCATGTGATTATCGGTTTGGTTTGCGATTGAACCAGCTGACAAACAGAAAAATAATATATATGTGATCATGAATGCGAGAATGTGGCTGTATCTTCCTGGTAAGGTGGGTTAAATAAAATAGCTGATATGGTGGCTCTCCTCTGGAAGTCATCAAGGGCTTCAGACTCCTATGTAGCTGACCAGCCATCTTCAACATGTGGCTTCCATTTTGTGAAAAACACGGCTGCTCCATTTTCTAGCATCATGTCTACATACCAGCCAGCAGAAGGGAGAGAGGGAAAGGTAAGCAAAAACCTTTAACTTTAAACATATAAACTCATATTCCATGTAAACACACCTCACTCTACTCACATCCCATTGGCCAGAACCTATTCATGTGGCCACACTGCAAAGGAGACTGGAAAATGTATGTAGCTGTATGCCCAGTTAAAAGTTCTATTGCTATGCTACAGCACTGTAACCAAAATCATAACCAATTACAATTGCAATCAATTGTTATAGATTTCTTGAATTACAATGCTTAGTTAGGGAATCCCTAAATTTTCATTAATAATGCATTTATAAGCCATTTCTTATATTGGGGTGCAAACTATTAATACTCCCATTAAGTGATTCATTTAAAAGTAGATTAGGAGATTGTGTTGGATGTCCTCAAGACCACCCTTAGTTTTGGTAATTCATTAGGAGAACTCCCAGGACTCAGCTTGTAGTCATATTCGTGGCTTATTTATTACAGTGAAAGGATGTAAAGCAAAACCAGCAAAGAGAAAAGACACATGGGGCGAAAGTCTGGGGTAAACCAGGCTTCCGAGATTCTAAGCTTCCTCTGACAGTGGAGTCACACAAGATGTGCTTAATTTCTTAAGCAACAAGTTGTGATAAATTGTGGGAAATATCGCCCGCCAGGGAACCTCATTAAAGACTCAAAATCCAGGGTTTCATCAGTTGCTGATCATATAGGCACCCCTTACCTGGCACATACCCAAGTTTCAGGTTCCGAGAAGGAATGTGAGTTGCGTGGGGGTGGGGGGGTTGGTTTGCAGAAATTATATTGTTTGTACAAATGCTTTAAACACAGTGAGCCGCTCATATCAGTTCATGGTGGGAAAGCTCCTGAAATCCAAGTTCCCAGATGCCAGCCAAAGGCCAACTTTGTAAGCAGGTCTTTTTAAATATAAGTAGTCAGGACTACTCTGTTAACTCTTTTCTACACAGGGATAATTAAACTTGCCTAAAACTTCTGGAGGTAAATTGCTATATAGCTTCCTTTTTTTTTTTAAATGCCAGTTTATTTTTTTTCATACTATATATACATATTTTTTTAACATTTTATTTTTTTATAGCTTGTTATATATTGCCTAAAGAAATAATCTACCTGCTTTTGTGCTAGTTCATGACTATAATGTTTCATTAATTCTCATGGAATGAATGATGCTCATATAAAATTAGCCTATGTCCTGTTACACCGAGCAAGATATCACTGATTAAGAATTTTAGAATTTAAGAATTGAACATTTTAAAATTTGAATAAGAAGTTTCTGGGCATCATCACTTAATTGGAATTTTATTATCCACATGCCCTTCTCCAAAGAGTGTGCTAATTTTACTAGGCCTGTATTTGATAAGGGGAATATCCAAGCAGCTGATTTAAACACCATTTAGAGCACACAGAAATACTAAGTGTAATGGATTGCATAGCTTGATTAACTTGATCTTGATTTATGTTCTTCTGAATTACAAGTGCCCTAGGAGAATGTAGCTATTAATCTTTAGCCAGTTATTATTTCAGCATATGAAGAACATTTGTTAAGAAGAATCACTTACATGTCTTATTATGCTTCACGTTTCTGTATCAAGGGAAAGGGCTAAGGAATATTTAAGATGTGCTGTTCAAGAACTGTTATTATCAAGAACATAACTGCAGGATGTAAGGAGATTTCAGCTTCTAGACCTTGATGACTCAGGCAACAGGTTTGAGGAATTCAAAGGGAAATTACCATTCTGGCCATTAGGAATTTTCAAAGGAATGGCAGGACAAATAGGAATCTAGAGAAGTAGACTCTGGTTACTATTCCTTCTAACACAGGCAACCCCTTCACACCGCAGAAGTAGCTACTTAGTTAGGCAGGTGATGAAGAGGGTGTTTTTCCTTCCTTGCTAAAAATGCCACCTGTAGGGTAGGGGGAATCCTTGCTTTCTAGTATAGACATTTGACCTTTCATCAGTCAGATACTTGGTGTCTATTCTGTATCAAGCATATACCAAGAGTCAAGGATACTGAGATGAATGAAACTGATCATGCCCTTGAGAGAGATTTTGAGATAGATAGTGTTTTGAGATCATGCCCTTGAGAGAGATTTTGAGATAGTGATCTGTACTATAGGGTAAGTACAGATCATCTGGGGAGCTTTTTCCTACTCATCCACAGCCACTTAGTGGTCAGGGGTGTAGATGAAATATTAGCCATTTATTAATTATTGGAGTCGGGTGGTGTGTATATTCGGGTTCATGATGTCATTGTAGTTTTTTATTTGTGTAAAAATTTCCATAACAAATTTTTTTTTAAAATCCTGGGAATTAACGATGTTTTATAAAAAATCAAAAGACTAGCAGTTTTAGTTTACAAATATATTTGTTCTTACTTCAAGATAAGAGACCAAGATACATTACTGAGCAATTTTTATCATGCAGCTGGCCTAAATCACCCACACCACCATAATTAAAGTACACTTTGAGCCAGATGATGTGCTTTTTATATTTTAATTAGTGATACATGAATTGGTAAGCAGCTCGTTCCATAATTATACTGGCAGTAAAAGATGCTTGTTTGAGTTTAACAAATTTCCAAAAGTAGTTTTACACTTAAATCATTTGGAAATACTACTTTGACTAAAACATCTAAAATATTTTTAAAGAAGTTGACAAAGATAGAACAGAAGGATATGTCAAGATAAATGGAATAGTCTCTCTCTGAAGTCAGGAATTATGCTCCACCATGTGTGAAACATGAATAAAGTTGCAAAATATTGAAATCAAGCAGTCATCTTTTTAATAAGCCATATTATAAATTATGATCTCATTATTAGAACTTTAAACATTATAACAGAATATTAAATGAATAAATAAATAGTGGTTTTCTTTAGCCTCAGTTTAAGAGATCATACATTTAGTTGTTGAACAGAAATATTCTTTTGGTCTCCACAATGTTTTTATTTTTAAGTTGAGAGTCCTTCACAAAATTGGAAGATCCCAAAACACTACGCTTACATTCTCCAGTGCTAATAACTGGCTAGAGCTGAATAGTAACTGCTCCTTCCTTTAAGATGGAGTTTGAATTCTATACATGCATGAGTGCATGCATGAGATCCTGTACATCTTGAACGTTAACATCAGTTTGCATATGGTCTTTATATTTGAATATCGGTTTGCATGGATATAAAACACTTAGGTCACATTTTCTTGCTTTAAGTGTGTTAAATATATCACTCTATTTTCTTTAACCTTAAAGGAGTTCATATAGAAAGAGCTGATGACAATTTGGTACCATTTCCCTTATAAATGATTTTTTTTTAGGGGGGGTGTCTAGATACAAAACGAATATTTAAAGTTTTTCTTTAAAATGTATTAGTTTTACTAGAAAAAGTTTTGGTGTTGGTCATTTTGGGTCAATTTTTCCAGGTACATTGTGTGCTTTTCAATATGTATTATTATTATTTTTTTACTTCAGAAAAATTTTTTTAGATTATAGGCCTTTAATATTTGTTCTGTTCCATTAAGTTGCTTCTCTTCTTTAGGTACTCCAAGTATACATATGTAGAAACTTCTTTGACTGTGTTCTATATCTGTCATTTTCAGATCCTTTTCACCTCTTCATTCTTTCTAAATTGTATTTTCCTTTTAATCTATTTCTTTTAAGACACTATTTGTTGTTTTTATTTGTTTTTGTGTTCCTTCTAGTTTATGCTTTCTTAAAATTAAAAAAAAATTACATTCAGAGTTCTCTCATTTTTTCCCCCATGTTGGCTTTTTTGTTTTACTATTAAATAAAGCACACTTAAATATGAAGACTACTCCTAGGCCCAAATAGGTAACAGTGAAGTTACAACCACCATAATGGATGATTCATATACATAATAAGTCAAAAGAGCAGACACTTAAAGAGACTTAAAACTCTCTAAACTAGATATCTGGAGGTAGAGAAAGAGCAGAAGACAGAGGGAAAGTCATACAACCATTGTCTGATCCCCTCTACCTCATGCTCAAAACCACGGAAAGTTGTGCTACTCTTAGAATTCGAGGTATGTTCCTGTTTCAAGTGAACCTTTCTCCCTATGTTAATGATTAGACCAAAAGCAATAGCTACAGAAAAGCTATCCCATTGATAAAAATAAAACATTATCAGAACATCAAAAAGGAGGTGACATAGAAAATCTTGTTTTTTCAAAATTCAGATGCTTTCATATAATAGTTGTACAGCCCTGGAGTAAGCTCCACCTCCCAAAGGCTTAATCCCCAAACTTTCTGTTGGTATTTGCACCAAACAAGCTCACTATCTCCTGGCATCATTCCTGAACTATGAGATGCAGCTGGCTATTGGAAACCTTTATTTTGTGATCTCCATCATGGATTTCAGCACTGCCAGCTATTTATTCAGATAGGTAGGCCTCCTGATCAATTTAGACATCACCATCTTTATTTTTGGGTGGCGATTTTGTATATAGGGATCACTTTTTGCACTTTGGCTTTTACCAGAAAGAGGTCCTGATGCCTGCAAAGAACAGTAACTAGAGGCTACAGCAACTCGTACAAATCCCGGAGGACCAGTGCTTCTGGCATTCAGTGCCTGATTTTACTTTTTACTACCTTGCTTGAGTATCTGTTTTGCTTCACTTAGGTCTGTAATGAGGTCATTTCTGGGTCAGAGGACTTTTGAACTTGCTTGCTTCATCTAGTTGGACATCTAAATAAATTTCCTTCTGCTATATAACCTGCATTTCTTTCTTTTCACAATATTCTATAATGCTCAATCTTTTTGTTTGCACAAGATAACTTTTCTTATGTTTTACATTGCCTTTGCCTTTGCCTCTATTTCTTCTGCATTCTCACTGGCTTCTTGTTCAATGAAAGCCGTCATGTGCTTTATCTGCTATTGCACGTCTGTGCTGGTGAGGACCATGAATCTAGCCTAGAAAATAATGAATTTAAGTTGATGTTTGAGGGGACAAATGAAAGAGGTGGCAGAGAGAAGTGCAGCAAAGGACTTGGCTTCCTTGCTTTATAACCCCAGATTCTGGTTTTGCAATTTTTGAGTTTTTCTAATTCTGATTTATGCTATTCTTTCATGACTTGTATACTTTTCTTAATTTCTGTTAGCTTATTTTGAAATATTAGATTTTACAGTTTCACAATTTGTTGGTATATCTTTCTGCAGTATTTTCATCATGGTTTGAGGAGATTTTATTGTGCCCCTAATTTTGCATCACATTTATCTACAATTCTTTTCTATTGCTTATTTTGAAAATAATTTTCCAACATTCTTATAATGGGGGACATCCAATAAGTTAGATTTCCTAACTTCCCTATTCCAGGAATCCTTCAGTTGCTTTTGCAAAATAACAAGAAAAAGAAATAGTCATTTTCAGAGGTCTGTCTCTCACTGCTTTTTTTTTTTTCCTTCTTCTTCTTTTTTTAGGGAAAGCAATGGATCACTTAACAAGGGAGAAAAACAAGGAATTTCATAATGGGTAGCTGAGAGAGGAGTTGAATTTTAATTAAAGGTATGTATTGAGTTTAATGATTCAAAACAGAGATTAATAATTATTTTCTAGAGTTACAGCCATAACCATAAAAATATTGCCTGATCTAAATAACTTATTCCATGCATATTAGAGCAAAGGGATGAGAACATTTAGTAACTATGTAAACCAGAGGCAGTCCCACTGCTTCCTGGAGTGGAAAAAATGATGACCTCAGTCATCATTTTTTGTTTCTTCTCTTCTACCACACCCCCCACCCCATTTGCTTAAAAAATAATTCCTAGGCCACCTCTTTAATTTGATAATTTTTTATTTGCTTGAGAGCTATAAAGAGACACAGTTTATATTCCAGACTGGCAAATGCTAGCCCCTCTCTAAATTCTGCTTACAAATTGGCCGGTTCTTTTCTAAATCCATCTCTTGAAGTTCCTTAAATTTCAGCTGATAGAAACTAGCTGATATTCTCACATTTCTGCTTGGAAATCTCTTTGCTCAAATTCAAAAGTCCATCAAGTAACTGGGTGGACTATCTTTCAGGTTTCTGCAGGTGATACTTTGACCATTACATAACATGGGTCACTATTTTTCATTTCTATAGCAGTTTCCTCACCATTTTTTTCCAGTCTCCTGCAATAGATTTTTTGCTGTTTTTTTCAGCCTCCACTAACAGGTTTTTTTTTTTTTCCCCATCTGTCACATCATCCTGGAATCGATGTCACATATGTTAGAGTTTTGTTATGGCACTATCTCACTTATATAAACCACACAATATTGCTTGTCACTTGTCTGCATCCCTCACTGGACAAGCTCCATGAGAATGGCAAGTCTGTTTACAGTGCCTGGACCACAGCAGGTATTCAATATATATTGCTTAATAATTAAATGAAGTAATTCTTAATTCCTAAAGACATTTTAAAAGTATTATTATTAAGTTTGATTTCTCATTGTTTATCAAACCGCTATTACCCTAGTAACTATTACTCTAGTTCAGCTAGTTTCTTAACTATTCTCTTTAGTATAGTACCTATTTGTGTACACCATATAAACAGTGTCTCTTTTTTGATTCAAAATTCTCCCACCTACAAAGTGTGACTTTAAAAATGATTCTTAATATCTGCATGACTTGGTTTTCTCGTCTGTAAAATGAGAATAGTAGTACTTATCTCATATGTTGTTATGAGGATCCTTGGTGAACACAGTAAGTAGTCAACAAATGGTGGCTATTATTATTTCAGTTTTAGATCCATGTATTTAATAAACGTGTAATAATGGCTGCTTCAGGAAAGAAAATAGGTAGATAGGGAAAGGAGTGGAAGAGAGACTTACATTTTGCTATATTTATATTTTTGTAACCTTTTAGTTTAATACCACATATATTACCTATTTAAAGCACTTACTCATTTTAAAAATGCTACATTTACACATTTTTAAAATTTTATCTGTTAGCTTACATGATGCATTTTAAAATCAGCAAAAAAAAAATTGAAATAGTTCATCTATGACAGACAAAATTGATTCATTTTAAAGCTTTTCACAGCCTCTTAGAAATAGTAACTACAGAGGGACAATTTTATTGCAATTTTATTGCAGCATTAATACTGCTTTCAGTTGTAAGTAATTTTATTGGGTTAGAGAGAAACTGGTCTATACTATCAGTATAAATCCACATAATTCTGAAGAGCATAACTGTGAAATTTTACTCAATGATACAGGAGTGTACAGTGGGGGAAGTGTTTAATTTCTCCACACTAATAGCTTCATTCAAATATACAGTACTTCACAGCTTGTGGTTTATTTCATATGCTTGGCTGATGTAGAGCTGTCTGACCTAAAAGCATGCTTTAAATAAATATTCATTTTAACCCTATATTTCCTTTCAACGCTCAAATAGGTTTTATGACAACAGATCTTTTCAGACCACTAGAGGCACTTCTGAATTATGCAGTAAGACAAAAACGAGTATTGTAAAATTATCCCAGCTTTATGGTAGAAGAAAAATCTCCTCTGGAAATCTGTAACTTCTGAAACTAAGTGATTCTGTTCTTTGTCATTCAAGAGAACTCTAAATTCATTCATTCCCCAGACACTTATTAATCGCCCTCTGTGCCAAGTACTGTGCCTTGATTAGCAATCAGTTGCTATGTATTCCATTCATTCTCTATAACATGACTATCATTACCCACTTATTTTGTGCCTTGAATTCCTAATTTAAAAAAAATGAAAAAAATGTCACTTCTATAATTCTTGCCATTTATTCACCTGACAAGAGCATTTACCTATGTTCGAGGTGTGGCCTGAATTAAATAAATAATTACCTAAACTATTGTCTAGACATCTTTTTTTTTTAGGTGAGGCAACCTGTGGATGACTTCACAGATTGCAAGGACCTTGTCAGCTTACAATCCCTTATTTTTTATTTTTTTATTTTTTACGCCTATAGCACCTGGTCTTTCTAGGTGGTCTCCCATCCAAATACTAACCAGGCCCGACCTTGTTTAGCTTCCGAGATCAGATGGGATTGGGCTTGTTCAGGGTAGTATGGCCGTAGACTGTCTAGACATCTTAAACATTATCAAAAGATAACGTGTAATTTCTTAGAATAGTCCATGAGTTTTTGAAAAAAATCTATATTCTCTCTTTTTGTGATGTCTACAAAAGATAATGAACTGGAAAAAAATATGAAATGTATGTTGGACAAAATGTTACTATCCCTAATACAGGGAGATTCTATAATTTAATCTTAGTTTAAAAAAATAGGCAAAAGATATGAGCACCAAATACTTCAAGAAGAGCTATAGATGATCAATAGATATTAAAATATTATTTGCTATTCTTTCCTATTATTTTCCCATTCTTTGTTTTCCTGAGTTCCATACTTATGTTTATTACCTCTTTCTATATTCATTTGGGTTTCTTTGTGACTTTTTTTTCTATTTTTTTAATTAAGTTTATTGGGGTAACATTGGTTAATACAATTATATAATTTTCAGGTGTACATTTTAATTTGACATCTATATATTCTATTGTGTGATTACCACCCAGAGTCCAGTTTCCTTCAGCTACCACATATTTGACCCTCTTTACCCTGTCTAACTCTACCCTCCTCCCCCACTCCCTACCCTCTGGTAACCATTAGCCCCTTTGCCCATGTTCCTGAGTCTCTGTTTGTCCTGCTCATTTGTTGCTTTTAGGTTTATATCCCACATATAAGTGGTATATAAACCTTTTTCAGTCTGGCTTATTTCACTTAGCATGATTATCTTGACGTCTATCTACGCTGTCACAAATAGCGGTATTTCATCTCTTCTTATGACTAATATTCCATTGTATATATGTACCACAGCTTCTTTAGTCAATCATCTATCAGAGATCACTTCAGTTGCTTCCAAGTCCTGGCCACTGTGAATAATGCTGCTATGAACATCGGTGCGCAAATATCTTTTTGGATATGAGTTTTCAAGTCTTTGGGGTAAATACCCAGTAGTGGGATTGCTGGATCATATGGTAGATCAATTCTTAGTTTTTTGAGGAACCTCCATACTGTTTTCCATAGCGGCTTTACCAATTTGCAGTTCCACCAGCAGTGTATGAGGGTTCCTTTTTCTCTGCATCCTCTCGAACATTTGTTATTACTTGTCCTGTTGATTATAGCTATTCCAACAGATGTGAGATGGTATCTCGTTGTGGTTTTGATTTGCATTTCCCTAATAGCTAGCGATGTTGAGCATCTTTTCATATGGTTGTAGGGCATTTGTATGTCCTCTAGGGAGAAGTGTCTGTTCAGGTCCTCTGCCCATTTTTTGATTGGATCGTTTGTTTTTTTTTGTTGTTATTGAGTTGTATGAGTTCTTTGTATATTTTGGATATTAGGCCCTTATCAGAGGCATTGCTTGTCACTTTTTTCTATTTTTTTAAGTAAAATTTTTAGTTCACTTATTTTCATTTATTATTTTTAATTTTGATAAGCATACTTTATTCAACATATTTACTTGTATTCCATAAGTTTTGACTTAAAATTACTTTTTAAATTATTTAATTCCATATGTTAAATTTTTCTCTTACAATTTTTAAAAATCAGGAGAATTCAATTCCATTTTGTTTACTTTCCAGATATATGGATTTTTAAAGCTATGTTTTTGATTTCTAATTTATCTTAAATAATAATCAGAAAGATATTCTACAGGATAGCGAATCTTTGGAATTTATGGGTTTCCTCAGTGATGTAGTGCATCGACAATTTTAGTTTCTTTCATAGGTATTTTGTATTTTTTATTCATTTATTCATTGGATAGGTACATATATATTTAAACATGATTATATATAGTCATCTTAAGTTTATAAATTTGATTATAATTAGTTTATTTGATCTTATAGTATCTGGGAATGATTTTTTAAAGTCACTAAAAATGTTGATGTATTTACTTTCCTTGTCATTCTTTTAACTGTTGTTTTATGTATTTGTGAGCAATTTATTTAGTGTATATATGTTTAAAAATAATATCTTCTTAATACTTTTACTGGTTAATATTGACCAGTAATTTTGGTCAATATTGGTAAACATTGGCCTCCTTCATTAGCCTTAAATTCTATTTAATCTGCCATTGAAACCACTACTCTGGCTTTCTTTTTATTCATATATGCCTCACATATTTTATTCTTTGTGTTTGTTTTCACTCTTTCTAGATACTTTTTGGTTTAAAAGTGATTTCATCAAGGACGTATTCTAGGATCTTTAAGTCTTTATCTCTTGGTTGCTCAGAATAACTAATTTATATTTATTATAGTTACTATTTGGAGTTACTTTAGTCATACTATTTTAAGTTTTCTATTTATCACACTTTATTTCTGTTTCCTTTCATTTTTAAAAAAAATTTTATTCCCTTTCCTTTTCCACACGATAGATCAACATTCTACTGGTTTGAAAATCATACGTTGTATATCTGGATTTTTAGTAGTTATCCCTTATTTATTCCCTTTCTTTGTCTCTATCTCCTAAGTTTGAGAATACTTTCTTTAGTGTCTAGAACTATAGAAACTGACTCATAGATTGTATTTTCTAAATATTTTGCCTTTGCCAAGTCCTTAGCTTTTGAAATCTGAAAGCTAAGAATGAACTCTTTTGTTATCTGTGCTGTGCTGTGTCATCCTTTTTTTGGAGCAGTGAAGATGCTATGCCCTGGCCGCGTGGGCTAGGGAAGGTCACAGGGAATGGGGAACAGGAGGGAGAAAACCCTGTTATTATCTCAAAGTTTTATTCAGTCACAAATGCTCGTGCTCTGTTTGCCGTCTCCAGTTAGAACTCTATCACAATTTTTGGGAGACATTCTATTATTATCTAGTATTTTATAATTAGCTGGTGGATATATTTAGTGTGTTTTCCCCAAATTAGCTAATTAAACCACTTGGTGTATCACTTCTGTGATATTAAAACTTCTCTTTTAATCGTTACTTTCTTATATTCTAATTGCTATTTATTTAACTCAATACATTCATTTACTTAGTACTTATTAAGAACCTATTGTCAGCTACTGTGCTTTGTGCTGGAGAAAATATGGCATAAAACAAATAATCCTTTTCTCAACATTCTTTGTGTTGGGGAACACAGACAAATCACCCAATAATTATAAAGAAAGCAGTAATTTCTGTAATAGTAGAATGTGTATATATATATATATATAAACAGCAAAGAAGAGAAGTCCACTAACTCTGATGGAGGAAGTAAGAAATATCTTCACAGCAGAGATGCCTTTTGAGTTGGGTCTTAAACAGTGAATAAGTACTTAAGTAGTGAAGGACGGGGGAAATTCAAGTTGTGGGGTGGTAGGAAGCAAGAGCAATCAGTCAGAGGAAGAAGCTTAGGAAGCCCCATAAAGATAGGAGATGTATAATACATTTAGGAATGGAGAGGTTGTCTGGGTGAGTGAGTGGGATGAGAAGAGTGGCAGATAGAAGACTAGGAAAATGTTTGCTTTGAGCTTTAGGAAATGCATTTTCATCTAGAGAATTTTAAGCAAGAAAGAAAAGTAGATGTTGGCAGGGCACAGATGGGGGTGAGAGAGAGAGAGAGGGCGAGAGAGAGACAGAGAGAGACAGAGAGAGACAGAGAGAGAGACAGAGAGAATCACTTGTGCCTAGAACCAAGAAATAAAGCTTAGAGATTGCAACAAACCTTTGTAGTCTCATACCATCACACTAGCTTAGGCCCTTATATTTATCATATAGTATAAATTTTCAAACTACGGTTTGACTGGATGTTACAACTTCTAATTCATGCTGACACCATTAATTTAGATTGGGATGTTAGAGGAGCACTTTAAAAAAATATGTGTTCGCTTTTGAGTATCATAGATAGAGGTTGACTACAAGACTTTCAGGAGATGTTTCTTGCAGATTGTTGGGAATGCTTTGCATGAGCATATTCTTCTTAGCAGAAGAAAGAAGTTAATTTCTCACTCATAAGAAGGGTGCTATGTGCCTGGGCAATTGTCCAGGACAGCTGTCCTCCGTGTGTTGGCTCAGCATTCTGGGCTGCTTTGATCACGAGGAATTTCCATGCAGACCTGTTGTTTCCACGATGACCACTGGAGGGGAAGAGTGGGGCTGGAGAGCAGGAGTAGGCTGGAGCGGTTGACTGCTGGCAGTTAAATGCTTCTACTCAAGATGTGACCCAAGTCACTTCTCTTACTTTTCACTGCCAAAACAAGTCTTATGACTGTGCCTAACTTGAAGAGGGCAGGGAAGAGCTTTCTTCCCCTGTGTCAGAATGCAGGGCGGATCAGATGTTGATAAACAGTAATAATACTCTTTAATGCCTTGTAAGATAAACATCACAAAAAGTTACAAAGAAAGGTCTAAGGGCATTCCAGAGTAGAAAGCAATCACACTTCAATGTCATGTTATAAAAGACATTTCTTCGGTATTTCTGTCAATACATGAAAGCTGTTTATTGCTTCACTTTCTTTTACCAGTGGGAAATGGCCTGCCGGGGCTCCAAATTCAGTCCTACGTGCGAACCTGGTTAATTTGGTAGAACCCACAAGACTTCCATACTTTTTCCCCAGGTCATTGTTCTTTTCTTTTATAGATCTTAGGTATAGAGCCTAGAGAAATGAAATCTGTATAAGAGAGTTTCTGGTAGGGTTCTAGGTTTCAGTCTACATTCCAAGACCTCTTCGCTGCTCGTTGAAGACATGGGTCTATTTTGCACAAAGGAGCAGTGGAGTGGTTAACCGAATGACTAACCTAAGAAATTAATGTCTCTATCTTAGAGTTTATATCCTTGTTTACAAGATAGCCATCAGGGTGCATCCAGAAATTCAGCATAAGAATAATGCCAATTGATCATAGTGATCTTATATGAAATAGGATAAAAAATACCCCAGGGCTTTACAGAATACATTAAACTAAAAATAATGAGAA
Organism: Pteropus medius; assembly: GCF_902729225.1. NCBI lineage: Eukaryota > Metazoa > Chordata > Mammalia > Chiroptera > Pteropodidae > Pteropus > Pteropus medius. Next base: position 15,163,213 of record NW_024349800.1, on the reverse strand, counting down.
ACCTGAGTTTTCAGTCTTCCTGTAAGCATTTTGGAGAAAGTTGAGAATCTTCAGTGTCTTTCCCATTTATTTTATCTCTTTTCTAATTCTTAATTATAATTCAGTTAGAGTAAAAAGAGAAGACGAAAGTCCAACTTGCTAAAATGAATAAAGAATATTTTTCTTTCTGTTTTAAAATTAGAATGATCAAATTATCCCTAAAATTTTCTGAGATCCTTGGAAATACATATTACTACATATAAAAGGGTGGGAAATCTCAACGCTAACTCTGAACTGGGTATATGTAATGAATAATATATATATATTTCATATTTTTAGAGAATGGCTACAGAAAAAGCCAAGAAGATTCATATTTCTCTTACACTGTTATTATTTTAGGGTGAAATTGGAGCTGAAATATTTTGTCTTAATGTATTTAAAACACGAATATTTTTGAGATTAGTAGGAAGTAAGATTTAGAAATTGTGCAACCTTTAGAAGGGATTGAAACCATGCAAATACTATTAATTAAAAAAAAAAAAATCCCAGGGCCCCATTGAGAGTGGCCCCTCTTCACGGGGTAGAAGAGATGCCCAGGAGAGGACGGAGATATCGGCCACTTCAGAGAGTCAGAGTTGGGCAGTGCCCGCGCCAGACGCAGGACTGCTGCTCTAGGGCGGAATGGAGGGGCGGGCTGGGACAGGGGCCGGAGGAAGAGGCGGGGGGCGCCTTCGCAGATTTGCTTTCATAGGCGACGCTCTCCGCCCGCGGGACGGGAGGCGGGGTAGCAACCGGATTAAAGAAGCAGCCTGGAAGGAAGGAAAGAGCGAGGGAGGGACAGGAACAGTCGGAGGAGGAGCAGCGAGCTGGGCTGTGGCGACAGGAGGAGGAGCGGACTCTGCGAGGCCACGTTTTGTTTTTGTCATTTTAACATCCGAATAGTTCTTGCAGGCTCTTCCCGAAGACTGATCGCGCCGTAGCTCTGCGGCCCCGACCTTTCCAGGTGACAGCCGGTCACGCCGGTCAGAGTCGGCTCCGCCCCCCGTCACCCTCTCCCGCCCACAGCCCGTTCCCCGCCTCGCTCCCCAGCGACTGCCCCAGGCGAGCGCAGCGGCCGCAGCGGCTCTGCAGCGCTGGAGCAGGCGGCCACCGGCGGCGGCGCGGGGCCCTCGGCGTTGTCCTCACCCCGCGGAGTCGCAGCGGAGGAAGGGGGAAGTCCGGCCTCCGGGCACGAGCCCGAAGGAGGATGACGATTTAACCCGCCCTCTGCCGCCAGTCCGGCTGCGGGGCGCTGCCTCGGTGTCCGCCGCCGGAGCCTTCACGCTGCGCCCGGGAAAGTGCTGCATGGGGCAGGGCCGCTGAAGCGCGGAGTTGGGGATCGCGCCGAGGCGGGAGCGGGGGCCCGGAGTGGCAGTTGGCACAGTTTCGGCCGCACCTTCAGCGCGGGAGTTGGGGGCGCGGCGCACCTCTCCTGCGGTCTCGGTGCCGCCGTGAAGCTCGAGTTATGGAGCCCCCCAGCTGCATTCAGGAGGAGCCGTTCGCGCACCCCTTGGAGCCCGAGCCGGGCGCCCCTGCGCAGCCGGGCCCCGGGAAGCCTGGCGACAAGAGGTTCCGGCTGTGGTACGTGGGGGGGTCGTGCCTGGACCGAAGGACCACGCTGCCTATGCTTCCCTGGCTCATGGCCGAGATCCGCCGGCGCAGCCAGAAGCCGGAGGCGGGCGGCTGCGGGGCGCCGGCGGCCCGCGAGGTGCTCCTAGTTCTCAGTGCGCCCTTTCTACGCTGCGTCCCCGCCCCGGGCGCTGGGGCGGCGGTGGGCTTGGGCCCTGCGGCCGCGCAGCCCAACCCGGCCGTGTTCATCTTCGAGCATAAGGCACAACACATCTCGCGCTTCATCCACAACAGCCAGGACCTCACCTACTTTGCCTACCTGATCAAGGCGCAGCCCGACGACCCCGAGTCGCAGATGGTCTGCCACGTTTTCCGCGCCATAGACCCGAATCAGGCAAGACGGCAGCTCGGAGGCGCGGGGAGGGTCCGGCTCACCCGGGAGGAGTAGCAGGGCAGGAGGCTGCTAGGACCCCACACCACGGACCGACCGTGGTTTGGCTGCTGGCGCCCGCCTTCCACGTGGCGCGTTTGCGCGCCCACTGATCGCGTTCCTCAGACCTGGAGTTGGGGAGCAAGCGTTCGGGGGCGGGCGGGGGTGTGTGTGAGACCCTACGACGCTCAGGAGCAGGGGACAGGGAGGGAGCGGATTGTGGTTCCAGGACGATGGAGGAGCGGGTGCGCCCTGGGAGGATGCGGGGAGGAGCGCGCGTCCCGGGAGCGTCGCTGTGTCTGGGGTGAGACGGGATGGCACGCCTGGCCTGGGCTTTGCGTGCGTGCCTGTGTGTGTTTAAGAGGGAAGGCGGGAGCGGGTTGGGTTTCTAGAGGCTCCGCACTCACTCTTGGGCTTGGTAGAGTCCTGCCCCTTAACCCATTTGGACGGACGCGTCTTAGTCACAGCAGTACCTGCAGGTCTCAGATCTGGGAGGCTATTTCCGAGCAAGGCTTAGGGAAAGTTACTAGACGTCAGATTGTCGGCAAAGTACGAATATGTATTTAGAGGTTGAGTGGAAAGACTTTTTAAAAAGTTTTTTTTACACACTAATCCGTGACAGAATCAGTACCTACTTGGGTGATTTAAAAATCAGTGTCACAGAAGAGGTGGAAATCTCTTTTCTAATATCATTTCTCCAGAGTTTACTAAATCGAGGTGTTTATTACCAAACAGTACATTTTTTCCTTCCTTAAAAACAGATAGTCATTTATCTAACGGCAAGAGGAATATAAAAACTTTACCACAGTCATTGTGTCTTTAAAAACAAGCTTAAAAAAATGTGTGAAGAGTTTTTACCATATCGACCCCTTCCCCCCCACCTCATGCTGTTCTAGAAGTTGTTATTTAATGTTTGCATAGTACTATAAATCTTTGGAAAAAGTGCTGTCTAAATATAAAGTCTCGGTTCTACCACGTGACTGTTCCTCTGGTAGCTGGGAAATTAATAGTCAGATGAGAAAAATATCCTATTATTAATTTAAAAATTATTATTCTAGTATCTAATCGAAAGACTTTCTGTTTGTCCAGTACTTTCTCACAAAAAGCTAGTAGCTGAGTTGAAGAAAATAAAAGCTCATTGTCTTAGATTTCATCAGTCACTTTGTATACTAGTTTAATATCTTCACACTCAAATCTCCCAATGAGAAGAGAGCAATTTTAACTTATGTGACACTTATATTTATGCCAAGATACTATATTAAAAACTATCTTAAAATCTTAAACATGATTAAAATGAATTCCATTTTATACCTATTTGTTCGGAACATTTTTTCTTATCTTTCACCTGTGTTGAAACTTTTTTTTTTCACGTGTGTTGAAATTGAAGTGCTGCATGCTCTTTATTTCTGAAAGTTATCTCCATCTTTGACTCTGTTACTAAGGAGGAAGAAATCAGATTTTTCTAGGACTTTAAGAAACATTTTATGATTCTTGGTAGTTTATATTAAAGTTTTTTATTTTTCTTCAGATCTGATACATGACACATCATTGCTAGTTTCACTGATAGTTGAAGTATGTTTATGGGTTTTGGCACCTTGAATTCTCAACACTTACTGTTTTGAATCCCTCCTGGACCCTTTGGTAGGTCAATTTAAAATGTCCCCTTTTATTTACCTTCATTATATATTTAGCTTTTAGAGGCTGAATGTGCTAGTAGTTTACAAATAATCATATGCTTAGGCTCATTTCTCCCTTTTGGTCCTGTAGGGGCAGTGGAAGCCATATGGCTTTTTGATTAAAAAAACCCAACTTTTCTTGTTTATTGTCATTTCCCAGTTGAGCCTTTGATCTAAAGGTATGGATTCCTGTTCACTAATTTGAAAGGGCAGATGTTGTCCCCCTAAGGATTATCTCCAGCTGTAAATCAGGGTTTACAAACTCAAATGCCTGGGAAGAAGGTTGATGAGGACTGTGGGGGTCCTTTCTTAAGATGCTGTTCTGCTCCAGTTAGAAATTGCATTAATGGGATAAAGCCCAGTGTTGCCAGAGCTTCTGATTTCCCGAGAGAAAGTAGAAATCTGGATTTTTATGAATTAGTCCACATTTTAAAGCATTAGTAAATATTTTAAATAGTTAAGAATACTATCTGGGCCAAACAAGACACATTGAGGATTGGCTTCAGAGATCTAAAGACTGCCACTTTCAATCTTTGGTATTAATATTTGTTGAGTGGATAAATGCAGTCATCTGACATGGTGTACTATTTGCTTCATTTCCTTTTGAGTATCTGAATTCAGTCGATATGACTCTCATAATAGGGAACGTTGGGGCCATTTGGGGGGAAGCATTTATAAGTAAAACTCCCAGAAATGATGATTCTTCATCACTTATTAAAGGGATAAATTCATCATATTATTACCATCCAGCAGTATGTCTCATATAGAGTAGGCTCTAGATGGTTCTGGGCACCCTTGAAATCATGAAGAAAAAGACCTGCTGTTTGCTTTGCCCCCGAGTTCTACATCTGAAGTGGAGAATTATTTAGTTGGACTTTTATGGTCATTGTTAAGAGAGTCTTCTAGGGTTTTCCACAGTCACTGGACAAAAAAGATGGCCTCGAGCAGTAGGCTTGTGAACATCCCCAAATAAACTTGTCTCTAGTTTGTCCCTCATGCCTTTCCCTTTCCTGAAATGGGCCCGTCTGTAAGATGACTATATAATTTATCATTTAATCTGGGACAATGTTTATGGAGAAAGGGGGCACTGCTAATGATTAGACAAGCATAACAAGTACCAAGCTAGATCGTTTAGAGCAAACCAGGACATATAGTTAAACGGCAAAGTTTGTGTTCTTGCTGAGCCACTGAGATGAAGTGGTTTCTAACTATAAAATGATAAAGTTTTGCAGAGTATCTCCTCACACATCTTTTTGCAGGTACATCTACACACCACCTCAGAGATGGAAGCACTGCGCTAGTAGCTTGAGTCTGTTTTGGGGAGTTGCCACAGTGATATGCCCTCTGGCTCCAGACCTTTTAGATGGGTCAGAGTCAATTTAGGGATGTGTATCTGGTGGAGTGCTCAGCCAGAATGGCCTAATGCAGAGCTGTTTCTCCCAGGTGCAAAGAGAGGTGGGAGTCAGGAGCAAACCAACCAGTTCTAGATCAAATATATGCCAATACAGAATGGTTCCCATTTACTCAAGCCTGTGCAGTCTTGCACAGGAGGAATGTCAGCATTAGCACATTTCAGCCAAACTTGGATATTTGAACTAGTCAAAGTGCTTAACTCTATACACTTTGAAGAATCCCACTGGTATAAATTAAGTTGTAAACTTAAAACTTGTGGGGATCCAAGAATGTCTGATTCTCTACCTAAGATCTAGGATGGGTTGCTAAAATTTTTAAAATATTTCTTTATCTACTTCTAGAAAGAAGCTATCTCAACTTCCCTATTAAAAAGCAGAAATTGTTTTTATGTTATATGTATTTTACCATATTAAAAAAGCAAGCATTGTTAGTGTTTATAAACATTATTAAAGGTATTAATTATTATTTGCATGAGACTCTTAGCTTGAAAATTATATGTCATAATTATAGGATGAGCAATCATTTAAAAGACAAAAACACAATTGCTATAATTTTCATTGTTATGTTTACCTATATATTTCCTGAAGCTTGCAAGAATGCACTTTTAAAGAGATTTTACAAATTGTATTTTTAAAATTAAAAATGAACTCATGCCAGTTTTTTCCAGATCTAAGTTCTCTAAATCTGTAGTTTTTTGTTCCTTTTAAAGTATTTAGTATTTTCTGAGCTTTATTCAGGTAACTAATTTTCAACTTAAATTTTTAAAATCAGTTTATTTATTTATTTATTTATTTATTTTAATTAGTTTCAAATATACAGTACATTGGTTAGACACCTATATAGTTCATAAAATGATACCCCAATTGCTCCCTCCCTCCCGCGACCCTCCACCTAGCCAACATATTGATGCTAACTGCATTCTCTATGTTGTGTTCCCCATCCTCGTGACCATCCATCAGCTACTAATTTGCATGTTAACCCTTCACCCCATTCTTCCAACTCCCCAAACCCTCTGTCCGTCCCCAAATTGTCCACTATATTTGTGAGTCTGTTTTTGATTAGTTTGTTCTTTTTGTTCCTTAGATTCTGCATATAACTGAAATCATTTGGTGTTATCTTTCTCTGTCTGACTTAAATACCTTTTAGGTCCATCGAAGCAATATCTTTTTCCATCCTCTTCCTTTTAGTCTCTGTGTGTCTTTTAATCTGAAGTGAATCTCTTGTAGCCAACATGTAGGGGTCTTGTTTTCTTATCCATTCATCCACTCTATCTTTTAGTTGGAGCACTTAATTCTGTTCCATATGAGGTACTTATTGATAGGAATGTAGTTGTTACCATTCTTTATTCCTGTTTCTGATACATCTTTTTTCCTCTTATAGAAGTCCCTCCAACATTTCTTGTAATACTGGCTTGGTGGTGATAAATTCCTTTAGCTTATTTTTATCTGGGAAGCTCTTTATCTGTCCTTCAACTCTAAATGAGAGCTTTGCTGGATAAGGTATTATTGGTTGTAGATCCTGGGTCTTAATCCTGTCAGATATTTTGTGCCACGCCCTTCTGTCCTGCATAGTTTTTTTTTTTTTTTTTGAGAAATCAGCTGCCAGTCTTAAGAGTGTTTCCTTGTAGATAACTATCTGCTTTTCTCTTGCTACTTTTAATATTCTTTCTTCGTATTTAACCTTTGGCATTTTAATTATGATGTGTGTTGTTGTGGGCCTCTCTGGATCCCTGGTTTTTGGGATTCTCTGAGCTTCCTGGAGTTTTATGTTCATTTCCTTCACCAGGTTAGGGAAGTTTTCCATCATTATTTCTTCAAACATCTGTTCAACCTTTGATTTTCCTTCAGGTACACCAATCAGACAGATATTTTGACCCTTAATAGTGTCCCATATGCTCCTTAAATTATTATTATAGTCTTGGCATCTTTTTTCTTGCCATTCTGATTGAGTGTCCTTGGCTTTCCCGTCCTCTAGATAGGTCATTTGATCTTTTTCTTTATTCACTTTGTTTATTCCTTTGTTTATTCCATTTAATATACTTCTCAGATAAAGTGTTCTTCATTTCAGACTGGTTCCCTTTTATAATTTCCATTTTTATGTTTTTTATCTCTTTGTTGAAGTTCTTACTGTCTACACTTCCCAAAGTTTCATTGAGCATCTTTATAACCAGTGTTTTGAACTCTGCATCTGTTAGATTACTTGACTCCCTTATATCTGGATCTCTGTTCTGTTCTCTCATAGGGTTTCTGCTTCTTTGTTTTCCCATTTTTGTCTGTCTTTCCATGTCTGTTTCTACGTACTAAGCAAAGTTTCTGAGTCTTCCAATCTTATTAGTGTGAATTTGGGAAGTAGGTGTCCAGTGGCACAGTCCCGAGAGGGGTTCAGCTGCAGGCCAAATTTAGCTCAAGCTTCTACCCCTCCGGGGCCACCTGTTAAGATTCAGCAAGCAATCCACAGATGCTGTGCTTAGAGCTGCCTCAAAAGACCACACCAGAAACTGAGGCCAGCTGCCGCCAGTGTGAGTCTAGGCGCTGCTTAGCAAGGAGCACCTGACTCGCTAAGGATATACCTATATGTGGCTTGGGTGGGGCCGAGAGTTGAGGGAGGCGGGGTTTCAAGGAATCCTCTGGGCAGAGTGACCTCTTTTTTCCAATTTGATGATGTCTGGGGCTATGGCAGCGCCGTGTCCTTGCACTGAAGTGGGGAGCTTTCAACAGGGAACAATGGATACCGCAGGCATTTCTGTACAGAGCGAGTCTCATCTATGCCCTCACTCCGACAATGTCTTCTTGTAAGTCCTTGGTGCCCCCTGCACACAGCCAAATCAGCACTGGTGCTCAGAGCAAGCAGCTCCGTCACCGCAAAAATCTGCTCGCAGACAGGGCCCCTTTAAGCGGCTTCTGCTGCTACTGCAGCCTGGATCTCACCCAGCCGCTGGAGACCGGGCAGCCCCATGCTCTCGCCCCATCCTATCTTCTGCCGTTGCAGGGCGATTTCTTGGATTTCTTCCTAGTTGTATGGCTTGTTCATCTAGATCCCAGGCGATTTTTCCTTGCTGCTTGCTCCTTGTTTCCGTCACAACTTTGATTTGGTCGCCAGAGAGATGAACAGAGCCTCTATCATCTATGCCATTTTTTCCCTCCTCCTCAACTTAATTTTTATCAATCTATTTCAAAAAGATCGTTTCTTAGTTCTTCCTCATAGTTGATGGTCAGTGGCTCTGGGAATATACTAGTCAGGAAACCAGAGGAATAGAAATTTGGAAGTTTTCACAATTCTCCCTCTGATTTTCTGAACATTTTGTGCTATTCTGGACAAATAGACCTCTTTCCTCATGTTTGCAATAGTCATTTTTTGTTATTGTTCTCTCTCCTCTTCCTAATCTGAGATGGAGTTTAATGTACCCTGGCTCCATGGAAGAATCTTGATGGCAATATCTGGGGGGAAGGTAAAAATGTTTGTCCAGAGCATCCCAGTTCTGAGAGAGAGCTGTAATAATGATTGAGGCTATGCAGTATCAGAGGTTCTCAAACTGGACTATGTGTCAGAATCATGTGGAGGGCATGATAAAACTGATTGCTGGACTCAGTCCTCCGTTTCAGACGCTGACAAGTTCCCAGAGCATGGTCGGACTACTGGCCTGGGGACCACAGTTTGAGAACCACTGCTCTCACTGATTTTGTTCATGTGGTTGGTTGGTTATATGACCACTCTGTTCCCTTAGTTATTTTTGCAGTTGTCTTCAGACTTGAAAGTTCAAGGTGAGTGTGAGGAGGAATAACATCTGACTACAAAAGAGTTTTATGGAATTCTTCATTTTTCCAGCTTAATAGCTTTGCATATCTTCTTCCCTTGATAGACATCATTCTGCCTGGCGTCATAAGACTATGCATATGTTGAATAAAAACTTTACTTTTTAAGTTTTAAGTTCTGTAGACGGAATAAATAAGTTTTGCGGAATACAGCCTAATGTTACAGTATGATAAGTTTTTGCAAAAATTAAGACTTTATTTACATCTAGAGAAATAACAGCATTCAGCCCGTTTGATACACTGGCTATTCAGAAAATTAGGCAAAAAGAAATAAATAGAGATTTGACAATTTGGTGATTAAGGTGATGGCTACTCTGAATAATTATTGCAAACAATTCTGCTTACTGCTTTAAAAATAGTCTCAGGGCCTTTGTCTTGTTAAAATCATCCAGACGGTTGTATGAGAGTCCCATTTCATTTGGCCTATGTTGGTATGTAGGAATCAAGTCAATGTGCAATTACTTACATGTAAATAGACCCTTGTAAAATGAGAGACAGATTAATTAAAATTTAATTTAGTAGCATATTCAGAATTATTGACCAGGAAAAGGATTTTGCTTGAAATATGGTCTACATAAAACATTAATACAAATGTAATTACTCATTAGGAGGCATCAACTAAGGATGTCATTGGCTAGTTAGTCTAAGGTGTATGTGATATTACACAGCATAGTATGTCTATCTGAGTAGCTTTTTAATGCATTTCCTTAAAAGCTAATATTTATTGAGCTTTTGCTGGATGATGTTATTGCACTTAGTGCATTTTCTAGGTTATCACAGTTTAGTAAAAAATAGTAACTGTGTAGAGTATTCATCATACTCCTGTTTTACAGATGAGAAAACTGAGATATTGAAAAGTTAAATTACTTCTCCAAGAACACAAGACTTGTAATAGTAGAAGCAGATTCCAGTTCAGAGAGACAGATTGTAAAACCTCTTCTCTTATCTGCTGTCCTAGAATGCAGTTGTTGAAAAATTAGTTTTTAATTGTTAGTGTTATAAATATTTATGCTATCACTTTTTGCCACTCTCTTTAAAAATATAGTAGTTTTATTTTGTTTTCCAGCTTTATTGAGACACAATTAACAAATAAAAATTATTAGGCTTAAAGGCACAATGTGATATTTTGATATATGCAACAAACAATTATCACAATCAAGCTAATTAATGTATACATCATCCCTCATGGTTATTATTTTTATTTTGGGGGTGAGAAAACTTAAGATCTTCTCTTTTAGCACATTTCAAGTATACAGTAAGGTATTAGTCACCATGCTGTCTGTACGTTAGGTCTTCAGAACTTATTTATCCTGTATAACTGAAAGTTGGTACCCTTTGGCCAACATCTCCCTACTTCTCCCATCTGCAAGGCCCTGACAACCACTGCTCTACTTTCTGCATTTATGAGTTTGACTTTTTTAGATTCCATATATAAGTGAGATCATGCAGTAGTTTTTCACTTTCCCCTACTTTTATATTGAAATTCTCCAGAGTTAAATGTACTCATTAAATTTGTAAAATAACAATTAATGCTGAATGCATACCTGTTGGATATAGTTATGCCAGTATTTACTTTTGTTTTAATTGGAAGTAAAAAATCTGCGTGATTTATTAGGCTGCTGAAGTTGAGCAGCTAAATTTTCCTGAACCACTGGAAAAAGTTTAGGATCATCAGGGTAAGTTAAAACATAAAGGGCTATTGAGAAATAAAATATAAAACCATCCATTTTCATATTGCTTTAATATTGTTATTGGAAGCTAGACAGAGATCTGAACCTGCCTCAAATTAGATAAAAGAATTTGGGGGTCCTGCCTACTACAACCAATAGGCCATGGTCACGCCAACAGGCCTTTGCAAAATCCATATGGAAACTAAAATAAAACCGGTATACAATGGTTAACAGGAAGGGACAAAGACCAGATCCCAGGTCATCTCTCAGAAGAGGGAAGACAAGCTTTCATAACCAAAAAGAATCTCAATCAAGCAGACAATGCACAATATTTAAAGAGTTGGGCAGTAGGCATTGGGTGGTCTTCAAATTGAGCAACAGAATCAAGGCAGTACAACAGAGTAACGAGGTATCCCAACAGGCATAAAGAGCATGCCACTGGACACCTAAATGGAAGAAATATTTGGAGAACCAAGCAGGAAGGCCATCAGTTTTATTTCAGGTAAACACAGGAAAATCTCTAGGGCTGTCCAGCTAATGAGAATTAAATGGCTGAAACTAGGGCAGGAGGTGAATTGAAAAAGCTGGGAGCCATCTAGGGCCTGAAAACACATTTGTGTATTGGTCTGTAAAAGGCTTAAGCCATAATGTGTTTGTTCACATTATATAACCTGTTACTGAAAATATATATGAGGATACAATTGTGAGATACAGAAGACTACTTCATTTGCTCAACTGGGTGCACTGTTTGATTTAGAATTTGAATAGATAACAAAATACTCACAAGTTATTGATACTATTGACACTATTGACACTATTATTGACACTATTGATAGTACAATGTTCTACGGTTCTAACTTTGAGAATTTTAGAAATTTGTGTAAAAATTCACAACAGTTTCACAGTCAAGACTATTCAACTGGTTAGGGACATCCACATAGAACTAGAGCAGCAAATTTAGGTTCTATATTTAGCCAGGAATATCCCATTACTTGGAAATTCTCTTTCCAGCCCAACCTCTTACAAGAATTGAAACTTGACGTAGATCAGTAATTTAAAAATAATAATTCCCATATCCTTTTGGTGGGCGTGCAAAAAACCTGTGTCAAGATTATCTGAAATTAAACCAACAAAAATTTTGATCCCATATTTTTTCCCTTTCTGTCATACAATCATAGAGTATCAGGGACATATTTAATAACATCTGAAAGTTTAAACTCAGAATTTTCCAAACTTATGTTTGTTCAGAATCCTTTTAAAGGGAAATTATGATGTTAACAATTATTTTACTTTATTTAAATATGTTCACCAAAATCTAGATATAAACGTACACTTACAGCTCTAGCTTTTAAACAACTCTAAAACCAAAACCAATTTACAAAATACCCACAAACACAAGTATAAAACCAGTAACATTTATACTAACAATCTGAATTCAAAATGATGAAAGATGTTGTTTTCCAAACACATGACTATGGCATCGAATGCTATCTATATTCAGCACAAGTTCAGCATGCTGATGTTACTATGGACCTGTGATTTTTTTTTTTTTTTACTTTGGAACCAGTTTTTTTTACTTGAACTCCTGAAAACCACATATATTAGTCCATCAGGTCGCTGAGCTGTATTGAACCTTAGAATTTACATATTTTCTCTTTAACCCAAGATAATTAAGATACTATAACTTGTTGCTAGTGTTTCTTGCTTTATTGTGTATGATTTATAATGATGGTAAAATGCATTTTTATACTTTATACTATATAATTATATACATTTACATTACAGTAAATACTTTATACTTTGTAATACTTTATAATATTTATATATTTTATGATTCAATAAATATATTCAGGTGCATTGTTGTACCTGTTCTTAAATACATAACCTAAAGACTTTTTATTCTAAACCAAAGTAGTTATCAGTGTTACAGATAAACTCTCATAGTTTGCGTCCCTGCCATTCCTAAAGACACTACATAAAAGATATACCAGAGTTCAGATTCTCCATTTGTTAGTATGGTGAAGTTCAGCTTCACATAGTTTCTCAAGTATTCTTGTCTAAGCCCACCTTACAGTTTAAAAGAGTTTGTTATCTTTCTTTTGCTTGACCCACCACAATCATCCAGCATTTGATTCTATCTTTAGGAATTAACTATAAACTTCTAAGAGCCAGGTTAAATAATAATAATAATAATAATAATAATAATAATAGATATGTATTAACAATAATAATAAGTTTGTTATAATACTCATATACTGATTGGTGGACCACAATGCCACCCTCTGGAGTTTCTGATTCAGTCATTCTGGGGTGAGATCCTGAATTTGCATTTCTAACAATTCCCATGTGATGCTGATACTGCTGGTCCAGGACTACCCTTTGACAACTACTTCTCTAGACCAGGGGTTGGCAAAGTATGGCCTTCATTTTTGTAGATACAGTTTTATTTGAATACAAGCCCACTCATCTGTTTGTATACTGTCTATGGCTGCTTTCATGCTACAGTGGCAGTAGTGACTATTTTTGACATAAACCCTATGGCCACCAAGCCCCAAATTCTCATTATGTGACCATTTATAGAAAAAGTTTGCTGACCTCTGTTCTAGATGATACTGTTAAAAATAGTTTTGTTTGTTTTACAATTTTATAGGTGAGAAAACAAAATCTGTAATTTTCCGGAGGACACAAGTTAGCAAGTAGTAGATGTGAGTTGCCAAACCCCATGCACTTTCTACAACCCACTTGGTAAATTTTTACTGATGGCTCTCAAATTTATAGCCCAACCTTCTTCTCTGAGCTCCAGCTTTTTTCAGTATCTAACCACTTACTTGACATCTGCACTAGAATATGTAGTTGCTGATGCAGGTAACCTAAGGATTATATTTGTGTCCTTTTCATCCCCCAATTTCAGTCCTGGAGGGAAATTATGTTGATTCTGCCTCCAAAACTTAGTTTTAATATGTCATCTCTCCATCACCACTGCACCCCCATCATCTCTTGTTGGATCTCTTAGACTCCTCTCAAATATTCTCCCTGCTCACCTTTGGCCTCCTATCAGTCCCTTCTTCCATGGAGTAGTAGGAGTGGTGGTTGTAAAACACAAACCAGTCAGGTTTCCTCTGCACTCAGAGTCCCTTCTTAGGTGATCCTGTGTGACTCCGCTCATTATGTCTCTCCAGTCCCATCTTAGACTACTTCTCTCCAGCATGCTGTCTACATTTCAGCCATCCTTAAACAAGCCCAACTTTTAGATCACCTCAGAGCCTTTTTATACGTGGTTCCCATTCTTTGCTAGATTAGCTTTTTCTCACATTTCTGTTCTTTGCTTAACTCAAAATTGTCACTTCCTCATTTGGCCTCCAGTGACCTCAATGTGAACTGGGTAGGTTTCTGTTTTTTGTGTCTATCTCAACCCTTTATTTGTTTTCCTTTTGTCCCTTAAACATTTAAAATTATTTTTTTAACACTTTCTGGGGAGAGAGATCTTGTCCATTCACAGTTGTATGCCCAGGACTGAACTTTACAGAACGGATTCATTCCAACAAATTGAAATTAAGTTGAGTAATTGGTCCCTGACCTCAATGAATTTAAATCCACAGGCCAAATTTAAAGTTCACTGCAAGGATGTGCATATGTTCCTGTATTTGTTGCCATTAGTTATCATAAACTTTAACAAGCATTGATTGAATTTTTTATAAAATATTATTTTTTATTACGAATATTAATACTTTTAGAAACATCATATGGTTTATAATATTAAATGGGATTATAGGGTAGGCATTTTATATAAGTAAGTTACGCAGTTTCTGAAAAAATTTTGTAGATTAATATGAGGTGGACTTTTTCCCTTCTATCAAAACACAGCAAGTTTACCAAGGCTGTCAACATGAAAACAGATGTCTCTGTGGCTTTTTCTTTGAATAATGTGAATTGAGCATTCGGGCCTCTGGAAGACGATCAGCAGTAGTGGTGTTGTGAATATATCCTTGCAATAATTGGATTATTTTTCAGTATCAGTTCAGCTCAGTTAATTTGGCTTCTCAGTGGAAATATGACTTCATTTGGAAGGCTATTTAAAATAGTTCACAATTCTTTGAATAGGCTCTGTAAGTTTTAACTCCAAACTCTAAATTGACTGTTTTCTTATATCCTCAAAAGGGTAGGGAGGGCCCAAGAGGTATCTCAAAGAGTATTTTAATCAAAAAGGACATGAATGAGTGGAGGGGAGGTCCACCAGGGTGAGACCAAGGATGGAAAAGAAAAAAACTGTGGTCACAGTGAACTGTTGGCTGATAATAAGATGTAGAATTTGTATTCTGTATTTCTTTGTTTGCTTAAACAGCATGTCCTTGTGACAGAATTGCTTCCCTTGTGTTCATTTTATCTAATGTTTATAATAAGAGCAGTTAATAAGTCAATTATAGTTTTTAGTGGCCATAGAGACATGAACCAAGCTACAAGTAAGAGGTGTTCATGTTTCACTATATTCCCATGGGTTGAGCATCTGCTTTAAATAAAAGAAAAAAACAACACAAGGAAGGATGACTTATTTTTCCAGGAAAAATTAAAAAGTGCCACAGTCATTTTCCTTTATAAATATAAGCCCCTTGCCTCTTCCTCTCTTCCTCAGAAAGGGCATTTTCTCCTTATTTCTTCATTGCCTTCAGGCATAATCTGTCTACCTACGAGCATCTCCATGTTTTTCCAATGACTGGTCCCTTCCACGAGGTAGGAAATTTCTTTTTGCTCCACTGATGAAGCAGTGTGTGTTTTCTAAATGAACTTCTCTATTTTGTCATTGTCATGTATTAATGATTCAAATGATCTTTGAAAACCTACTTTCCACGAGGAAGCTTGGCTTGATGACATAGATATTGCTGATGGTGCGATGTTCAAAACAGCAAATAACACTGCTTATTACGGCAAAAGGCAAACATGTAAATAGTTTCATAACATGTTGCCTATTTACAGAAGGTTGTTTTCCTTTGCTCCTAGAATGGAAGATAAACTCAGGAGTCACTTCTGTAGCGGGACAAGCTATAATGTGCATATTGAGAATGAGAGTTGATATTTATTAGCACTGGGTTTGAGTTACCCCACTTACATCACCCTATTTACGGAGGTTAATAAGCTCAGGTTAATGGTTTCTGTGTACATGTTATTGTACTAGTTAATAGCTTCTCTGGACACTGTGTTTGCTATGATTCCGCTGTGATTTTTCTTCAGAGGGCAGAAATAATTCTGGACATTGACAGTAGAAACATATGTATGTCCTATAATTTTCTCTTACCTGCTTCCATTTTCTAGATGATTTATTTTAAAAAGTCATTCTGCCACCATGAAAAAGAATACAACAAACACTTGCATAAACTTAGATCTCCATAAATCAAGTGGAGACTTTGAATTGCTTAGTTTACTAAAAATTGTTGATTAAAAAAATGTTTGTTAAATTTCCTCAGTACCCTCAATACTGCAAAGGGCTTTGTATAGGTTTTCAATTTTTGGTTCTTACTCTGAATGAACAAAATGTTCATTTGTCTAATGCAGATAGAGTAAATGCAGGAAAATCCCATTCTTAACTCATATTATTCTCTGTTTTGAGCATGTTCACGTATGTCTCAAAAGAAGTGAATGACTCTTGTTTGAGTCTTCATTCGCTTTTTGGTGGCTTTGCAAAGGAGAAAAAGCCAATTATTATTGACTATGCAGGTGTGGCCATGTGGAACAGAGATAACAGACCTCCAGCTGGAGAACCCAGACTGGACAGAGGGAATTGAAGCTCTGGACCCCGCCCTTCCATAAGTAATCATGTTTACATGAACGATCTGTGAATCTGGCTTATGATTTTCTTAGTCGTTCCATTGTTCATTACCTCATTCATCCATTCACTCATTCCTTCAACTATCTTTTTATTTTTTCACTTATTAGGTGAATTGAATGTTTTCTATTTGCCAGGTACTACATCGAATACTGATACGGAATGGTGCATAAAATAAATGCATTTTCTGCTTCATGCGTCTTATAGTTTTGTGGAGGAGTGAGACGAAACTATAGAAAAAGAACTGCAAAGTGTAGTAGCTGAGTCCCTGGGCTCTGGCATCTGATTATTGGGACTCAAAGCTCTACTGCTTATGGGCTCCATGACCCTGAGTCAGCAGTACCTCTCTGTACCTTGCTCTCCTCATCTGTGAGAGGGGGATGATAGGAGTGTTCTGAGGATTAAGTGAACCCAATTATATAAAGCATTTAGAACAGTGCCATATAATAAGTGCTCTGTAAATTTTAGCTACATATCTACAAATATCCAATTTCAAATTATGATAAGAGCTATGAAGGAAAAGAATGGGATGCTGTAAGAGACCAGAAAGAGGAACCTTGCTCTGGATTGGGTTGAATAGTAGGTTCTCCAGCTTTCTTTTCCTAATAAAATCTAAATTTTTTCTTAAAGTTATCTCTCCCTCTCCGTGCCTATTGCTACAGGAAAGCTGGCCCCATCCCCAGCTCCAAGGCAGGAAATGCCATTGACTCGTCTAGGAATCCAAATACAAACCAGTTTATAAGGTTGTACCTGGAGATCCAGGGACTGTGTCTCAGTTTGTGCCAGTGCAAGAGGAGTAAAATTTGATTGGAGCTCCTGAGAAAGTTTTCTCCTTGGTTTCTGTGTGCTGACTTAAACCTGGAACTGTTATAGTTATTTCACTACCAGAGACTGACACGTTGAGGAGGGCACTCTTGAGAGACCTACGAGAAACTACACCTTAACTCTGCTGGGAATAAGCCTGATTACCACCCACCTGCAGACTTTTTCAGTTTATGAGAGCCGCGTTGAGTTTTCTGGTACTTGTAGCCAAAAGCAAGACCCGAGTTGGGGAAGGAAGGCCTCTCGTGGAGATGGCAATTAAAGGTGACTCTCAGGTTTGATGAGTTTTTACTGAAGAGTGAGTTTCATACCATTTACAGATATGAGGAAGGCTGATTAGAGGAGTAGGGGTGAAATAGGCTTTAGAGGCAAAACCAAGAGTTTTCATTTGTAAAATGAGAGGGCCGGATGTTAGCAGTGATTTGCATACTTTTCCTTTTTCTGACTTAAGATACCCAAAAGAGATGACATCCTTCCATCAGTAATTATGATTTCTAGGGCCTTGGCAACCGTTTTCATGAACATGGGGGCCAATGAAATCTGAATCTCAGCAGGGTAGGGAGGGTGATATGGTGGTGTTTTTCAACCTTATTGCACATAACAACCTCGTGGGGAGTTTAAGAAAAGTATACATGTCTACTAGATTCTTGAGCTCCTCCCTAGATGTGTTGAACAGAGTCTCTAGCATGACATCCTAGGATCTATTTAAAAACTGGTATCTGGGATGCAGCCAGCTTGGCATTTGTGTGGAGCCTAGATTTGGGGAACCACTGTATTAGGGGATACAAAATCTCATACAGGGATTTTGATCATAACTGTAGGAACCAATTTCTGTTCATTTAAGCTCAGGAAACAGCAGGACTCACCTCTGGTCAAATTGTTAAGACATGTATTCTTTCTATAGTGATAGAACACTATCTGACTGCAGGCATATCAGTACTATTATGAGCATATTAGCAATTACCAAATGCTTGGGTGTTTGATTGATGGTTATTAGAACATCTCTCACTTAAACAGTGTGAAAATATCACTTTACATATCAGTAGCTGGATAAATTCCATGAGGGATCAGCTGATAGATGAGCCTCTAATCATAAGGTTGTGTTCTGTATTGGTGCCTGGACGTTAACTACCCATGCTCTGCCGAAGCTAGGTCATTCCAATAGATGACATCTGTTGTTGGACAGTCAGAAGGGACCATGGAGAAGAAATGAGTCAAGGGCACAGTGAAGCATAATTAGGAGCAGTTTAAAGCAGTGGGAAGTGAGATGTCTGATGAGGATGAGCCAAAGAGAGTACTGGCTCCAAGGCTGAGACAGGGCCCCCAAATAATGAGATGCTCTGCAGGAAGAAATTGCTCTAATTAATGTGATTAAGGCTTTGTTTATGGTCATTTGGGGCTGCATTGGCAGCCACGCAATTTGCCCAAGGTGGTAGTAATTCTCTCAGTTTTCTTAAATGATGCTCCAGGCATTTGGGGGGAAATTTAGCTCTGCTTTGCCACATCCTCCCGCTGCCCCTCAACCTCTATCCCTATAGGTTTATGAACACTTAGTGGAAGGAGAACACTTAGTCTTGGAAGGAGGAGGCAACATATTAACTCTGCTACCTAGTAAGAGATAGGTTTCCGATTTGACTTCCCCAGAAAGAAAACGAGATGTAAACATTCTTCTCTTGGCTAATTTATTTTTCAGGTAATACATATATTTTGGTAGTTATCTTAGGTATCACATTAAGCTTTAAGACATTGGACACATTTGCATGTGCTCCTCTGGTTCAATTTGCTGTCCATAATTAAATTAGATTTTATATTTAAAATTAGTTGATCTGAGAAAAACGAAAGTAACAATGTTGTCTATGTAGTACTTTTAAAGGATGAGTTTTGCTTACATGTGTTCGACAGCGGAAGCCCTGAAAATCTCATTGTCAGAGTGTTTAAATTTCCTTGTTGCCACCGTTGTTTTCAGCTCCGCCATGGCCATGAACAAATATTGGTTGAGCTAATCATGGGTAAAATTAACGAGTTAACAACCAGGCATGAGGGATTTATACGATTTCTACAGAAACAGGTAAACAGTGGTAGTGATGTGAGTTCGTATTGACTATGAGGGGAAGCTGTTGAGAGGACACACATTTGTTGGGGCGTAACATGTTCCCTGACATGAGGTCTGCACCGTGTCGAGGAATGTAGGAATTTCAGGGCCTGGTTCTAGAGTTTAGAGAAAAACGACAATAATTAACCCTTAATGTTTTTGTAGGTTTTTATTCTTTAATGAAATGTCATTCTTAATCTGAGACTTTTTAAAGTCAATTCATCACCTGTATGAAGAAAATGAAGAACTCAGTGATTAAGAAATTTTAATGGTAGTGGCTCTTCTGTCATTCTTAAATTTCTAGAAATACATGGCATTTATGTGTTTAATCAAGTTAAAAATTTCTTTCAGTGCCTTCACGGTCAAGTTGCTCAAAAATGTAATCATGTCACTTTGAAAGAACATGTTGGTAGAGCTGGAAAGTTTATAGCCCTGGGTAAGGTTTTGAAGTTGTGTCATTAAAGAAATTTATAGCTCCATTATATATGGAAATGGGAGCTCAAAAGTAAATGGTAATTGAAATCCATGGGTAATTCTTCACTTGGAGTCCTTTCCGACTGCAGTGAGGAACAAATAAACATAGTCTTTAAATCATTTAAATCACTTGCATTTGTTAATGCTATTATGTATTGATGATTCTAAGAGATGTTAAAAAGTGTTTTGAAAAAGTAGCAAACTGAAAATGACCTCCTGATTACTTTGCTGCTTACTTTCTGCAGTACAGATGCTCGCATACAGCAGAATATTTGTTGCACTCTTTTGTAAGCTAGTGGTTTAAGTAATCATGATAGTTTTGGAGATGCTAATTAAAAATTATGTTGATTATTCATGAGAACAGATTCTGAAAGGGTGCAGCTTAACCCTGTATAATGCTAGTGTCCAGTTTGTAAGACTCTGTAGCCATCGACTGAGTAAATTTAGCTCAGCTATTTATTTACTTGCTGTTTTTCTCCTATCTTAGCCCAGCCCAGTTCTCAGAGAACGCCCAAGCTCCTTAACATGGCTTCAGTTCTGCTCCTGTTCCCTTCCCCCACCTGGTACTACGCTCTGCCTTCCAGCCTCTCTGAACTTCTCATCGTTCCTCGTGCCCATCTGGCCTTTAACATGTTTATGTTCACATGCTGGTCTTTTTCGTTGAGAATGTCCAGTGTGTTCTCCTAATGTTTGTAAACGCCACTTGAGTCACTTTTTTCCCTGTAACATCTTCTTCGTTATCCATTTCTAGCCCCCAACTGAAGGTTGCCTCTTCCTCTGTACTCCCATACTACTTATTTATAGTGTTATTACACAGTTGTCTAGTACTCTTATTGTTCATTTGTCAGCTTCTCTTCACTACTATAAACTGGTTAAACTGGTTAAAAGTGGAGACAGTGCCATTTTATAAACTGATTAAAAGTGGAGACAGTGCCATTTTTGTATCTTTAGCATCGAGCCCAATGACTGATATGTATTAAACATTCATTATATGCTTTGTTGAAATAATTTCAAGAATATATACTTTTGTTGTTATTTTCGAGTGTTTTCTTTCTGAGTAGGACTGTGTCTAGGGGTATAAGAAGTGTGACATTCGACCTGGGTCTTAAGAGGTTTATATTGCATTTGGAAGAGAAAAGACACACAGGGAAAATGTCAAATAATTAAAGACAGTGAATGGTACGACCACTGTTTTAAGAAAAAGAACCGGGAGAAAGCACATAAGTCCTCAAAAGAGAACTGGGTCAAAGATGCTGTGTTTATCCAGAAGAGGATGGAGAGATATAGGAAAGTGGGATGGAGATTATTTTGGAGAAGAAAATCAGGGGCGGGGGTTGGGGTGGGTGGGGGAGGTGGGAAAGCAGTGCCAGAGTATAGAGACTAGATGGAATTGAGAGAATTAGCAAATTACTTAGTGTCCTTCCCTCTTCTATAGGAGTAGGAATAATATTAGTACCTATTTTACAGAATATTGAAAAAGAAGTGAGGTAATTCGTATAAAGCACTTAGCATGATGCCTGTAACGAAGGAAGTACTCACATGCTGGCAATTTGTTATTATTATTGTTATTATAGTTATCATTAAATTGTAGTGCCCAGGCATAAAAACACACACCTTTATGAAGAAACTGTAGATAGTGAAGTCATACCATCAATCAGAAAAACATTTGGAAAAGATAAAGGTAAGGCATTAGGAATCAAATTAGCCAAAAAGAAATTGGGAATGAATGGATATCAGGTCAGTGTTGGGGGAAGGGAAAGGCAGAGAAGTTTGAAGAGCAAGTAAGAGCTGAACACAAAGAACTAGTGAAAAGAAGATGACCTTGAAACTAAGGCTGTGCTTGCCCAAGGCTGGTAAAAAAAAAA
This sequence comes from Pteropus medius, assembly GCF_902729225.1. Taxonomy (NCBI): domain Eukaryota; kingdom Metazoa; phylum Chordata; class Mammalia; order Chiroptera; family Pteropodidae; genus Pteropus; species Pteropus medius. The sequence goes on along the minus strand of NW_024349800.1, from coordinate 15,141,554 downwards.
CAAAACAAACGATTGCTTCCTGCTAGGACTGCAGTGATCATGGAGTGTGACCAACCCGGGACCTGCTGGTGGGAGCAGGTGTGTGGAATGAGTGACCTGGTAATTAGAGGGACCTGGTAATTAGTAAGGGCAGATTCAGACAGGAGATAAGAGTAGTGGTAGAGGTAAGCAGGGAGATTGTTGAGGTAAAAGAATAGCTGAAAGGTTATTGGAAACCCCAGTTTCCAAGTGCTTTCTCTTTCTGCTGCCCTCAGTTTGAAAGACAAGGTCAGCAATCCAGAGATGGTGTCAGTCTCATAAGCCTGTAGGGGTGTCCGCAGCCACTTGCTTGGCCCGTCTTTCTCCAAATATTAAACAGCTCTTACATCCAGTATTTCAACTTTAGTAAACTATTATTTTTTAAAGCACAAGATAAAAAAGAAAGTCTTGTTTACTATGCTTGTGGAATTGTTCAGGATTTTTGTTATGCAATGTAGCCGAAACACATTCTACCTAAGATGTATACATTAAATATAACTGTCTTAGAGCACTGTTCTCAGGCTTGCACGTTTATAAAAATCACCTGAGGCACTTGTTAGACAATTTAGATTTATAGGCCTCACCCCAAACCTTCTGAATTTCTAGGGAGAGCACCTGGGAATTCATGTTTATAAATATCCCAGGTACTTTTTGTAATCAGGCTACTTGAATAAATATTGCTTGTGTCAAACAAAAGACTATGAAATCCTTCTGTCCTTGTTGGCCAAGGATTCTAGTTTAAAATTTTAAGTCATGATCTGATCATCCACTAATTCAGACTTTGAGAGGTTATAAAGGTTTACTGTATTCTCCTAGTTAGACCAGAGTTTTGCTTAGAGGTTCTCAACTGGGGAGGAGGGATGGATTTTATTCCCCAGGGGACATTTTTCATTGTCTGGAGACATGTTTGGTTGTCATGCTAGGGCTGTGGGTGCTACAGGCACCTAGTGGGTAGAGAGGCCAGGGATAATGCTAAATACTCCACAGTGCACAGGACAGCCTCTCACAAAGGATTGTCTTACCCCAAATTTAATTAATGCCAAGGTCGAGAAACCCTGGTTAGCCCCTAAGGTCTGTCTGTATTAATTAATAGTTAATTAGCTAAGTCTTATATTAAACTATAAAGTCTTATATTAAACTATACCCCATGTGACTATAATCTGTATTAAAACAGAACATTTTCTCCACTCAGAATGTGTCTTGTGCCCTCCTCCAGTAGATACCCATTCTCCCTCTAGAAATCATTATTCTGATTTGTCACTATTTGTGAATTTTGTTTGTGCTTGAACTTTATATAAATAGAATCATACAGCATGTACTCTTTTGTGTCTTGCTTTTGTTCAGTGTTATGCCTGGGAGATATATTCGTGTTGTTTCATATAGCAGAAGTGTGTCTTTTTTTTTATTGCTGTAGTATGTGTACCACAATTTAGTAATCCATTTTCTTGTTGACAGACTTTGTGTTGTTCCCAGTTTTTGGCTATTACGATTAAAGTGCTGTGGACATCTTTGTATATGTCTTTTGATGGATATAAGCAATCATTTCTCTTGCATTTAGTCCTAGGAGTGGAATTGTTGGCTCTCAGGATAGTGTTTGTTTGGCCTTAGTAGATACAGCCAAACAGGCTTCCTGAGTGTTATATCCAACCAGTGATGTGTCACAGTTCTGGTAGCTCTACCTCACTTCCTAAAGTCTGATGTCAGTTTTTACATTTTAGCCATCTTTGTGGGAGTATAGTGGTATTTTGTGTTGGTTTGAATTTGCATTTCCCAGATGACTAATGATGTGCTAAGTACCTTTTTATATGACTTGTTGGCCACTTAGATATTCTCTCGTGAAGTGCCTATTCAAGTCTTTTACTCATTAAAAAAATAATATTGTATATCAGCCATACTTAAAGAAAATAAAATTTTTTTTGTCTTATTATTTATTTGTAGTAGTTTTTAAAAATATTTAAAAATATTCTAGATACAAGTCCTTTTTCAGATATATGTATATTGCAAATATATTCTTCTAGTGTATTACTTGCCTTTTAATTTTCTTTCGTCTTCTGTGAAATAGCCATTCTTCATTTGAATGAAATTCAATTTATCTATCCTCTGGTATAGTTAGTGCTTTTATGTCCTGTTAGAAAATCATTGCCTGCCCTAAACACCTGAGGTCTTTTGATGTTCAGGCTTCTATGTCAGTTTTGACCTTTATAATTACACCAGATTTGAAGAAATTATGTCTTTTAAAAAATTTTTGGTTTGAATTGGACACTGTATATAAAGTCTATATAAGTAGCAGGTGTGTATGTGTGTGTGTATGTATGTATACTTGCTAATTAAAAGTAAAGCTAACCATTAGCTAGTCTCTTGAGGTAGGTCTGGGTCAGGGCTTTCTTTGCAGGTGGGTAAGTTAGAGAGAGTGGAGTCTCTGTCCCATTTTTAAACTAAATCACACTTTAAAGGTTCTATTAAAGTGGAGTCAGAATATAAAGACACTTGTGAATTGGCCCGAGTACAACTCATTCTACATTTTTACAATTTTTTTCATTTTCCTTTGGTATGGCTGTTTTGTCTATACTTGATTTGACAAGTTTTTTGTTTTAGTGACTTGCTTTAGTCCTGCAAGACACTTTTTTTTTCATTTGGAACTCATATTTTATTAATTTATATTAAATTTAGTTACATGAATGTGGTGACAAAGCTGTAGAGTGAGTGCAAACAGGACTGGGGACAAGCACACTAGACTTATAAGCATAGGATTCAACTGGGGGGACAGATAAACTTTTGTGTATAGAGGATGGGCCCCAATTACTAGTAGCCAGTGGACTGGTAGGTCCATGGGACATGAGTGTTTTACATTCATCAGCTCATTTTCAGGATGGTTGATTAAGAAGCTTCTCCAGTTCTCATGAGCCACGTAGTTTGAAAGACAGGATGGGGAGTAGGGAAAACCAGATATTTTGATCTTTCTGATGAGTTACATGGAAACATTCTCTACTTTCTGCAACCTCTCTAGATTAGACAATTAAAACTTAAATTTAGATTTTTCACCAATTCTTATTTTTTGAAAAGAATCAGAAACGAATAAACGAGTAGCATAGATTTAATTAGGGTAAAAATTTACATATACATGTTTGTGTTTTTCCTAGAGAGTATTACATCTTCAAATTTGAAATAATTGGGATTAGATAGGAGAATCTGACATCTATAAAAGGCCATATTTGAGTACGTTTTCATGTAATTATATAAAGTATTTTACAAATTATGTTTCTTTTTTCTTTAATTTTTATTAATAGATTTTATTTTTTAAATCAGTTTTAGGTTCATAGTAAAATTAAGCAGAAAGTACAAAGATTTCCATAATAATCCCTGTCCCTGCTCATGCATAGCCTCCCTCATTTATCAACATTCCTCACCAAAGTGGTACTTTTGTTACAACTGATGAATCTACATTGACACATCAGTATCACCCAAAGTCCTTGTTTTACATTAGGGTTCACTCTTGGTGTTTTATATTCTATGAGTTTGGACAAATGTAATCTACCATTATAGTTATTATACAGTGTAGTTTCACTGCCCTAAAAATCCTCTGTGCTCAACCACATCATCCCTCCCTCCTCCCCTAACCCCTGGAAACCACTGATATTTTTACTGTCTCCAGTTTTATCTGTTACAGAATGTCGTATAGTTGGAGTCGTATAGTATGTAGCCTTTTCAGATTGGATTCTTTCATTTAGTAATGTGCATTTAATCCATGTATTTCAAAAGCAAAGATATATTTATCTTTAGATCAAATCATTGCAAACTCTGGGAAAAAGACCCGAGACTTGCAGGCTCTTGTTAGGTCTTGCTTGTCTGTACCTAGAGTCAGCCTTGTAATAACAAGCCAAATTCCACCCCATAAATCCTGTTAGAAAGCACTCTGCCAATATGAAGCTGCCAATTGCTGAACAAAGTCTAGCAGCTCCTATATGTTTTCTGTAGAAGTTGAATAAATATAGCAAGATAGAATCCGTGCTTAATTTTGGAAATGATAGTATCTTTTACTTAAAATATTTTAGTTAAAAGTTGGAAGTGATGTTTGCATACAGCTTTCGTTCCACATGAACAATATTTTTACATACTGTAGAAGTCTTGTAAGAATTTAGAATGGAACATCTATGCTAACATTTGTATCATTTTTTTTTTAATCTGGAAAGAATCCTGTTAAATAAAATGAGTAGATATGAGTAGATAGTTTAAGCTACATCTCAGAATGGTAGACTACATATTTTTAATCATAACTGAGATTTATTTATGATACATTGTTAGAAATAATTGCATTTCACAAAATATTCCTTTATTTTAATTTTATTTAATTTATTGTTGACAATTCCAGATACCAGGATCCACATGTGATTTTCTTATTCAACATTATTAAGTAAGAATCTTTCAAAATAGATTTTTTCCTCCCCAATGGAAGAAGATACATTACTATACTTACAATTAATATCGTTTAAAGAAAATTAAATAACTTTGTTTAAATATGTATAGGTAGAACTCAGTTATTTGACAGTTTTGGGAGAGGAAACTGTGAATTGTTGAAAAATTCAAATTTAAGCTTTAATTGTAAAATTTAATTATTGTATTAAGATAAAGGCTATAATATATTAAATTTATTGCTTGCTAGAGATTCTCAGGAAATTTGGATTTGAATAACGAAGAAAACCTTGTAACTAGCAGTTTTAAATGTGCACCTCAATGTTTGAGGATACTTGGCAGCAAAAAACATTCTTCCTAAAAGTATTATTTGCATTGTTGTATTATATACAACAATGCAATATTATATTTAATTAATTCAGAAGTCATTTCCTGTGACTTATTTGTGCCAGGTACATTGAAGATATGAAGAATAAAACTAATGCAAATTGATTACTTTTAATGCATTTGAAAATAATTTTCCTGAAATTTTACTTTTTTGTTAGAGAAAACTGAAATTTACCAATGCCAGTATTTTCATAATTGTCAATTTATGCATTAATTAAATCTATATTTATGGAGCCTCTGCCTTACAGCATAGTGGTCATAGTTGCTATTCATTTCTTTTGCACTGTTCTCATTCTTTTAATTAAAAAATTTTAAATTATTTTTTATTTTTTAATTATGGCTGCCAACCATACAAACTCACTCAAGCCTTAGTGTCTAGAGTTTTTACTGAGGCTTCATTACATAGGCAAGATTGATTTAATGATTGAACACATGATGTCACAAAGCCCACACTCTGACTGCATGGTTGTTCTTTATGGTGTGTCTTCTTTTAGCATAAACTGTCTATGGAGCATGAGTTACCTTGTTAGGATAAGCTACAAAATGTGAAATGTGGTCTCAGTGGCACACTGTGAAATAACAAAGATACTTTTATCGCTTGGGAAATTCCAAGGGTTTTGATGCCAGCCAAATTCTTATTATAGACCTTTATATAATATGGCATAGTGTTTCTTATTTTACTTGTTGCCTGCTATTTGGTGCCTACAAAAGTATGGTATGTCTTATTTTACTTGGCACCTGCTATTTGGTTCCTGTAAAGTTGAACATTTCTTTAACATATTTGAATTGCAATGAGAATCAAGAGCTCTTGATTCAGAACTTTACTCTGTCATTGGTTATGTGGCTTTGGATAAATCATTTAACTTGTTTTCCCTCAGTTTTCTTGTTCATATAATGGAGCTAGTAGAACCTACTTATTAGAGAAAAAGTAAAGTGCCTTACAGAGTGTCTGCATATGAAGGGTGCTCTGTAAAATAATCATTATGATATGCAAATTTGCACTGTAATCAAGTGCTATATTTAAGAAATAGTAGATCACTTTTTTCCCTATTACTTATAAGCATACTGCTAGGACTGTCTTCATCTAATTTGGCTTTTATTTGTAACATATATGTTAAATATGTAAAGATATTAAATTTGTACTAAATATATGTTATTTATGTTATATATTTATATTATAAAATATAAAATATATAAAAATATATTTATAATAAATATGAATATGGATTAATGGAAATATAATATGTATATTTTAAATTTATTTAAATTAGTTTCAAGTATACAGTACATTGGTTAGACATCTATATAGTTTATAAAATGGTCCCCCGCAATCGTTCCCTCCCGCCCCTGGCCCTCCACCTAGCCATCATATTAATGCTGACTGCCTTCCCTATGCTGTGCTCCCCATCTCTGTGACCATCAACTACTAATTTGTACTTCTTTAACCTTTCACCTCATTCTCTCATATATAATATATTTACTGAATATATAGAAAGGAGCATTTAGCCAAAAAACTGATAATACAACTCTTTTGACATTTGGCCATTTCTTGTCAAGCAAGTCAATTAATGATTGATGTTTTAAACTATATACTCTTGAATTGGTTATATACTTTTGCATGACATCTGTAAATTCTTTAATACAGGATCTAATTTTAAATAAGTAAATCTCTTTTTATCATATTTTGACTAGTTCGTGTTGCTTTCCTGTTGACTGCTTTTGTCATACCAATTACTTGAGATTTGACTGTATTTTTATTTTTTAGTTGCTTATATTCATTATGCATCTGTTGGGGTTTATCCTTTTTCTTCCAGGTAAACTCACTGTTTATTACAGATGTTTTATAATCAGTTTATAACACCTGGGATTACTCAGTATATGCTGTCATCTGTCCAGAAATTGGAAATCAAATTAACTTTTGTACCTCCTCCATAGAAGATAAAGACACTATATTGAAGTTCATAACCAAAAATACCCAAATTCATATATGATAGCTCCATCTGTTCAGAAACTATGAACATGTGATACGAGCATATCTTTATAAAGCTATCAACAGATCTTCCTAAAATGTGTCACATTGGCTGACAAAGCTGAATTATAAAACCATAAAAATGAGGAAACAATTTGAAATATTTATTAGCCATAGTAACAAAAGCCTTGAGAATGAGCAAGTGGTTTATAGAAAAATCGTTTTTATTTCACAGTTTTCTAAGAACCTGTCAATGTTTATGAGTAAATATTAACCCCCATTCCATTACATAGCTGTTCCCTAAAAGTTATTACAAACCGGCACAAGTAATTTTCACCAGAAATACTGCTAGAAGTTAGACTCTATTATATTTTAAAACACTTCATATGTGAGTGGAGGAGATATGTAATTATCTGGACCACAGGAGACCACATTTTAGTTGCGGTTATCTAGAAATGTCTTTTCCTTTCCTGAAGTGTCCGTTTCTAGCCTTCTGCTTGGCCCATTGCTGTTCTGGGGAAATCTGAGGAGGAAACCCAGGGCAAGAGTGTCTGGTGGTCTTAGACGTCCTGCTCAATGTCTTTGTCCAGAGCAGCTGGTTTTATTTGATTTATATACTGGGATTCTATGAAAGATGCCCTTTGGGGGTGGGGGGCGGGGAAGAATTCTCCTGAGTCCAAAACCAGTCTTGTTTAGAAAACCCTGGTCTAAGAGAATGTTTAAGGATTTTTTAACATAAACTGAGTAGTTGAAAATTATATTAGAATATAGAGAAGTAGAAGAGAAGAAGCAGTGAAGATGGCAGAGGACAGATTAGATTTCTCTCCACACATCACAGTGATATGACTGGCTCCTAACCATATGCTGAGATAATGCTGTAATTTTTTTTTTATTGGGGTAAAATTCATAGAACATAAAATTAACTATTTTAAATAAAATGAACAATTCAGTGTCATCTAGTATATTCATAATGTTGTGCAACTGTTATCTCCATCTAGCTCCAAAACATTTTCAACTATGTTGTACTTTTAAATTTTATTTGAGAAATTGATTTATACTGGACTTCTTTCTGAAAAGAGCTTGAAATTGGCATTTAATAAAGATATTAATAAAATAGAAATAGAGATCAGGACCAAGGAAAGAAGAAGGAGGCAGATATATAATCTACAAGTGTTAATGTCATTTTTATTCAATGTTAGAGTTGACTTGGGCTTCCCAGCAGCAAAGGATTAAGGATCTAAAAGCAGATAAATGATCTAAAAGCAGAGAAGAATACTAACTCCTTAAAGGAAACAGATTTTCTTAACACTCAGTTCTAAATGAAATTTCTCATTTGGGACTTGACGTAACATTGAATGACTACAGTTTTACAGTGAATGCTGAAGCATTTTTAATATGGCTTCTGTAATAACCTTCAATAGAAACTAAGGGCACAATATTATTCTGTGAGTGATGATAGGAATTTTAGATATAGCAAATCACTAATATTTCATTTCTACTTGCTTGATCTCAAATTAGTCCAGATATACTTTTTTTTTCCCCCTGTAGAAAGAGGCAGAATATGAGGTTGGCAGGAAGTCCTTAAGAAGGCTTCTTTCAGCAGATCACAAGGGGATGGGAGCCTGGTTGGGTCAAAGGTGAGTTTTGCAGTTAATAGTGAAATATTATAGTTTGAGAGCTAATGTCTCTTTTATATGTTTATATAATGAGGCATAGGTGATACAAAGTGTAAGCCTCACTGTGCACAGATACACAACTATTGCACATGGTTACAGAAGTTAACCTGTTTTAGTCATGGAACTTGGTGGGCAGCAAACCTAGAAAGAATTGGAGAATATTTATAGGCAAAAATTTTCTTATCTAGGTTTGGCAAATTTATTACCAGCAGTGGAAGTAGAAAGATTAAAGTAGATTTATTGTTTCTATACACTTTTAAGTTGCTTTTCCTAAAGGTTTTGCTAATTTACAATGTAACTAGCAGTTTAAAAGAGTTCCAGTTTTATTACATATTTGTAAACACTGAGTATAATCATTAACACTTTTTCCTAATATAATACAAAAGGAGATTCTTATTGTTATTTTGTTTTTATAGAAGAGGAAACTGAAGGCCATGATTACATAGTGACATCAGATTGTAAGCTAATGGGCATAGTCATATGTTTTTTACTCTAAACTATTTCAGAAAATTTCAAATCTGTAAAAGGTGGAAAAAATCGTACTCTGATCATGGTATTTCCTACATGTAGATTCACCAAGTGTTAACATTTTGGGATATTTGTATTATCTCTTTTATTAAATGCTGAATTACTTGAAAGTAAGTTGTAGACATGATATTTCAGCATGTTATCTTTAAAAATAAGAAAAGTTCCATTCATTCCACAGCTACCCTATGATTACAGATAAGCATTTAACACTGATATAATAAAGTTATGTATATACGTCTATATTTAAATTTTCTCAGTTGTCCCAGAAATGTCGTTTGTAGTTCTTTTTCTTCCCTGCTCCTCCATTTGGGATTCAGTTAAGGAACATGCCCTGCATTTAGTTGTCATGCCTCTTTCGTCTTCTTTAATCTAGAAAAGCCCCTGCTGCCCTTTATTTTTCGTGATATGGATAGTTTTGGAGAATGCAAGCCAGTTTTCTTATAGACTGCCCCGCAGTCTGGTTTTGCTTCCTGTTTCCTGTTAGATTCAGGTTAAACATTATGGCAGGAGTGTTACAGAGCTGAGATTGTGTTCCTTCCATTTCCTCACACCAAAAGGCACATACATATGTCATCCATTCTGTTTTTGGTGATGCTGTATTTGATAAGTAGGTTAAGGTGGTATTACCAGATCTTTCCCTCTAAGGGAAACTTTTCTCCTTTGTAATTAATAGAGAAACTATGGGATGAAACTACAAGAGTAAGTGAATATCCTATATAGGGACTATTTTAATTATTGTTGTATTCCCATCACCCAGTACAGAGCCTAGCATGGAGTGAATGATAATAAAACTTTATCAAATGAAAGAATGAATGATCTGGGACACAGGTGTCTTTCTTTCAAGTCAGATGCAATGTTACATTGAATTGATAGGAAAATTTATTTTCTGTCTTTTATTTTTTTCAAGCTTTATTGGTGTATAATTGACACATGAAATTGTATATATTTAAAGTACACTATGTGAATATGCATATACATTGTGGAATGAATACCTCAATCAAGTTAATTAACATATCTATCACTTTATGCAGTTACTTTTTTTTATGTGTATCTAAGAATGTTTTAGATCTACCTGATTATAATTATATGTCAATCCATTTATTATTTATATAATATTAACACACATGTAATATTAACATATATATTTATATCATACATAATTTGTAGTTTTCACATTACATAGTCCTTTAAGACCAAATGGCCAGTGATATAGTGGTGTGCCGGCATTTTGATGATTCCAAGTAAGCCAACTCTGATACACTTCACATTGTTTTGTTAGAATACATAAACGATATAAATTTGAATGTTGCATTAGTTAGGTGTCAGTGCAGGGAACAGATACCACTGTGGTTTTTCCCATCAGAATAATAAATGAAGAAGAGAGTGACTACAGGAAATCACAAAGTTGTCAAAAGACTTATAAGAGTAGAAGTCAGGGGCTGGCACTAGATGTTTCCATTTGTTTTCTCACCACTGAGGCTATGATCAAGAGTTCTGAGAAATTCTGGGTGGAAAGGAAGTGACATGCAATTCCATGTCCCAAGGAGGAGGGAATCCCAGGTGGCAGAGCACATACAGTGTAAAGAAAAGGCCAGTGCTTGCCAGGCTGGGAGCCAGCCCAGGATTATACCAGGCACTGTGTGTTTGCATGTGACTGCAGGTGTGCGTGCGTGTGTGCATGCGTGTGTGTGCATCCTGGAGAAAGTTTTTTAAGGTCTTCGTCCTTAAGGAATTGATTGTCTGTTTGGAGATGTCAATAAACAATTGAAGAACAACAACTTAGCAATAGAATTTTAAAGCTAGAAGGAATTTTAGAAACAAAATCTACCTCAATTCCTTTTTTTCACAGATGAAACAACAATCACTGACATGCGATGATTTTCACAAGGCTACATAACAAAGGCCTGGGCTGAGTGCAATTTTAGTATAGAAAAATCTTTCAAAACTGAGCCAAACTAGTCCTGATGGTATAAAGGATAATTTCTTGACAATAATATCAGTGCAATCAACGTATTACAGTATATTTCTGCAAAAATAGTTACAGTGACCTAGTCTGATTATAAAAACACAAGCAAAAGGCTTATTTCTGTTTTTTAAAAAACACTGTGGACTCTTCAGAGGTGTATAGATCTCACGGGTACTGCCACAAGGCTACTAAACTGTGCACTGTCCAGTGTTCTGTGTTATCCTGAAATAAAGACATAGGTCTCTGATTTAACTATGTGTAGTTCATTAATTCTAGGATGTGTATTTTCTGTTTTATAGTGCCTCTGCAATCTGGATGTGTCTTACAGTGTATGACATCTTAGATTTCATTAAAAATGGTAGTTATTTGAAGGAGAGACTACAGAGGTAGTTCTCAAAGCAGTTGTGACTCAGAATTATCTGAAATAACTTTTTAAAAACAAAAGTTTCTAGGCTTTGACTCAGGCCTATTGAATCAGCAGTCCTTGAACTAGTTATGACTATGAGAGTAAAATGCCAGCAATATTTCACAACTTTTATCTGTTCACACATTCTAGGAAGTGGTGGTAAATTTCATTTAGGTTCGAAAAATTTTGTGTCATCAATCAATGTACTCTTGTATTTTGCATGTTGGTAAATTATAAGTTTATCAGTCCACAGTGGTTTTTTTTTTTTGCTTTTGTACCAATCATAGATCACAAATTAGATGAAATGAATATTACCACTACTAAATGTTACTCTAGGTGAGTGACTATTGTGAGACTGCTGATTTTAGTGCTAACATTTATAGAAGTTTTTATAGTGTAGGTAGCATTTTGCATATATTATCTCATTGGATCCTTATAATGGTTTCTGAGGAAAATACAATAGACATTATTATGCCTTTTGGTACAAATGAGGAAATAACATGTTCAAGGTCCATAGCTATTTCATATTCAAATCTCCATAAGAAGTCCAGTGGGTCATGTAGACAAAGAAGTGTTCTGTTCTACACATTTGAGGATAGTTATTCAGTAACAGCTTGAGCATTTTCAAGAACAGTGCCATGTATTGTTCTATGTGCTGTATGGGATACAGAGATGTAAAATACACACCTATAGATTCTTTCAAATTCTGTAAAGATGTAAAATTGAGAAATGGCAATTATCTCTGTCATTATGTTCTTCGATGGCTGCATAATATCATTAGAAACATACTAGTTTTAATATAGTTTGAGGACAAAGCATAGACTTTGGGGTTCACATAGGCCTGATGCCAACACAACTCTTCCATTGGTTAAATATCTGTGACCTTGCTCAAGTGACTTCTTTTAAAGTGTCATTTGGAAAATAGAAATGATTGTTTCTATTCACATAGATTTTGTGAGGGTTAAATGAGGTCTTATGTATTTACAGGATCTAGAAAATTGCTTGACCTGTAGTAAGCAATCAATAAATGGTAGTCAATATCATTTCCTTCCGATATTGGAATATAAAGTGGAGAAATGAAAACCCTTAAGTCATAATTAATGTGTTAAGTCATATAATGTGTTAATACAATACCACACAAAGATTGAAATTAGGTTTATATACAAACATACAGAATGTAGGGGTAGATGATCAACCCTAGAGACAAAGGCATTTTATTTTACTTGTTCTTTCCTTCTTGAATTGTTTTGTACGTCTTTAGGTGGTTTATAGAAAAGCCGAGGAATATACCGTAGTTATTTTCAATCCAAGATTCCATGTTTCATCAAGGTGTTCAATAGGATAAATGAAACATGATCAGAAATTGTTTTCTTGTTTACAATGTGAAATCGTTAAACTTTTGATGCACTTCTTTTTATACTCTTGCATTTTATTCTTTTATTTAAATTGATGAGTACAGTATTTTTTTTTTTTTTACTAAAGGGTATCATTTGATTTATACAACTGCAACCACATTCTTTCACCTTTCCCTCCAAAAACTAAATATATTTTCTTGAGCATGTCTTTGGGCATGTCTAGTATTAGTGGTTACCTTGCGTTTGTTCTCTATTACTCTAGCAGCTACTGCTTCTCTCAGGTGTTTGATTTTCCTATTTTATCTGCTTATAAAATGCTTTGAGCAAACTATGAACGTAACCCCACTGTCATGTCTCTGTGTTCTTCTAATTTCTACTACCTGATTTCAAGAGTTGGTGGTGGTCTGATGTGTTCGGCGAGGCAGGTGAAGACATGTCACACCTTCAGCCTCCTTTTTCGTGGTCTCTGTCATTGCCGTTTGTGGTTCTGAATAGGGACTGGGCTCCCTGGCAAACACAAATCGGTGCTCTCAGGTATGGGGTAGAAATGGGAATACCTTGTATGCAGAGGGAGGGAAAAAGCCTCCCTGGTAACTGGATGAATGTTCTTTCTGCCTTCGCTGATGACCGCTGATGTAGATGAAGGGTAGGAGCTTGGAGTCCTCTTGCCGCTGCTTCATCTGTGACTTCGGCTTGCGATGGTGACCAGAAGGCAGTGTTTGTTGGGTGATATATTGTTCTCTGATATTGTTTCCCTGTATTCTGGACACATTATGATGAGGAGTTTTCCAACCATTTACCTTATCTTGTCTGTGCTTGGCAGTATGCTTTGATTTATATATAATCGTTTTTGTTTTATGTAATGCCATATTTAGTATTTTCAGATAATTATAACCAAAATACTGAAACACTTTATAAATTAATATGGAAAACTCGAACATTGTCTGGTTAGAAACCAGATATCTGACAAATCTAGTTGCCTTTGTGTCTATAATTCTAATTTTTATATTTTCATAAACTTTAGAAACAATAGTAAATCTTGCCTTTTAATTTCTTTGTGTTTAAACTCAGCAGGGAAGAAGCAGTTACACAGTTATTTGTCAATGACATATTCTGGCCACTGTATTTGCTTTTCATCTGTTTATATTCAATGAGGGCCCTCTAAACCAAAGTAATTAGTTACTTACATAAGCTCAGAAGGGCTATGATAAACTTCATAAAAACAAGGAGAGCAGTGATACATATAGCAGTTTATCTGCTAATGGTGCTTGTCACCACGCTAAGTGGTGATGCTATTTTTAACGTAGATCAGAATTACATAGAGAGGAGTTCTTAGCCTGGTCTGAATAGAGAGCCTGCACTGTTTTCTGTTTTCTTTCTTTTTTTTTATGTTACTCTTCACTACCTTTTCTTCATTTTTTTACTCCAAATCAGTCACACTCAAATTTAAATATTAGTTTTAGATTACATTCCAGAACCTAATGTAAGTGATTTATACTCGTCTTTTATTTTGGGATAGCATTGCTGTATTTTATTACTGTTGATCATTAGGATCTTAATAATAATAACATAATGAATACAATGGCTCATGTTTATTAAACATTGATTATGTACTAAATTCTCTGCAGAACTTTTTATTTGGTTCTAAAATGATTCTGTGGATGAGTTTTATTATTAACCCAGTATCACAGAAGAAAGAAACTGAGGTTTTAAGAGGTTCAGTGCAAAACAGCATCTGCCAAAAACTAACTAAATACTACTTCCTCCTCTTTGAGACCTAATATTTTTGTTTTGAGGTTACTCATTATGCAATTGAGAAAGTACAAAAAAGCATATATGTTATATAGATTGTGATGTTTATAAATTATCCAAGTGTTTACTGAAAGCATTGAGTAGCCCTAAAATGGAAATTATAACTAATCCTTATTAATAAGTACATTTAACTAAGTTTTCTTCAACACATTAATTGAGCTCAAATATTGAGTATAGCTACACCATACAATTAGATACAAAGATGTATAAAAAGAGGCTAGTTCGTCTTATGGGGGAAACAGACATATGTACAATTAAACTGTAATGCAGATCAGGTGGGCATGTTGGGGCAAACAGCAGTGGGAGCAGAGGAAACGTGATGACTGATTTTTACTGGCAGGATTGGGAATTCTATAGAGTTGTCATTGTGTTTCTGGATTTAACTGATGCTGTTATAGCTTACAATTTTAAACTAGTTCAAATTATGATGACTGCAAAATTTTCCAACACAGTAGGTATATGCCATCTGTGCATGTGGTACATAGGCCTTCCTAGGCTATAGCAAATAAGAAACTATATTTTTAATCTTCTTTTAAATATTAAGAATATAATGCTTTTAAGGTACCTTTTGGCGGGGGGATAGCTATTTGAAATTCATTTTTTTGTAAGAATGCAATTTTCTTAATTTTAATTTTTTGTTTGAAATTGACTAGATTGCATTTTTAAAAGTATGCACATAATAATTCTTTATAATAGTTTGCGGTTTCGTGTGGTATGAATTTGGTGTCTACTCTTGAAAATATGGTTTCTAGAAGAGTATCGTAAAGTAGAGATAGCTGCTTTCATTGTCTACATTTTGTATTTTGTTGAATCCACAAAGTGATAGTTTTTATATCTCAAAGGCACTAATCATCTCTTATTCTCTTTTTCATCATCTAGCATTTAGCATAGCACCTGTCTGAGAAAAGATAAATGCTCATTGGATGTTTGTGGATTAATGTTAAGATATGGAGATATAAATTTAGGTTTAGTCTTCAATATGTATGTCTTGCTTTTAGTCTAGCCTTCATATTTCTCACATCATGGGCAGTGTTTTTCTTCTTCTAAAGTGTAATTCTGTCAATCACTTCACTAGTTAAAATCCCCAGCTGTTTTCTCATTACTTGAAAGATGAAGTCCAATTTTGTGCGTGGCCTACTGCCCACTTCATGATATGACCTGGCGCAGCCTAGCTCAGACTTCTCAAAGGGCCTATTGCCCCTTGAGGATTTAGCCATTTCATTTGTGTACCCTCGATCTTCAATTGAAATGCCCTTCTTTTTGTTCCTCTTAAAGCACTTATCGCCTTATTGTAAATGTTCATTGACTTATATGACTTTGGAACTTTTTGAAGATGAGAATTTCTGCCTTAGTATATTTATATTGTTCTTTTTTTAAGTACCAGTTCTGAAACATGAGAAGTAGATGAAAAAATGCTTGTCTAATGATTACGTATTGTCCTGAGTCCCACATAATTATTACACTCATTAAACATACAAGAATCCTTTAGTAAAAAATACAGTTCAAAGTCAAATGTTAATTTTAGTATGTAGTATACTCTTTTCCAAGGAGTTTTGACTGTTGTATATATACCAGTTTATTTTCATACTAACATAATTTCATACTGACACTAGTAATTAATAAAAATGACTGTATTAGTTTCCTATTACTGCTATCACAAATTACCACAAATTTAGAGGTTGACAACAACACACATTTATTATCTTACAGTTCTGGAAGTTAAAAGTCTGAAATAGGTCTTATGAGACTAAAGTGAACGTGTTTGCAGAGTTGCTTTTCTTTTGGCGGCTCTAGCGGAGACTGTTCGTTGCCTTCTCATGCATTCCTTGGCTTGTGGCTCCCTTCCAGCAATTGCATCACTCTGACATCTGTTTCCACCATATATCTTCTCTGAAACCCTTGCCTCCCTCTTTCTCTTGTAAGGACCTTATGATTACATTGGTCTCACTGGAATAATCCCAGAAAATCTCCCCATCTCAAAATCCTTAATGTAATCACACCTGCAGAGTTCCTCTTACCATATAAAGTATTGGGGATTAGGACATGGATGTCTTTGAGAGGAGCGTTATTCTGCCTAACAGAGTGATTAAACTCTCTTAAAAACTTAACTTGTTTTTCTGTACAGTGAGTAAAGCAAAAACAGTAATTGACAGAAAGCAGGATAGATTGAGGGATGTGTTCTAAGCAACAGGTATTTATTTATACCAAGATTTAGACAGTCAGTGGTTTATAACTTCTGTTAAATACTCTCCATACTAACCTTATTATTTTATATAGTTAATATAGTATCTTTGAATGAGCAGAATGGTTTGTATTGGAGAAAGAACATAAGGTTAAAAGATCAAGCATATTAGGCTTACAGAATTATAAGTAGCATATTCAGGTTGATGATAAGGTATTAAATATGAATTGTTAAAAGTAAAATTTATAAATTTTATCACAATTTCTGGCCTTAAGTGAATAAAAATCAGCATATTTACTATAAGAACTAAAATTTATATATAAAGTGTAGCATACAGATATTTAGATGTAGCAAATCTCACTTAAAATCTCCATCAAGAAACTGGAATTACCTCTTGGGTAAGGAATAAAGCAGTTTTTCTGGAGATTTTCTCTATGGCAAACATATTTATAGAACTTTCAAAAGGAAGTATTACTAATAAATTGCTTGAGCTTATCTTTAGCTGCAGCAGCTAAGCTCTTTGCTCTCAAAATATATGGTGTTCACAACATTGTAACCAGGTAGTTGGTACTAAAATAAAATGTAGCTCTCCACTTAAATTACATCAAACCACTACAAAAAATAAGTGAAGAGCCATGCTATGTTTTTGGATAAAAGTCTTAACATTATAAAAGTTTTCTATAAGGTTTTACTGTTTGTAACTTGAATTTGCAGTGTTATGTGGCCTTGCATGTTCTTGCCTTTTAGATCTACCATTGTTAGAGAATTCAGCCACAAGCTTGTTGGCTCTACTTCCTAAAACAGGTGCTTTGGAGGACCTTGATTGGATTTGCCCATTTGTCCATCTAGGATGGAGTGCTGCTTTTTTCCATTTTTAGGCATTTACAAGTAACTAAGCTTTTGTTAAGGTGGATTTTTCAGGAGCCACTAATATTCAAAGACATAGTTAATGAAATGTTTTAGAGGAAAAGGAACATAAGCATTGCTCAAATTAATTATTTAGAATGTTTTTTTTTTTAAAAACCATGGTCAGATTAATAGAGATGTTTGTTTACTTTGTTCTTTATTAGTTATAAATTTCTAGGAAAATCTAATTAATAGAGTATGTAAAACTTTAAGAGGAAAGCTTGACTATGAAAATTTTAAAGGTAGAAGTTGTCTTTTGAAAGAGCAGCTCATCATCATTTTAATTTTTAGATAAAGCAGAGAGACAGAAAGTTTATGATGTTGAAAACTTGGGGTGTGGAGGGAGAGTCTGCGGGGTTATTTTTTTTGCCATATTGGTTTAGCTTTTTTTAGTATCCTCTAGGCTAACAACATTTTCCCCAGATTGCAAAAATTACAGATATGTTTTCTCTAAATTATTTAGAAAAAATTTCAAAAAACAAGTTTATTAATGATATTAAGCACAACTCTACTCTTTAGGTAGCCCTGTACCAGCAACCAGAAAGAGTTAAGTCATCTTCTAATAATTTACAGTGCAGTAACTGACTTTCACTGAGAAAGTCAGGACACAACAGCCTGCTCAGTATTAGAGAGGAATTAGCTGCTACAGGTGAGTTAGTTATTCTCTGAGAGGCTGTTATCCACTGGAGAACTGCCACACTTTTTAAGGCATCAGATAGTTTTTATGAAATCTGAAAAATTGTATGTTGGTATTTTTTGGAGTACCTAGATATAATCCCACATTTTTTATCATCTATAATGAGAATATAACTTAAAGGAATTTACTCTAAGAGAATAACATTTCTACTGTACTCAAGGAATGTGTGTACTCTAGCCAACTAATTATAGATTTTAAAAAAACTACTTTTAAAAAACTTTTGTTTTGAAATAATTTCAGACTTACGGAAACATTAAAAGGACATTTTGGAGAACTCTTAAATTCCTTTTGCTCAGCTTTCTCATTTGTTAACATTTTGGCCAAATTTGCTTACAATTCTCTATACAAATATCTTTAATGAATTTTTTGAACTATTTGAGAGTAAGTTGCAGATGTGATGCCTTACTTAATACTTAAGTGTGTTTTCCCTAAGAACAAAGACACTGTTATATAACCACAATGCTACCATCAAAATCTGGAAATTAACGTTGATCTGTTATTACCATTTAATCCATAGACTCCATTCAAATTTCATCAGTGAGCTCCATGATACCCTTCATAAGTTCAGGATCTATAACCAAGTCATTTGTTCGTTATGTCTCTCTAGTCTCCTTCAATTTGGATTAGTTCCTTACTCTTTTCTTCCATTTTACTACCTTGACATTTTGAAGAGGTCACTTACTCTGTAGGAAGTCACTCAAATTGAATATGACTTTTTAGAATAAATACAACAGATGTGTGTCCTTCTTAGTGCATCATATCAGGAGACACGAGATGTTGATTTGTCCCTTTATTGGTGTTGCTAACTTTTTTTTTTTAATTGTGATGTAATTGACATACATTATATGTGATGCTAACTTTTATCACTGGGTTAAGATGGTGTCTGCTAGGTTTCTCTAGTGTACAGTTAATAAGAACTTTGTACTTACAGATTAATAATAAGTATTTTGCAATGAGACACTTTCAAACTTTTACTTATTAACATTCATTGATGATTCTTGCCTGAATCCATTATTACTATGATGGTTGTGAAATGGGAATTTTTTGATTCCTTAATACTCATGTTATTTTAAAATTTCTACGTGCACAATTCTGTCTCCCACTATATTCTGTTTCTACAACATAAATAGTCTGAACCCTTTGTACCAATACAGATTCAGGCACATTGTAGATACTCAATAATTGTTTAATTTATTGAATGACAAGGCAGGGATCTGCCTACTTCTAACTATATGCAAATAGTTCCTTAATAAAAATATTTGGCAAAAATGCCAACATAAAATTTATTTTATTTTTTATCATTGCCACTGTTGCCTAAATGAAAATCGTTTAGAAAATTTAGAAAATGTACAAAAAACATTTTTATAACTCTACCACCCATATGGTTGATAGACTTATGACATCTGTTTCCTCAGTTCTCAAGAATGAAAATTACATAGAAACAAAGCCAACACTCAGATTGCTCATAATAATTTGTGTATGTTATTACCAGCTCCTAAAATTAACTAGCAAATTCCATCAGTTGAAATTTCTAGATCATTTTTTTTTGTAATTGATTAGATGTATTTAATAAAGCTCTTCTAAAGCCCATTACAGCCTCATTTCCCTTTTATTCTCTCTGAGACACTTCCAGAAATAACTTAGTTTAAGCTTGCTGTGGGTATTCATTTGCTGGGGTCCTCTTAGGAGCTGAGTTTGAGTCCAGCTCATTTTAAGCCACAGGGCTTTGATTCAACTTGTCTTGGACTGAGAATTGGTAAGGATTTTCTCAGTTATGATAACAGGATTGTGAGTAGTATGGGAAGGCAAATGTGAGCAAACACACCCAGGAATGAAGCCGCTTTGGCTATATTGAAGAGAGGTGTGGATGGAGGAAGAGTGAGGCACTATGCCAGAGGAGCCCTCATTGCACAGGAAGAAGCCTTGGGAGAGCAAGTGTTCATATCCACAGACACCAAATGGGAAATAAAAGAATGGAAGATTCAAAACAGAAACAGCCATCTGCGCACATTATAAACAGTTGGTAAGTTGTGGTTTTTCCATCTGTCCCCTGATGAGGAGTACTAGACTGGTATAAAGCAACAACATGAACAAAAAATGTCCTTCATAATGACCTCTTTCCAAGTGAGGCCAGTTTCTCCTGCTTTCTAAATTCAAGTGGTGACACTTTGGTTATGTCTGGAAAGAAGATAAGGCTGTAAGAAAGAGATTTTGGAGTGTATGTTTGGGGTGGGATGTGGGAGAAGTGTAGACTTTTGAAAAATGGCCTAATTTAGACTTCACAAATTCCCTTTTATTTAATTTTGAAGCAACAAAACAGTGCTACATTAAATCTGTTTTTCAGAGTAGAAAGTTGTTAATCTTTAAAGCCATATGTGTTACATAGTGAGAAAGGAATGTCTTCCAATTTAAAGTGTAATTTTTGTCATCTCTTTATCCAGATTACAGAGTAAATTTTGTGATTTCCAGTTCCAGAGTAAATCTATGTTGATATATAGCTACAGATACTGTGAGAATATTTTGTGTAAACTGAGATTCTCAACTGTCATATATATTTGTCATAATATTCTTTTATTATGTTCACCAGGGTACTCGCTATAGTAAATGAACGAATACATTGTCTTGCTCAATCCTTGTCTGGAGATTTAGAGTGAAATACCTTTATCTACTCTTGCTCATTCTATGTGCACTAACTCTAGTTTTCCTCCTTTTCCATATGGATATTTTTTTTGGATGTTATGTAGATGACAAAATTAGTCTAAAAATCTATTCATTCTATTCGAGTTCTTCTGGACCACCTATGCCCTGAAGTCCTTTGAAGTTCCTCTTTGCATTTCACTGTCATTTTAGTCCTTTGAGCTGCTATAACAAAATACCATAGACTGAGTGTCTTGTAAACAGAAGAAATCTTTTTCTCACAGTCTGGAGGCTGGAAAGTCTAAGATCAGATGCAATGTGATTCCATTTCAAAATGGACAAATGAGCTAATCCAGGGAATTAGTCACTAAAATCAACTTCAGAAGAAAATTGTTCCTTGATTGTATTTTTGTTTCTGTTATGTTTAGTACCAGATTCTAAACATAAGATGATTTAGCATATAAGAGCATTGTTTTTGTTCATAAAAACTAAATGAAATTATTATTTATTAATTTCTGACTTGTTTATTTTTTTTAGAAAAATCTAGTATAGATCCAATTAGCAAACACAATACTGGTTTTCCAATACTTTTCTATATATAATTTTAAAAAGTAAGATTGGAGCAGAAACATGCCGGAGGGGTATGTAAAACATGAAAATTTTCATAGATAAAATTTCAAAATTTTCCCTAAAAGTCTGACTTGGTAGTTTAAAACAGACTTTAGTGTAGAATGTACAAAAGCTGATACGTGTTTGAGATCTGTCTCTGGAAAGGAAGCATTTACACTGTAATGTGTGAACTTGGCTTTATTTCTTGCCTCCGTTCACCAAAACCTTCTCTAAATCATAATAAACAAACAAACCCCTCAGTATGGAAGCACAGTAGTAAAGGTTGCATTTTATATCCCCTGCAACTTTTTATACCTGGAGATAATACCAGCTAGTAAATACCGAGTTTTATCTTATTGAATACTAAGTATTAAATACGTCCTAACTTTATTTTTATGGTTCATATTCTTACTGTCTATTTCTTATTTCAGCTCTTCTTCCTGTTAATAAATTATTAGAGGAGTGTTTACCAAAGTATATCAGAAATTGATGAGAATTTTCTAAACTATTATGAGAAAAGTAATATAACATTTTCTTTTTACTCCTCTAAGCGACACAAACAAAAAATGATAGAAATCTAAGTATGTTTTAAAGATTTTTCACTTAACATAGTGAATGAAGCAGTGTTGTAAGTGCTGTGGTGGATGCAAAGATGAGTGAGACCAGTGATCCCAGCCCTTGTAGGCTTATATGTCTAGAGAAGGAGAGTGATATTTATGAGTAATTTGAGAGAGTGAATGTAGGACTAAGGTAAGTGTCTAGCGAGGTATAAATACGGAAGGAGCCAGCCTCAAACTTCAAAGTGGGGCAAGGATAGTGTAAGGTTGATGAGCTGTTCTCAAAATCCTTTGTTTTAATAATGTTGGTATACACGGGTACTTAAAGTTAGTGTTTTACAGATAGCCACCCTTTTTACTTTTGTTTAAAGATTTTTGATCTGGGGCTATTTCATGTAGTTTTTGGACGTCAAAAGCCTTTTGTGGTTATTACCAGACATTGCATTGTGCAAGACTGCTTCCAGGCCTGTGTAGGTGTTTGTCTCATCACTTTAGTAGTTGAACCAGTGACTGAGGACTTCCTAGAATTTCAAACCAGTGTTGCTAGGAAATGAATTTAAATTTGAGGCGAATAAGAGCGTGCATTATTTGATTTATATGCATTTGTCCTAATATGTCTGGAATCACAGTGCTAACAGTAGCCAGTCATAACTAAAAGGTGAACTGCCTTTTGGTTGTTAGCTGCATCAATGCTTCCTATGAAGTCACTTAGTAATAGGAACCACTCCCTGTATTAGTTTTGAAAAAATAATTTGACTTAAGCATTATCTAAAATGATTTTTAAAAAGCAGTTACAAAAAATCCAATATAATTAAAAGATTTAAAATTTATTAACTGACTTTTCTTGGAGCAATTCTTCATCCATAATTTTTTAAAAGTAATTTTTATTGAGAGAGAATAAAACCTGTGGTATAAAAATAGAGCAAGGACTCTCCCCCAATGGAATTATACCATAAAAGCCTTAAAATGGAGACTAAATAGAGAAAGTAGTTGTGGGGTTACTATATATGGAAGTTTTTCTTTATAGTCTTGTAGAGAAGTCTTCCTTCCTTAGGACATAGAATGTACAAATAACGTCTGGAATTGATCGATGTCTTCATCTGCTTGTGTTTGTCCCCTCTCCAACTTAGTTATTCAGTCTCTTCCTTTCTTTTTACAACTTTATTGATTTTTTTTAATTTTAAGAGAAAATTCTTTCTTTCTTAAATATAACTACTGTAGCAAGGCAGTAGTCCCATAAACCACCTCATGTTAAAAACAGTACTTCCGGAATTTTTACTGCTGTAATAACTAGGGGAAAAATACACATGTTATTATGCCACATTCTTTGGGAAATAAGTTATATGGAAATTTACTGATATATTTTCCTAAAATTTACCAGTTAGCTTTAAATAGTGAAGAAAAACTTAAATATATAGATATTGTTCTATGTAAGTTAAACATTAACATAGATGTACTACAGTAAAACTGTAGCTACTTTCTGTTGACTGGGAAAATACCACCTCTCTACTTAGACCTAATTTGTGATTATTTGGGGCTAATTTCTCTAATTTCTAATTTAAAGTGTTTTGCTTTTTGAAACTTTCCCAAGATTAACTCTGATATAATGCCATTAGAATATGTTTTCCTGTCGACTGAGTCATTAGCATAACTAGTAGGGAATCAGCTCTAAAACTCGCCTGATTTTTTTGAAGTTTGATTTGAATAAAAACTATAAGGTAAAAGAAAGGAGAATTGGTAAACAGATAGTGGCTAGACATACAAACTAATGGAAAAGTAAGACAAAATCCATTTTAAAATCCAAAAGTAGCTGTATACTTGATTAAATTCTCTATTTTACTTACATAGAAAAATTATCAAATTAAAGATCTAAATATACTGTGACATTTAGAAATACAGGGTTTTCCCTCACCTCAGTCCCCATTTTTATTAGAGAAAAAGTAATTTTTTTTCCTCAGAGACCCTTTTTATCAGGAGGCACATTGCATTGATGTCACCTTTAACATAAGTGCCCAGAGAAGATTTTTTTCAGTCTTTCTGGAACAGTTATAAAGGGAAATTCAATAAATGTGTGACAGAAGTATTGCAATTTTAAAGAAGATGGATTTTAATCTTGTAAAAGATTGAAGTTTTGAAAGAATAATGATAATGAAAAATTTCTAGTAGAAATTCTCAATATTTTAAAACAAATTTCCAATATTTTCTGATTCCAAAATTAATTTTCCATTTGAAAAGATTAATGAATTCTTGCTTGACATAAAAAAGTAATGTGTTTATCAAAGGGTATTTTAATATACAGATAAATGAAATAGTATCTGAGATTGTGTATTACATACAATTTCTCATCTTGGTGGTGAAAAAGGAAGGACACTCTAGTATCCTATATCCGTCACAGAAGCAATGGCCTTCTAAGTTCAGGCGTGAATTATTTTAATATTTTTCCCCCCTTACCACTGTTTTTCAGACAGTGTTTCAGGGGACTCTATGAAGTCAGGGGACAGATGGACTCATCTTTGCTAAGTGTTTTACAATGTGATCAGCAACATTAGCCTGTTGGAATAAGGTCTGTGTGTTTTATAATGGATGACATTAAAGATAGTACTTAGTTCACTAAATTTGCATGTTAATGCACAGTCTCTGTACCCCATGTACCTGTGGGGGCCAGAAAATGTCTTGTACAACACTGGATGAAATGGAAGAACAAAGAACAGAAGTAGTTGATTCATGTCAGTATTAAGCTAAGTCACAATAATTAACCTTAGAACCAATATATATCTTTTAAAATTTAGAAAATGGTTTCCTTTTGCTAAGAAAGATTTTACTTTCAAAGCAATTCCTTATTTGTTTTTAATATTAAAGGAAATGAAGTACAGGTATTATTCAGATCTAAAATTGTTTGATTTTGAAAATAAGATTTATTAGAGAAGTTCTCTTTGACTAGTCTGTGATATGCTGTTTCATATCATGTTTTCCTTTCAAGACTCTATATACAACAAATAGAGTAACCATTAGTGCTCTTTTGAAGTTTAATTGTTCTTAGCAAAAATAATTATTTCAGAGTTCTTGTTATAGAACAGTTTGTAACAGGAAAGCATGTATAAATACTCTTAAGAAAGTTTAGTAGCAGGCTTTTCAATTCAACAAGAAACTTCTGAGGATTCTATTCTGGGCTTGCAAAGATAAGTGTGATTTAACCCCTATCCTCAGGAACTTTTTAAAAAATTGACTATTACATTTATGTAACCCAATATATCTAAAATATTATCATTTCACTCAGCTGGGGAATAAGAGCACACGGTTAGGGAGACTGGAAGTGGGTTGTCAGAGACCAGAGCCAATTACAGTGATGTTTCCAAGGATGGAGAGATTCATGTGGCCAAAAGGGGTCAGAAAAGGCTTTGCGAATAAAGTGGTTTGTTTTATTGTCACTGTTCTGAGATGTTATTTGTGTCATCATGAGATTTGCAGAAGCACCTCAAATACTTGTGGTGTGGTGGTGCCACCCAGTTGTTCCCAGTTTATCACTTCTCTGAAAGACACTTGGAAAGCAAATGGGGCAAAGGTTGCCAAGATTTTATTAGTGCTCTGTTTTGGATATGCAGATACGGGTTTCTGTTGACAAGGAAACATCTAAATTTTGAACGAAGAAAGATGTTTTTATTTGTCGATGTTAGAATATCTCAAGTCAGGCTCTTAAAAATAACCAGGTATAAATCTGCTTAAGTCATTCCTGCTTTTAATAACTGCTTTACATTTTGTATTTATTCAAGTTCCATTTTCTAAAGGCCTCATTCAACTCTTATATATGCTGCCTTTTTTTCTCTAGAATTTGTTCACTCCTTCTTCCTGAACTATTTCCTGCTTTTATGTTTTCTTGGACTGTTTGTTCTCTTCCTACCCCCTTGGCATCTGCATACCCCTCTATATTAGACGTAACTTGTTAAGTTATTGTTGAGTAGATGTAACTTGTTAAATAATTGTTGAGATATACACTGATTTGTACATATTATTGGCATCTGCATACTCCACTACATTAGATGTAACTTGTTAAATTATTGTTCAGTAGAATCCACAAGGATCTCACAAGGCATAATTGTGTGAGGTTATTTGAAAATCTTTGTTATTTCTAATTATGCTTCTAGAATCTTTAATTGTAATCTGATTATAATTCATATTATCCTCTTGAAAACTGAAGTATCTGCATTTCGGGTTGCCTTAGGTACTTCTAAATTTCTTGCTTATTTGCCTTCCCAAATCCTCACTTGAGACCCACATAGTTTCAAACAACAGAAGGAAGGATATACGTGTGTAGATTTTGTTGATTACTTACCAAAGTAGCACCCTAAAAAGAAATTCAAACTTTTAAAAACCTAAAACTTATACTGACTCCATACTTACAATTTCTATACCATAAATTAACCCATATATTTGACTGCTTCTGCTCTCTGAATTTGCAAAGGCCATGTAGTCAGAAGGCTAGCTATAGCTGGTGAGGGGTGGCAGCTCTCAATCTTCGGGACTTCTCTGGGGTCAAGTATTTCTCAAATATGAGAAGTCTCGTTTCTATTCTGTTTCCACTGCTCTGCCCAGCACTCATCCCCCACGCCTTTCCGGAAGCTTTTGGCACTTAGTTTGCCATGGAGGAATTTCCCAGACTGAGGCTCTTTGACATTTTCTGGCCTATTCTGTCTCTGACAAACTGTATTACTTGGATTCTTCGAATATATTCTTTCCTCTTTTTCTTTGTGTTTATTAACGCAGTGTTCTTCCCATTTCTGCCCAGTTAAATCCTGCTCTTCCTTCAAAATCTAGCTCTAATGCTTGTTTCTGCATGAGGTCTTCTGGTCCTTCTAAAAACTGTAATCTCTGCTAGTAGAATCTCTGTTTTTTAGGGCTTATCGTACTTGCTATTCTGTGGTTATTTGTATGAATCTTATCACCCAAGAGGAGAGCCACTATTTCATAGAATTTATTTTTATGTTCCCTATATCATGTCACATGGTATCCTTCACATAATAAACACTCAGTAAAGATTTTGGGGTTTAATAAAATCTGTGAGTCCCAAGAGTACCACCATGGAAGGTGGCAATGGCTGGGAGACCACAGTTGCCCAGTACCTGCCTCGGTTTCATTCTTTGGAAGACTGTAAATTCTTTGGAAGACTGTAAATAGTTATAAACCCTTTTACTGGTTCTCATTCATTTCCTGTTGTAATTTAAGAAATGCACCTATTAGAATATTTGCACCTATTAGAAGTATTTTTTCTCATTTAATATTATTTTAAATAGCATTTCTCATATAACTTTGGGGAGTGCTTAATCTAAACTAAGATATTTACCTTCTTTTAGTCTACATTTCCTTAAAGCTGGTAACAAACTACTAAGTCGAAAAGTTGGTAAAATCTGTGCTTTAACTAGATGCATGCATTTTTAGGTAGCAATATATGGAATAGGGTGTGAGAATGTTGACTAAAACTTCAGTAGCTTTTATTTTTGTTTTGTTTTGTTTTGTTTTCCTTCAGCATTGGAATGGGAAGAGGGCAGAATCATAGAGAGGCCAGATGATTGCTGAAAAATCAACTCATAGATTACAACAGAACTTGACTATCAAAATAAGTTTCAGCAAAACTTTAAGAGATTATCTGAGGGAATTGTAAAATGAGGTGCATAGTAAAGGGGCTCCGTATGTAGTGGCCATGTTTCAACTTGAATTACTGTAAAAATGCCTTGAGTTAATTGTAGCTATAATATCCATTCATGCGTCCCAGAGACAGTGGGGGTGGGGTGTTGTAGGGGGAAGAGAGAGAGAGAAGAGGAGAGGAGAGAGAGATTGAGAATGTGAATGGTTATAGGAAATAAAGTTTCAGGTCAGGGGTCCCCAACCCTTTTGGAGTTATGCCACCCAAATGACCTCGCATGTGAGTGGCTGCCTTCATCCTGCCCCAGCCTTCGATTTGCCTTTAGAACTACCAGAACTGCTGCTGTAATAGAAACAGAGTAAATGTGTGTGTTGGGGGGGCCGGGGTTGGGGGGAGATGTACATGCAGAGGGTAGGGGGTAGATAAAGAAGATGATTCAAATACAGTGCTTGGAGTTTTTAGAATTTCAGTGAGTTCAAAAATGGAGGGAAGACAAACGTTTGAAAGGAACTGCTTATCAGAGCTGACCCTTCTGAGTCAAATTACTTGTTTATGTAGGATTGTGTATTCATGTTACCTATATTTTTCACTTTAATTTAATATTGCTTAAAATACTGTCAAATATTTATTTAGAATGCAAGTATTCTATTTAATTCAATTAGTTAATTTAAATTTTTTAAGATATAATTGACATGAATTATATTAGTTTCAGATGTACAAATTTGATATTTGTATATATTGCAAAATGATCACCACTATAAGTCAAGTTAACATTCGTCACCATACATAGTTACAAATATTTTTTCTTGTGAAGAGAACGTTTAAGATCTACTCTCTTAGCAACTTTCGAATATGCAATACAGCAGCATTAACTACAGTCACCATGCTGGACATACGTCCCCAGGACTTATTTATTTTATAACTGGCAGTCTGTACCTTTTGACCTCCTTCACCCATTTTACCCTCACCCCCCACCTCTGGCAACCATGCAAGTGTTCTATTTTAAAAATACAGAATTTTTGAAAATGTTTAAAGGGCCACTTCTTAGATAAATTAATAAGAACTTTGGGCCTAATAGCTAAATGTACATCATTAATTGCTTGTGATTTTTCCTTTGCTAGGATTCTCTTCTCCTCATGTTCACCTGGCAGATTTTCACTTATCCTCCAGGGCCCAGCTCAGGTGCCACTTGATCCATGTAACTGTCCCAGATCTATCCTCTTTCTGGCCTGAGAAATAATTGTCTCTCCATCTGGATTCTTATTTAGATTGGTCTTCTCACACCTTTCATTACAATTTTTCTTAACATTCTGACTTTCCAATCGACTGTAAGGATAAATAAGGTGGCCTCCACAACACTATGTCTTGGAGCTCAGTATCAACAGTGACAAAGCAAGCACTCAAATGCTGATTGCTCTAAATAAAATGGGAAATTAGATTCACTTAATTTTAAGTGAGTTCTACTAGATGATTTTCAAGTTAGTCCTTACCAGGTCTATCCTTTTATGATTCCAAGAGAAATACATATTTTTTGTTATCTTTAACAATAGTGCTAATGATAATGGCAATAATAAAAATATAGTAGTCAACGTATGTAAGGAATTGGTTTCACTCCATACACTGATGTGTACATATGTCCATTTAATTTTGGCACCAGCCCTATGGTATTGTTAGTATTATTATCGCATTATCACAGACGTGAAAGAGATTATGTTACTTACTCAAGGTCACAGAACTAGTAATGGGCAAGATTTGAACCTAGGTCCATCTAATTTCTGAGCTTATCTGTCAATTAGCAGAGTCGGAACTAAACCAAGCAGCCTTCTGGGGGCATTTATTTACAGGGGCTAGTAACACACGAATCACTGAAATAAGAATAAATATTACCAGTTAAAATAGGTGTTTATATATTAATTCATACTATCTGACAAAAGAGGCCACAGCTGAGCCCCTGCAGGAGGCTATGTCCTTTAGTGGATCTGCCCCTCTTCCTCTGCCCCATCTCCACTCCTGTTCTCCAAAAGTTTAAGATCTGGCTCCAAAGCTAGATGTTTGATCAGCCTTTTCCAATTCTGAAGCAGCATCCTATACTGAAACCATAAAGTGATCTTATTTTTACAGCTCTTATTTTCTATCTAGTGTTATAGTGTCAGCAGAATGATAAAATGGGGTTCAGTTTGAGCTGCTGTCCTAAGCGCCCACCACTCTCTTGGTCCAAAGTGCAGTGCTGCACCTCTTAAAGCAGGACTTGCTAAGGGTGGGGTGAGGAATAAGGTTTGGGGATGCCAGCTCCATACCCACCTTCAGCCAATGAACAAGGCTGAAGCTGCCGAGGCTAAAGGAGATTTGGAAATGGGAGATGGTGTGGCTCGTATACTGTGAGTCCCATCTCAGCAAGAGGGTGGCAAAGAAAGACTGATATGTGTGCCCTGGAGCTTGGGGGACAGAACGGACTGTGCGTCATAGAAATTTCTCATGCCAGAGAAATCTGAAGGGGAAGAAGCTGGCTGACAGAGCCAGTGGAAGAGAGGACAGTGGGTGGGAAGGAACTATTTCCCACTGACAGTGGGCCCGAGGTATTCTGTGGAATTGTAAGTGACCATCCAGGGAGGGTGCCTTCATGCTTGTCAAGGATGGGGCAGGGCGCCTGCCTATGGATAGAGCAATCAGCTTTGAGCATCTGTATAGCAAGCTCCCCTCAGGGATCTGAAGCAACTGCTCATCAGATAATAGGAGACTAGGGAGATCTGCTGTCCAGGTGAGGAGAGGAAGCTGGACCTGTCCTCCCACCCAAGCCCCACTGCAGGCATCTTGCAGGCCTGAGCCAGGGGAGGCAATGCCCTGCTTTCGAATGGAGTTCACAGTTAGGTTTTTATATGGACTGGATATTTAATTACTAAACTGAGACTATTTTAGGGACTTTTTATTTTCTAACACCTGGCACACAACTGTGAGTCTTGCCTTAGATTTAATCCAGGGCCAGAGAAAGATTTAGTCTTGCAGAATAGGTTTACAGGGGAGCTTGAGAAGAGGGAAAAAGTTGTTTTATGACTCTTGCGTATTGCTCTTTCAACATCCTGAGTCTTATTTCTTCTCTCCTGGACGTTAAGCTCCTCAAGCGAGTTTGGAAATAGAAGGAAATGATATCTTTGTCATCAGGTCTAACTCATTTTTGTAAATGGTACAGAGCTGAGCATCCATTTGTTCAATACAAATTGACTGGATAAATGGTTTATGAGATTAAGCAAAAGGTGATCTTTAAGTAAGAAGAAGTACAGTGATTACTTTTAAAAAGAAAGCTTTAATTTTAGAGTAGTTTTAAATTTACAGAAAAGTTACAAAGATAGTATAGAGAGTTCCTACATCCTCGCCCAGTTTCCCTTATTGCTAAAATTTTACTTTAGTATGGTACATTTGTCACTACTAATGAACCAGTGATTACTTTTTATCTGTACAAATTTTACTTCTTACAGTCTTGAGATAATACAGGAAAGAATGTCACAGTGTTTATTTCAAAGTGTAGCCATTTTGACTTCTGGATCAAGGTTTTGTACTGTTTGTTAAGCTTCTTTATAAGTTTGCTTTCTCCAAGTGCTATGCTTCCTAATTTCAGTTATAAATCAAAGATTACAAAATTCCTAATGAGTCATACCACTAAGTCCCTTGATCCTTGAATTTCACAAAGAAGTTATAATTTCCTTTAAAATGGTTAAGGAGGAACTTGATATTTATGTGAGCTGCTGTCTTATTTAGTGCATGATGAAGTGCCAGAAATAACATGAATTAAAAGTTAAGATTATTTTTGGTTCAGATGGCTTTGTACAAAACTATAAGATATCAGGAAGTGATCAAGTAAAACTTTTTAATGTAAGATATTTTCTTCTGTATGTAGACTAGTCTTTATATCCTTGATCCAAACAAATTGTGTGGATTTCCTCACAGAGTAATTGCAAAGAAAAGATTAGTTAATATAAGAAAAATACTAGAAAAGCCCAAATTCCTAAATAAATGCAAGCAACAGAATCAATTTTGTATTAATAATGTAATACACACTTATCACTGTTTGCTAGAACTACATTTGGTGGTGTTATTTAATATTTATGTGTTCATGAGCACAGTTTAAAGCATTAGAGTAGATATTGCTGAGATTGGAAGTACTGCAAAATGGTATGCCTATGTAAAAATGGCTTGATTTAAACTTGTTTTTGCACACAGCTTACTCACCCGTAATGGAAATGCCATCAATCCAGTACTTTTTCTAGTGTCACCCATTCTCAGCAGTCTCGTGGTCACTGGGGCTCTTTATATCATACCTGCCAGCAGTGCTGGCTACGGCTGGATATTTTATGTCACTTCATAAAATCAGTTCATGTTTTTAAGCCTTGCATACTTCTCCTGACATCTCCTTTTCAGTTTATGGCGATAATTCAGCGACCTATCCTCAAGCCTTGTAGTTTACCTTTGATTTC
This sequence comes from Pteropus medius, assembly GCF_902729225.1. Lineage (NCBI taxonomy): Eukaryota > Metazoa > Chordata > Mammalia > Chiroptera > Pteropodidae > Pteropus > Pteropus medius. The sequence goes on along the minus strand of NW_024349800.1, from coordinate 15,109,332 downwards.
TTTTTTTTCTTTCCACCCCTGTATTCAGACAGTCTTCATATTTTTAGCTTTGAATGCATTTCTTCCTTTCCACTCCCAAATCCTCTGTCCAGACCTGGATCACCTTATATCTAAGTTATCGATGTGGCATCCCAATTGGTTTACTTTCTTCTGTTTTTAATTCCGCGACACAGACACACCACACTCCTGCTCCCGCACGGACCACGTTCATCCACCAATACCACCTGTACACCCTTCCTGCCCACAAAATGCATGTGCACACACACACTTGAATTGATCTGGCTCATGGTCAGATTAATGTTCCTAAAGTACTTCCATCATTTCGACATACTACAAAACTTTCCGTAGACAGCTCTTAGTGCTTATAGGATGTTGTCTGGACTTCTCGGTCTGACTTTATAGGCAATTCACCTTTTAGTCACTTTGTTGAAAACTCTTCCTCTGCCGCACCCAAGGATTTCTTGACATAGATTTATGTGCTCTTTATTGAGACCTCTACAGAGTGAACTAGTCTTTGTTTAATAAAGTCAGCTGTTTTTGTGGCATCATCCGGAACTCTGTCGGGATTGTCCGTTGGCCTAGGTCTACGATCCTCATGATCTCACATCAGAACCTGAGATTATACCCAGACCAGCTGATTGATTCCTGCTTAGCCTTATGAAAATGTACAGGATTAAGTTAGTAACGCAAATTGGTTTTTGAGCCCTAAGGGTCTTAAAAGACCGTACGCATCCTTTGGTTGCTCTATTCAATAAGTAACAGCTGTTAATACAGTGTTATACAACATTTTAAGCATTGTTTTTTTAAAACGCTTTGATCAAATGGTCCTTGCCACTGAAGCGTTTTGAGAAAAGTCCTTCCACATGTTTGTGGGTTCGAGAGGGATCCTAAAGCCCTCATGGGACAGAGACCTTTATTGATATATGTTGTATATAATTATATCAATTATAATATTGATACTATTAACTGGGTTTTATATAAGACACCTGCTTCATATTGAGTGCTACCTAGTTCCATTTCATCACATTACCTTGAAAAGGTGGAAAGAATGGTATTGTGTATTTTATTTCACTCTAATTGCCTGCATTAGAATTTGAAATATTGTTATATTTACCATATGCATGCCTTTTAGACTCAGTAAAACAACGGAACAGTTGTAAAGAAGAGAGTCATTTAAATCATTTGCTGTAAAATCTGTGGCACGATGTGAGGGCATTTTGGGGTTCATCTGATATAACTCTTGTCTCTTGGATTCATGGTCTGTGTGAAGTGTCTGGCATTTGACATGGGTTAAAATATTTTATACTGTGCTTAGAATGTAGGTTGTGAACTTTGCTCTTTAGTATTTCTGTGGTAGTTATTTTCACCTTTAATTTTTACGTCGTATCTCTGGGGAAAAAACAGGTGTTCAGTTTTTTGGTAACCAAATATAGATCTGCACATCATGCAGTGGCATTCTTCTATGCAGCATGCTATGACCCACCTCCTTAAGCAAATATAGCATGTGTAGAGCTTATTTATAGTATGACCTCTAGTCTTCTTTGGCTCCTAGTTTATTTGGGGCATAACTCACTAGGGTTATGGGTTGCAGTTTAAGGATCAGCTGAGGAGAAGGAGACAGAAGGAGACACATGACCTATCATGTATATAATACTGAAGTGTGTTCATGCTTGAACTATGCAGTATGGTGGGTGTGGTTTAGGCAGAACTTACAGGAGATAAGACTGTAACCATAGGAACTTTTAGTATGAAAGGGGGAATTGGGTGAAAATAGAAAAGCTTTGAAAATATATTTCAATATTATTAATTGGAGCTACCACTTATTTATTTTTTATTTTTTTATTTTTTAGGCGAGGCAACCCTTGGTTGACCTCACAGATTGCCAGGACCTTGTCAGTTTGCAATCCTTATTTTTTATTTTTTTTATTTTTTACGCCTACAGCACTTGGTCTTTCTAGGTGGTCTCCCATCCAAGTACTAACCACGCCCGACCCTGCTTAGCTTCCGAGATCAGATGGCATCGGGCTTGTTCAGGATAGCCTGGCCATAGACTATAGCTACCATTTATTGAGTGATTATCATGAGCATGTACTGTATTAAGAGTTTTATATATATTAGCTTATTTAAACCTCATGACAATATTCTGAGAGTGTTGTTATTTCCTTTGCACAAAGTAGATAGCTGAGTTTTAGGGCTTTGGCAAATCAAGATAAAGTAAATAAACATGAATTTGGTGAACACATTTAAAAATCCTGAAGCTACATAAATCCTTTATAACTTTCATGAAGTGGATCAGAACATTTAGAAGTTTTGGATTCAAATTCATGTTCCCCAGAGTGATAAAGCAGGACCATTATAAATTGACACTAGTATCTTAACATCCTAAAATGAGAAGGAACTTTTGTAGCTATCTAGAAAAGCATTTGCAAAATTTATTGAAATCACATAAATGTCTGAAGAAAAGGTGGGATTGCAGAGAACATTTATCACCTCTTTGAAGGTCTTTTTTGGCAGCAAAATATTAATCTGTTTAAGAGATTTGCATTTTTGTCCCTTAAAATTACATATAGGATTTTGTTTGTCCTGCTTTGAAACTTCACCAAGGATCATTCTAAATTAAAGCGTGCACTTCGAACTGAAGTGAACTGAACTAATTTGCAAAAATTCAAGTGGAGCCCACATACTTTAAATGATCTATTAACCAGAGTATTTTGAAAGGAAAAAAGCCCTGATGAGTATGTGTGAATAAATCCACACTGGAAAAGAATCGAGTGTTTGCTAAGACAACTGAAGTGGAGTTACAAAATAATCGTGAACCCAGTCATTATTTCTTTATTCTGGACAGAAGTGAAACCACACTGTTTAAAAATGAATAAAAATTTTAATTACAAAAATTATACATGTTTATTACAGAAAAAAAATTTTAATTTGAGCTAAGAGGAAAAAAATCGTCTATAACTAGCAGACACTGTTATCAAAACATTGGTAAGATTCTGGTATGTACACACCTAGCCTTAAATTGTACGCTTTAAAAAGGAAATTTATAGTACATAAATTACATACTCATAAAGCTGTTAAGAAACACTTTCCGAGTGTTCCTGGCTTGCTCCCCTCTTTCTTTTTTGTCTGGATCTTCTCTTTCCTTTTTCTCTGTTTTTTTCTGCCCTGCTCACGTTGACTTCCATGCCTGGCAGTTCCTGATCATGTGGGTTCCAATCCTGAATAGAGTCCTGGGGGAGCCGTTTACAGAGTTGACGCCCTCCGACTTGGTGTAGGCCCCTCCTACTCACCTGTTGTCGGAGTAGATTACAACCTTCCAGTTTTAGATGCTATTCTCAAACTGGCCAGCCAGGCTTTGCAGTGAGGATCTGTTGGCTGCTCTGAAGTCTTCTGGTCCAGGCCTGTTGTTCACCCCGTTGCTTCCTTTTCCTTCTTTCCTCAAAGATACTGAGACTTTGTGAATCTTGTAGGTGTCAGTGATTTCTAACAGACCATATGTGTTCTGGAATTCAAGAGGATACTTTCGAATTCACCCAATTTTGTGGCATTGTCCATTGGTTTTGGTTTTGATATTAGTCATTCATTTTTGTTTGTTTGTTTGTTTGTTTTTTATCGTGGAGATTTGAGAAGGTTCAAACTATGCTTTCATTGCTGCTTCTATCTTTCCAGAAGTCAGAAGTATAATCTTTCAGACAATTTGAGGAAGAGATTTGGAAGGAATTGGTCTGGCAAAAACAAACAATAGCCTCCTAGAGATTTTAATATCCTTGAGGGAAGAGCCAAGGCTTATTAATCTTTCTAACTCCAGCATCTAGCACAGGCCCTGGCATTAATTAACACTCAGATAGTAATCGAATACATAGAAGTGCAGAGAGATGAATGACTGCTTGGAAGGTGAGCTAGACTTTATACCTAGTACTCACTTGCTGAGTTGACATTAAGAGGGCCTGGATAGTTTCCCCTCCTTACACATATGAAGCTTTGGTCAGCTATTCAGCTGTTTACCTGCCTCATTTTGTCAAGAACTTGTGAGATGATACACAACCATCAGTGTAGGGTTTCCAGTATCCCTAGATATTGATGATCTAGGTTACTCGGATTCCAGATGCACTTAAGTGAGTATCAGTAGACCCTTTCTTGACCCATAGGTTCTGGGTCTGGGTCCCAGAAGTCCATGGCCTTAGATTCTTTTTTTAACCAAGCCTTGTTTGTGAGTCAACAAATCATATTTGTGAAATAAAGTCTTGTCATGCAGGACTTTCTAATCTGATACTGGGGAAGCTGCCTGGTCTTTTCTGAGCTCTCTTGTTTCTCTAATAAATCACTTTTGTTTATTCTATCCTAGGAACCATAAAAAACTTAGTAAATAGAACTATATATCTTACAAAAGTGAATTCCCTCAAGGCCATCTATTCTGAAACTGCTTCTAGGTTGCCTTGGGCCAGCTACTGTGATGTGCTAAATCCTTCCCAACCCTGTTATTCTCCTCAGCGCTTCCCTTTCCACGTTTCATTTCCTCGGTACTCTCTGTTTGGCAGTATTTAATTTGATGAAGTTATGCTGAGATAGAAATGAAGGACAAAGGTATAAAACGTGCTGTCTGTTCAAGGCAGCATATTTATTTGTGCTGTAACAAAGGCGTGCAATGCTTGAACTCAAAGAAGTTGAGTTGGGTGGAAATTTGAATACCTTTGCCATTTTTCAAATCTAGGTGATACCCAATGATTTTGGAAATAAGTAAAGAATGTAAATAATAAAATTTTAAAGAACACAATGTTTACTCTCTGAGTGGCTGTGAACTTGATTAGTGTTACATTTCTGGGTTAGACTCTTTGAAGGGTTTTTAACAGATTCTCTTGAGGTGTGTATCAAATCAGCTTGTTAAGAAGTGAAGGAAGGTGTAAGCATCACCTTCACAGCTTTTAGATGCTGCAGCTGTTGGAAAAGACTTGGTGGACTAATCAGTTATGGCTGAGGAACGTGTCTGCCTGACATTAGTGCTTGTCATGTACATCCTTTTTAACATAATGGGAGTTGGGGGTAGAGAGATGTACAAGGAATACAGAGAGCTATATTTAATTTCAATTAAAAAGAAAAGAACAAAACACATAAAAATGACGTTTACATTCTTAGATAAAAAAAGAATTGTAATCTTGGTATGTCATGCTTGAAATTTATTGAAACTTCTTTTTTTGGTTTACTCTTTGGAACTATCCCGAATTTTGTTTGCAGTAGTTAATTTAACTTTATAAATAAATGAGTTTTTGGCTTAATGCTTTTTGATATTTACAAATTTTTTTTATAATAATGGAAGTTGCTTATGGTAAAGTTTACATAATATGAAAGTCTAAAAAGTAAACAAAAACAAAAACAAAAACAAACAGCTTCTCTTTTAATTCTCCTTCCTCTCAGGAAATTATAGACTGATACATACCCTTCTAGACCTAGAAAATGCACATATATGATTTATTAGAGATGTATATATTGTATCTTTTTGTTAAATTATATCATACTATTTATATTATTCTGCAACTTGACTTTTCACCTAGTAGTTCATGATCTTCTCTCCACATAGATGAAAATTTAATGAGCTGAACTCTCCCTTTTTGCATTTATAAGCATATTCGATGTTGGCCTATATGTAAGAAAGATGTAAGGAAGAAAAAAGACAAGTCTCTCCAAATAGTTTGCCCTTCTCTATCTCTAGCCTAAATAGATGTACCTAGAAGTCATTCGACAGCTGTCAAATTAATGGCCCGAATGTTGGTGACACGGAGGAGAAGCAGCAGCTGGTAGACAAGTGTAGTCACCCCATTTCTGAGCATGGGAGGAGGGACAGCAGATGGACATATTTCTGCTATTGTTCCATATTTAACTACTTGCTTTTCCCTTTAGGCGTTTCCTTTTACAGACACAAAATTGGTTTTAGAGAAATATTTAAAAAATGATTTAGATAAATTAGAGAAGAAAAGAATTAACTGTAGACCTGAGGGTTAATTATTGTTAACATTATGTTATAGTTCTTTTTTCTATGCCATCTAGTAAATGTGTTATTAGAAATAGCACTTTACTTCTGTGATCTTCTTCCCTAAATCCCATCGCCCCGGTCTAACCATGAGAAAAACATCAGACAAATCTCAATTAAGGAACATTCTACAAAATGCTGACAATTATGCCTCAAAACTGTCAAGGTCATCAATAACAAGGAGAGTACAAGAAATCATCATAGCCACGGGAATCTTAAAGAGACATGATGACTAAATAAAAGTGATATACTGAAAGAGATCTTAGAATAAAAAAGGACATTTGAGAAAAGCTAAGGACATCTAAATAAGTCATGGACTTTAGTTAATAATAGTATATTAATATGGGTACATTAACTGTGATGAATTACTATGCTAAAGGAAGATGATAAATGGCAACTCTATACTAACTTCACATTTTCTTTGTAAATCTATAACTATTCTAAAATAAAAATAAAAATTTTAAGGTGTCGTTATCATACTATAGATACAGTTTTTCTTTTTCTTTTTTTTTTTTTCTTTTTTTAGGGACAGAATAAAGACACTGAGAGAGACCTGCTTTTTCTTATTGTGTCATCTTTTTAAAATATTAGTCATTGTTTACTATTTCTCAGAATAAATATGCTATAATTCATCTATTTCTTTCATGTGGGAGATATACGTATATATCTCTCACATGAATTTTTTCTAATAATTAGTAATGCTCCGATAAACAGCTTTATCATTTATTTGTACCCCTGTTTTAAAAAAAATTCAAAAAATAAATTTTGAAAGAATTAAATTATTTTTTAAGAAGAACTTAATAATTTGCAGAAATATATTCCTATGTTAATTTTTAGGGAAAGGGGAATAGATTCTTAAAAGTGGAGTTACTGGATCAAGTTGAATGTAGATAGTAAACATTCTGCTCAAGTGTTTTATTGAAAGCCTATTCTAATTTAGTTATACTATCAGCATATATAGGTAGGTCCCTGGTTTCACTTGATCTCCTCCAACAATGTGTATCACATTTGTTTGAAAATCTTTTCCAAAACTAGCACCTAGTATTTCTTTACTTATTTTTGAATTTAAACATCTCTCTCTTATCTTTATTTTACTACTTCTCTTAAGAATTATCTGTTCAGACATGGACAATAGACTAGTGGTTACCAGAGGGTGTAAGGGGGCAGGGGGAGGAGGAAGGTAGATGGGGTAAAAGGAGTCAAAGATGTGGTGACATTAAAGAATTAAAAATAAATAAATTTTAAAAAAATATCTGTTCACATCTTTTGTCCCACTTGAATTTGTTTTTCTTGTCAATTTTGCTTGAGCTCTTTAAATAGGAAACACGAAACCTTTAATAGTAAACACAAAAACAGATGAGATATTGGGCTTTTTAAGTACTCCTTTATAATGATGCTATATAGTACAAGTAGGAAGAGGAAAAAGTATAATTTAGTATGGCAAAATATAATGTAATTGAAATTTTTATCATGAGATATAGAAATAATACTAAGTAATCAAACCATCATGCTGGAAACCTAAAATTAACACAATGTTATATGTCAATTATATCTCAATAAAAATGTAAAGAAAAACAAATAATACTAAATAGTAAATCACTTCCTTTGTATATGCATAATTATTTTAGAGCAGCATGTGAATTTTTGGAAATGTTGGTGTGTATAACAAGATTAATTTACACTTCTTGCCTTTAATCATTAAGGTATCTGCTAGATCAAAATTAATAAGTTTTGTAATCATATGATAATAAACAAAAACCCACAAAATCATTTAAAATGTAGTTTAAACAATTAAGTAATGGAGCCTATAATAATATTTTGTTTAATAATGATGAAAAACTAGTTGTTAGAAAATTATTTTATTGCTACCTATGAAAATAGAACCAATTCTTATTTTAATGCTCTCTCCCCCACCAAAAGAATCCACAAACTTTTTTCTGAAAGATAAAGTGAGCAATGATGTGAAGCTATGTATGTGGCAAACGATGAGGAATTGAAAATGCAGTGACCTTGGATCTGTGATACCTGGCCATGCACAGGAATGGGTTGTCACCCAGGGGTGAAAGGCAGTTCCATCTCCTGCTTTGGTTTATTTCATACCTGTGTACCTGGAACAGTCCCTAAGAGAAGTGCCCTGAAACCTTGAGGGCTGCGTGTTCTTTTCCCATGACTGCAAATGCCAGACGTACTGTGACACCGGACTGTGGTTCTCATTCCTCCGGGCCTGACGGTTGGTGTGCCTCACAGCTGCCTCTCATTTTGGCCACGACAGTTTAAACGCCTGTGTGTGTGTAACTTTATCTCTCTGTGAGTTCTGTTTTCCTCATTTGTGCTTACGCAGTATATGATCTTAGACACGAAAAGGCTCTTACATCTCTTTCACTTTTACATTGTTTGTAACATTTCCTCTTTATTCTGTACCCACCTGAATTAAAATGCATATACAAAATAAAATAATTTATTAGGAATCGATTCATCACAGATCATGGTGTGTGTGTGTGTGTGTGTGTGTGTGTGTGTTTATACTAAGGGTGGAAAATCACATGGGAAATGGTTTTTAAAGTAAAAGCTTTATGCCAAATAACACGTATGGAGTCAGGGAGGCAAATGATTTTTAAAATGGGGAATGCGATCAGAAAGTTCAACTTTACATATTTTATCCTTTTTTTGTAAAGCTGTTACCTGAGAATGGAGGTACTTATTATACTACAGTCATTACTGTATAAATGGTTGGTTCTTGTAGTAAAAAAAATAGTGAAATGTTCTATGAAGTGGTCTATTCAGCCCTTTTGAATTTGTCAACAAAAACTTAAGGGCAAAGGAAAGTGAAGGTATATATGTGGGGCGACTAGGGGTGAATCCCTCATAATCTGCCACAAGCTCTAAATTACTTTGAAGCCTTGCTGAATATTAAGAATAAATGCAGATTTTAGTCTGTCCTATAATACATCTCGTTTATTTTAGTAGAGATATGTTTTAAATTGCTTATTAACAAAATTATATAACCCCTTCACTACAATCTATAAATGAGAATGATTCTGCTAGAATGCATGCCATGTATATCCTAGGCTTTGAGACACCCTCTGCTGACTGTTAAACAATCTACAGACTACACCTAACTTTGTTTACATAGCTTTGTAATAGATGGAGGAGGAAGAGTTCAAGTTCTGCGTGTTTTAGGAGATGCAAAGCAGAATTTTTATTTTAAGTGTTCAGTTGAGCAAGAGTTCACAGGTTTTCATGATTGAGTAATTCTTCACTGTTTAATGTTCACTTTTCATTAATTCATTTATTAATTTGACAAATATTCCAGTCTTCAGGGCTGAAAAAAGTATCTGTCTTCATGGTGTTTACCATGTGGTTTTTCCAGTGATTTCTAGTTTGATAGACACATTCTAAAAGTAGCTTGAACTTCTTGCCTTTATTTTTCATTAGCTAAAAAATGTAAAAATTCAAACCAAAAACATTTTCATTGCCTGGAAAATAAATATGCTGCATTTGGTAAGTGAGAAAATGTATGTTAATCTGTAGATCCTGTTAATTATTGCTAAGAATAGACTTGCTCATTATCAGAGTATTGTAGTTTTAAACTTCATATGTAACTATTGATAGGATTGATCGTGCCTCTGAAGGTGAAGTACTGTGTGCTTTCTGATTATGCTTTACTTTTAGCTGTTGAACAAGTTGCCTGATGCCGAGATCATTTAGTATTATGTACCAACTGAAAGTACGTGACTCATGAAAGGCTCTTGCATATAAATTGCAGCATGTATCCTCTCCACTCTGCTCGCTCCCACTGCCACTGGAGCCATCATGACAAGGAAGCTTGGGGTTTGTGAAGATAATGTGACCTGAGAGAAAGAAAGGAGGGAAATTAAGAATAGATAAGGGAGCTGATCCTGAAGCAGATTTAAGGGCAGTGGGGATGGGGCTAGGGAGGATAATATGTATCACTTCCCCTTTGAAACATGCTTTCCTTTTCTGACTAATTTTTAAAAATCATTTAGAGATTTAAAGCAGATTAGAGATGGATGAGAGATCAAGAGATCATCTAGTTTTTGTCTAATGCTAATGTTTTATGTAAAAAAAGCTGAAGCCTGTGACTTCAAGTTCAGTTCAAGTCTTAAGTGACTTGCTTAAGTTAACTGGTTAATTAGTGGCTTCACATATGCATCTAGACATCAGAACCTCATTTCAGATTTTTTGTACTAGACTTTTTGTTTTTCTGAGTGCTCATTGCCCATAAGAGATGATGGGATATGGCACTGAAGAGGTGGTCTAAAGCCAAGCTGTGGAAGGCATTGTATGCCATGCTGAGGACCACTCCTGGGTGTGATAGAGTTAGTGATGACATTAGATTTGCATTTAGAAACTTTGTGTAGTAAGTCCTCAGTGTCATCAATAATTCTGTGACTTTAAGCAAAATGACATATAATGAAACCAGTTTTACCATAGGCTAATTGATATAACCAAGGAGATAAGTTCCTATGACATCTCGTCCACCTTATAACAAAATGATGTTCAGAATTTGAGGACCTGCTGTAATTTGGAGAATGGGTTTATGTCTGGAGTGGTGGTGAATGGTTGAAGGGACATTAGGAAGCTATTGGAATAGTGTATTCAAAAAAAGATGAGACTGAATATAAACAGTGGGAGTGAAGAGAAGGGTGGACTTATTAGAGTGATATTGAGGTGGAGACAGAATTTAATGATTATTTGTATATTGGTGGTAGATGGGAGTAAAAGGAATTATGTGTTTTGATTTGCTAGGGTACATAACAAATCACCTTACCAATTAATGGCTTACACCAATAGCTATCGTTTAGTTGCTCACTATTCTGCAATTTGGGCATGGTTTTTTTTATTTTTATTTATTTATTTTTTTTAACACCTACAGCACCTGGTCTTCCTAGATGGTCTCCCATCCCAGTACTAACCAGGCCCGACCCTGCTTAGCTTCCAAGATCAGATGGGATCAGGCACATTCAGGGTGGCATGGCCATAGACGGGCATGGTTTGGTGAGGACAGTTCTCTACTTCATGTGCTGTCTGATAGAGCTGGAATTTTCAGGATGACTTCTTCACCGTATGGTGCCTCAGCTGAAATTGCTGTGTCATCTAGGGGCTGGCCAGGAATCTCTCTCCTTGTGTTTTCTCCACATGGCTAGCTTTAGCTTTGTTACAGCTTGTCAGTCTCATAGTAGTCTGACTTCTCACGTGGCACCTGGCTTTTCCTCAGAGTACAAAAGTAGAATCTGAAAGCTTTCTTAATGAGTAGGTACAGAAATCCCAGAATGTTATTCCCACTCACTGCATTCTATTGGTCAGAGCAGTCACAAGCCCAGACCAGATTCAAGATGAAGGGAAATAGCCCGATCAAAGAATGATACATATTTAATTTACCACAATCTACCCTCTGGCCACAAATTATTTACATTCCTTCACAGTCAAAGTACACTCAACTACTTCCGAGATGCCCAGCAGTCTCATCCCATTATAGCATTACATTCAGACTTAAATACCAGAATTTCATTCATTAAATCATGTGTAGGTACAGATGAAGTGTGTTGGGTGCAATTTCGCAGAGACCTGTGAACTGAAAGCACAAGTTGTCTAGTTCTCCTCCTCCAACATACAATGGGAAGATAAGGATGAGCAGACACCCTGTTCAAAATAGATGTGAGGGAGTGATTTATGGAACTATATAACAGGTACTGGTCCACAGCAGTTCTGAAATCCAGCCAGTTTCTCCTGTTCTCAGGGAAGGGGATTTACCTTGATTAAGGGCCGGCTCTCACTGGAAGTGATTTTCTGCAATTCTTGCCTTCATCCTAATGTGTCATTCTTTCCAATGAGAAATGACTGGTAACTGAATAGCTTTTTCAGTCTGCTTCCTGCTCATAAAATTTTGGGGGCTCAGAGGCCTCTTTTCATTTTGGAATGTCTTGTTTCATTTTTGGTCCAACCTGGTATAGCTTCCAAAATTTTAAGGGTTTCCTGTATATCGAATTACAGTCTACTCTGTTGGATAAAAGTCACACCCTGAAATAATTTTGAGATAGATTGGTCATTCTCTGCTTTAGGCTGGGTGTCAGGTTGCTGTGGGACAATGCCTTAAGAGTCTCAGAAGCCTCTTTGCCTAGCTGAGAGAGTCTAGGAGGCAGGACCTCAGAGCTTTGAGGTTTTGAAAAAAAGTCTTACTTTCTTGCTATTTATCCTGAGGCCATTTTTACTGGCAGAGCCTTATTTTGGTCTTTGCCCAGTGACTAAAGGCTCTTTTTTAAATTCTGAGAGTCTTGCTGAGAGAGACTTTATGAGAAACAATTTTACCGTTGGACCCATAACGTCCTAGATCCTTTATATTTCTTCCAATTTCTACTTTGAAAACTGAGTAGTTTCTTCTTAGATTATCTTGCTTCTCCCATACTTTATATGAGGCAGCTAAAAGTAGCCTGTTGTACTTCTAACATTCTGACTGGAATCTCCTTAACCTTAGGTACTCTTAGATTTATGAGATACCCTTTCCACTGGGCACATTACTGCGAATGAGTTTCGCTCATTTGCCACTGCACGACTTGTGTCCTCTTTCCTCCGGCCTTCTATAGCAGTTTCCTCCCTGCCCTTCCAGCTCTTACTAACAGTCATTTTGAGGCCGCCTGCAATGCCCAGTCCCAAAGTCAATGCCACATATTTTAGGTTTCTGTTATGGCACCACCTCATTTCTAGATACTGGTTTTTATTGTTGCATTACAAACCGCCTCCAAACTTAGCGGCTTCAAATGACATTTATTTATTTAAAACTCTGCAGTTTGGGTTCTCCTTGGTGAAACAGCTTATCTCTACTCTGCTGGGACTGGAATGTCCACAGTGGCTTCTTCACTCTCATGTCTGGAGCCTCAGCTGGATGATTGGGACATCTGGAGCCTGGCTAAGCATCACTTTTTTTCTCCGTACACCTCTTTATGTGGCTAGCTTGGGCTTCCTCGCAGCCTGGTGGTCTCATGGCAGCCTGACTTCTTACATACCTGTTAGCTTTTTTTTTTTTTTGGAATGGGAAAGCAGAGGCAGCCAGGCCTTCTGAGTTCCTGAACTTGGAAATCTCAGCATGTTACTTCAGTTGCAATCTTTTTGTCAAATGGCCCTCACCTCTCAGTGGGAGAACTACAAAGAGTTTGAAGCTCTCAAATCTACTATATTAGGATTGTTCCTAGGTTTTTCTGGTTTAGGTAACTTTTGTAGATTATGATACTAGTCGCTTGGAGTAAGTTTTCTGGGAAAAGTGATGGTTTTCTTATGGATACATTTCAAAGAAACCGGGTCCAAATCAAAACAAAACAAAAAAAGAAAAAGTAAAAGAAAAACTGATCCTGCCAAAAGTGGAGACTGATTTATTCTACCTCTCCTTATGCTCTCTTCACAATATAGTTCTATTACTATTTTCAAGTTTCCTACCTGATAACCCGGTTTCCTATTCTATCAGCTATGGACAACATCTCTTAAAATTTCTATGACAATTCTACCACCTTTGCTTTTATCTCTTGTCTTCCACTTCTACCTTCTAGTTTCTCATATCTGCACTTTTTCTTATGTTGTTAAAATGGATATCATTACATCGTGATATGTCTATAATTAATTCCATGCTTTGTTTGAAGGTCAGTTTTTAAGTTTTATTTTTAGTAATAGAGTTTATGTTCTTGTGACTATGTAAATATTTACTGAAGAGTCAGTATACCATAATGAAGTGTCTTTTGTTTTGCAGCTTTTTTTTCTTGGAGTCTCTACCAATTTTTCTTGCTTTCTTTGCTTTAATCATATCCTTAAATTCTTCTAACATCAAGCATACTAACCAATCTTTGAAACCTGTGTTTCCTAGATGCTCCTCAGCAAGAGGCCTCCGATACCTGGTTTTAGTTGGGGCTGATGAAACAGCCCTCAATTTTGGATTCACTATTTCCTAGGTCCCATGACTTCCATTTTCTTATTTTACTCTTGTGTTTTACCCAAATAGGTCTTTAAATAACTTCTCCAAACTGCTTGGATGGGTCAATTTTATGAATCTTTCTCTTCTGAAAAAGTGTCTATACTGATCAGAATTTATTTTTAACATTGTTGGAAACAAAATCCCGAAGTACTCAGAACATTATCTCTTAATTATGCTATAAATAAATGTAACAGTGTGTGATTGTTTTTGTTATTTCCCCGAAAACTATGTTATGATGTTGCATTTGTCCACTTCATCATCGTTTATTTTTTGTTTTTAATATTCTTATTTTTGAATCATAGAAATTGCAATCAGATATTAGTTGTTGGGTTAATTTATTGATAATTAATTACACTAGATGACAAACTTGTAAAATTTATCTAAATGGAAATCATTATTATGGAGCAAATAGATAGGCTTTTAGCTAAAACTGCAAAAAAAGTTTGAAGAGTCCCCTCTTAATCTTTATTTAAGAATCTCTGTTCCCCGCCCCACTCCTCCCCCCACACACTGGTGAGATAAGGTTGATCTGTTTAAAATTCTTATTTTAGAAAGGTTTGTCCCAGCAGCTGAACTTGAGCTTTATCTTTTAAAAACACAGTCAATAAGATCTAAAAAGGTTTTAGACCTCTGAGCAGTGGTGATCTTATAAGGTCAATTTTATTATCTCTTTTCTGAAACAGCTGTTGAGATATAAACTCCATTAGCAATATTCATGCCTAGAAGGCAAATGTACTTTATTATTTTAGTGTAATGAATGGAACTGTCTGTGAGTCTGTATTGAATTTTTTCTACACCTGTGGAGGTGTGAGATTTGAAGCTTATGATTTTTAATGAAGGAAACTGGATTAAGCATTCACTCGTTACATAAATCATAAGCACGTGAAATAACCCCGTGGAAAACATTGCTTGAAAGCAGGAACTACATTAATGGCAGGTCATGAGACAGATGAGGTGCTCTATTGGGAAGTCCAGAGCTGGTGGGTTGCCAAAACAACCTGATCCTGTATATAAATGAGGACACTTAAGCCAACCAGTTAAAACGGAAAGAAAACAAAAATTAACTGGTTCTGGAGCCATGATACATACCAAACAAAGTGTTGTTTTTTTTCTCTAGTGGATTGTGAACTTTATAAACTGTTTATGTGTTTGCTGTTTCCAGTACTATAAGGCATCTTTATATAAATAGCTTTTGATAGTGTGTATGTGTGTGTGTGTGTGTGTGTGTGTGTATAAAATTATGATGTTTGAAGAATGAATTTCATATTATGAACTGGGCTACTCACTTTTAAAATAAGTGTGTGAAAGAGGTCTTCTAGTGTAAAGTCAGATTTCTACACATCATTGCTGTTTAGATACTCCCCAGAGTTAAGAGCCACAGCCTTTATGGTGAGGAGTCATTGTGAAAAGCAACAGTGAATGTCTCTTCCTCAGGCTTAACCTTACCCACTGCTGAGCAGATATAGACCAGTGCATGTACCTGCCAGGCTCCCATCTCTGGATTTCAGGAAATTTCTACTTTCGTTCTTAAACCTCTATCATACTTAAAGGAACAGCAATATTCTTTTCAGAAAATATATGAAAATGTGACAAACTCATTTTCGATTTCTCACAGCTCTACATGCCAACTTTCTGTATCTAGCGCCTACACTCTGTAAATGGCTGTGTCCTTGGCAGCTTCTTTACCGGAGGCAATCTTTTTTGAAAGCCGTGATGTTTTTCCCCCATTGTGTACTCTGCCAAATTTAACAAGGATTTTGTACATAATCGTTGCTCAGTAATGTTTGTTGAATGAAATTAATTAGATGTAGCCCTGTTCCCACTGTTGTTTCCCTTTAACTCAAAGTCTGCACCGTGTTAGGATATTGAAAGCTCAGTGGCATTGCTTCCGGTGTTCAGAGTCATTGGGAAGAGCATATTTGATTTGACTTATACCGAGAAATAAAACATGAACCAAACAAAACAGCTAGCTATATATATTTTATTTATTTATTTTTATGAAGATTGGGTGGCAAATCTGGCTTCTATTGTATTTGAAATATGAATATAATTATTTGTGTTAGTTAATTATAAGGTGTATATTCTAGCAAGTGTTTGGCATGTAGATGGTTCTCTCTGAATACTCTTTTTTCTTTTCCGTATTTTCCTTATTTTAAAAAATTACTCCAGCCGAAACATCTGACAAACTGAATTACTATGCAGATAAAATTACCATTGCTCTTTTCATGCATCAATGATTTTGATGACCTCTGTGTTTAATAATGTTATTTCTTTCTTATAATTCACAAGGACCCTGGCAAGATCTAAAATTTGTGGAATCTAAACTATGGTTCTCCTAAATCTGGGTTGTTAAATAAGAAAGTAATATGGTAATGTGAATTTGAGTTCAAAATAAATGGGTCTCAAATGACATAAACTTGTGTTTATTTCTCTAAGATAATATATTTGTCTTGCCTTTCTCATAAGGTGATTTTAAGAGACAACTTAAAATTAATTATAAAGCACGTTATAAGGTATTGGAAAGTCTGCACTTTGTAGACTTGGCCTATACCTGGCAAGCCAAGTGAATGGTAGTGGGTAGTATGTTATCACATGGATCTAGTACAGCAAATGATATCCATCGACTCATACTCGTAAAATGTTTAGAACAGGGCCTGATACACAATAAGCCCTATATAATTTTTATAGTATAAATTATAAAAACCAAGAAATTAATTATTTTAGTTAAAAAAAAAAGTGGTTAAGTATAACATTCCAGAGACCAGTTTAGTAGAACAAGGGTCAAAGTGAGAAAGCAAGGGTTTCAGCACGTGGAAGGGAAGACTGTCCACTGTCCACTTCATATTCAGAAAGGTGGGCAGCAATGGGAAGAGAAAACAAAGCTAAGTGGAGTAGTGAGATCCGACAAAGGCTGTGTGTGTGTATTTTAAATTTTTATATATTTTTAAGATGACAAAAACGATGATGCCCACAGGGAAGAGATGATTGGAGGTCTTAAAGAAGAAGATACATTGTAAAATTTGGAGTCTCATCTCCCAGGAGGAGAGCTGGATTCGGGACTTCGTAGAGATGAAGGCTCCACTCTAGAGAAGGGAAGAGAGACATATTCAATAGATAGAGGAAAAGATGAGCAGATAGATGTAGCAATCGTGAGAAACAAGTGAAACAGAAGCACATGAAAGAACTTATGCTGGGTAGTCTCAGCCAATAAATTAAAAATGGGTTGTCTGCTGTGGGGACCTTCTTTTTGTCTTTGGATTAAAATCACTAGAGAATAAATGGTACTATAGGGAATGCTCATCTCAGAGATGTGGAGAATGAATTTTGATAATGAGGTCGAAATAAAGTATGAAGGAGGATATGGTAATGTTTGTAGTGATATTTGGAACATACTACTCTTCGGATTTTTAATTATGGTAATTTTTGTGGTCATTATATGGGCATTTTAAACCATGGTCTTTTGTTTACTAATTAAACAAATATTTTATGTTTATTTAACAAATATTTAGTTATTGAAACTGGTTTCTTAGGGCTTATATTTTAGTGTGGGAAGGTGTGTTGAAAAGATAAAAATTATGTTAAATAGTGATAATTGCTAAGGAGAAAAATTGTGCAGAAATAGGGAGGGAGAAGGAAGTATGTTGGGGGCGGAGATGGTGCAGGAGACAGAGAGAGGGAAAGGATGTAAAAAGAATGGGAATGAATGAGAGAGAGTTAGTTTGGGGAGTGTGGTCACTGAAGTTCTCACTGTGAAGAAGATGAGGCATGATCTAAAGGAGGTGAGGGAGAGGGACAGGAGTTTCATGTACCTGTGGTTTACTGAAGGAGCATAAGGAGGCCATTTGGCTGGAGCAGACAGAGTAGGGGAGAGTGATAGGAGATGAGCTCAGAGAGGTAGTAGGAACCAGTGCAGGGGCTTGTAAGCTGTGAGATCAGATGATATTACTAAGTGGAGTGAGTGTGCACAGAAAAGAGAAGAGGACTAATCACTGAGTCCAGTGTATCTGGGAGATGAGAGGACTAAGCAAAGGATACTGAAAAAGGAGAGCCAGGGAAGCGGAGAAAAACTAGGACAGTGTGGTGTCTGGAAGCCAAGCGAGGAGAGTGTTCCAAAGGGGAGGAAGTGATCATATTTCTCTAATGCTCCCAATGGGTCTAGAAAGAGAAGGACTGAGAATTAACTATTGGATTTAGCAATGTGGCAGTCAGACCTCTGGTTTGATGGGATGATGGGAACAATTGCCTGACTAATGTGGGTTCAAGAAGGAAAGAGAGAAGAGCAAGTAGAGAGAGTGAGCACAGGTAACTCTTGCAGGGAATTTCATTGTGACTGGAAGAAAGAATTGGCATTGGTAGCTGGAGAAGTGGGGTCAAGACAATTCTTTTAGGGTGGGAGAAAAAAAAAGCCTGTTTGTAAACTGATGGGGAAGATAAAGTAGAGGAGAAATTGATGATGCAGTAGAAAGAGAGGGGAGTTTTTACAGCAGTTTCTTTAAGTAAGCAATAGGTGATGGCATCTGGTTTCCATGGGTGTGTGTGTGTGTGTGTGTGTGTGTGTGTGTGTGTGTGTGTAGCGGAGTGTGGCCTTAGCTAGCAGCATGTTTACTTACAGTATCAGGAGAGAAGACAGGGTGTAAAGACACAGATGCAGATAAGTGATTAGATGTGCAAGGAGGAAACTGAAAACATTTTTTGGGTATACATTGAAATATAGTATATATTTTATCTATCTGTCTACCTGTATCTACCTATCTACTTATCATCTATCTATCATCTCTCTGTCCGTCCATCCATCCATCCATCCATCCATTATCACACATGCATATACATACAGAATGACTCTGAAAAACTAAATAGAAAAAAAAGATGAGATTTTGTCTTTTGACAATTGCTGACTCATATACCTTGAGGTTTGCTGTAATTTTCTGATCTTTTTTATAAATCTCTTTGAAGTTCATGTGCAGCATCCTTAAGCTTTTGCTCCAAGCCTTGAGGAATCACCATTAGAAAGGCAGAATGTTAGAGTAGATTCCAGTTCACTTTTCATTGATTGCATTTTACGTCTAGGGACTGCCTTCATACATTAGTAAATACAAATGGGAATCACAGAGGTGGATAAAGATGGCTGAAGGTGGCCACAAAAGAGTCCGCTGGTGTCAGAAATGAGTCACACCTTTGAAAACACTCTTGATCGCAGCCCTGGTGCTGGGCCAGTGAGAAAAAGCTGTCTTGGTTGATGATTCCATATCCTGATTGCTCCAGACATAGACTTGTACGTAATCCTCTGGATACTGGACCTTTTGACCATTGAGACTTGATCTTCCATTTAATCACTGTTTTGACCTTTTCATTTTAAGTTTTTAGATTAATGACCTGCCTTCTGGGCTAATTTTTTGTGACTTCTGGGACTCCAGACTTCTGATTTGCTGATAATTTTCCCCAGTTTTCTGTGTATTAACTTGTTAACTTTCAGATCTTTACTGCTCACATTTTTTGCTTATCCTTGTCTCCATCTGACAACACATTGTCTCGATGCCTAGAACTGGTGTTAAGTAGCCAATCAGACTATAACATAATTGACTGGATTTTTTAATTGGATCTCTAAGTTCCAATAATTGCTATGCCTGTATTGACTAGAATGATTTTTTAAAATTATGAAATCACTTAACTAGTCAAAATATGGTTTTTTAATTTTGCAGTTTTTTTTAGTCAGTTTAACTGTCTTTCATGATCTACAGTATTAAAAATAAAACAAAAACCAACTCTGCATATATAATAGTGAAATAAAACTAAGCTTTTCTACAAACTAGTCTGTTTTTACATATAAAGCTTTTCTGAGAATCAAAAAAACCCACTAATGGTAGCTGTTGAAATAAATAAAAGTACATAGAAAATAGATGTGATTGTGACTTAACTTTAATATTAAATGTACACAGTGTGATTAATGCTTTTGTCTTTTTTCCAAATCTCATTTCAAGATTGTTTTATAATTCATTTTGGCTGCAGGGTAGGTAACTGACAGAAGCTGGTCCAGTCTGTAGACTGAGTACTCCTGGCAATGCATCACATGCTTCTAGCTGTCATAAAAATAGGATTCGAGTAAGCATATTGAGGTCCTGTTTTAAGTATGAGAGGAGTCTGGGATATTGCAATCTATCAATTAAAACAATGCCAAAATATTTGAACACAGAACAGATGTGGAACAACAATGGCTACCAACAACGTCTAACTCAGTGAACCAATATTTCCTAAAAGACCAAAGCATGAAGTATGAAGTCATGTAAAGGGAAAAGATCCACTCAAAGTGTAAGTAAAAGAAATGGATTTTAATGGAACAGTGTACAGGAAATTCATTGATATAGTTTCAGATTTCACATTGCAATGGACCTGTAAGAAACTATCATTTATTGAATTTGGGGATACTATCAAAAGACAATATTCACAGTTATCTGAAAAAGCTCTTAAAATTACTCTTTTTTCCATTTATGTATATTTGCATGGCTGGACTTTCTTCATATACTTCAACCAAAGCAACATATTGCAGAAGATCGAATACGGAAACAGATAGGAACCTAGCTGCCTTGTATTAAGTTAGATGTTAAAAGGATTTACAAAACGTAAAAACATATCAATCTTCTCACAAAATTTTTCGTATAGAAAATTGTTAGTGTGTTACCTTTTATAAAAATATGTCAATTAGAAAAAAAAAGAAAAAGTATATCACTTAGGTTAACATGTAATGATTTATTGTTATTTTAAAAGAATAAATAAATAAATATTTAAAATTTTCTCCTTTATGGTTTCTAAAATGGTTAATATTAATAGATAAAGCCACACAAAAACTTTTACAAGTCTTTCAATAACTTTAAAATGTGAGAATCACTGTTCTTGAAAGCAATTTTAAAATAATGGTAAAGATATATAATTACTGAGATGGACAAGTGACTAAGCCACATTTTCCTGCACAAAGGATGAGGGTCCCAAAACTTTGTGTTTAGAATGACCCTATTTATTCAACATTTTATACTTAATACTAATTATATGTGCATAAGAGATAGCGGGGGGGGGGCGGGCGGGTGTTCACTATAATTTCAGTAGTGGCAATCTCTGCATGAATATTTTCTTATTTGTACTTGTCTTTACAATTTTATTTTATAATGAGCAGATATCTTTAAAGAAAACCACATTTTATTATTTTATAGCATGTCATTTTTATGAAACCATAAAAAAAGTGTAGAATATGTTCATAAAAACTTCTTATAGTGCATTCTTTCTTAGAGATGCTAAATAATAGTTATGATTTGTGATCCAAACTTATTGCCCAACATTTTAACGTGGTAGTTTGGATCTACATATTTAAGATGGTGTTATTGGTAGCTTGACTTGGTAGATATTGATATTAGATACTTGATAATGCAACTGTACATTAACTTTACTAATCCTTTTGTTTCTTTGTCTAGTACTTATGAATAAGCCTTGCATGATAGAATTATACAGAGGACGTTTATAAAAATACTGTAAATTTTTTAAGGTCATAGCAGGACACGGTAGCTTCATGGTGTGTGCAGTTAATCATAAGCAAACACTGTCACAGAAACCCAGTGTTCGATGTTTAGATTCTGGTATAATCACACAATCTTTGATCTCATCCTTCTCTCAAGATTGGATATTGTCATATTCATTTTCTTGATTCAGTTAACATGATTTAGTGATTGGGTTAAGCAAAAATGCAGAATCTAGGGCAGTTTCTTATCAGTTAAATGAGAAGAGAAAATAGAATAGTGCCTTGCACATAACAAGTACTTGATAAATGTGAGCTGTTATTACGTAGAAAATGCACAGTGTTAAGTCCACAGCAAACATTTTTTACAGAGAACTAACGTTCCCTAATATTCATTTATTAGTTGTTCATGTATTTACATTAGCCATGGTTATGCAAAGGCTCTTATCCACTTTTCTTTTTAGAGCGGACATCTGCTTTTAGTTGGCATTCATAATTTGATTAGTACTATTTTCCCAATTGAAAACATTCTGGCTTCATGGAAGAACCTGTGCAAATGTTCTGATCTAAGAAGGTGAGCAGAATCACCATTTTCTCTTTGATTTATTTATTTGCTCATACATTCATTCATTCATTTTGCACACATTCATTGAATGTGGGCCATATGTGCTATGCTTTGTGCTAGGAATGAATAAAAAGGCATGAGACACATCTGTGGGAGAGACAGATGCCATTGGGTGATTAAATATGGTGCTTTTTGCGCTATCGGCGATTTGGAGAGGCCTGATGCTGCTACTGGGTTTGGGTCAGGCGCCAGTTGGAAAGGGCTCTAGAGGGAAATCGTATTATCTTGAGGAAACTGTGGGCAAAAGGGCTTTCCAGGTTAAATATGGTGCTTTTTGCGCTATCGGTCGAAGAGTACTTATGGCTTATTTCTTCTCACTTGTTTTGGTTCCCTGAGGAAACCAAAGGCAGTTTGTATTGAAGATTTCTTGGTGATGTTTTTGTGTTCTTCACATTCTATTTAGTAAGCTAAAAGAGAGCATATGGGTTATTCCAACATTTATTGGCCATCAAAAGTTTAGGAATATTTAATAAAGGCAAGGGGGTTTCTGAAAGATTTTTTCTTAGGTTCTTTTAACCATAATTGGAGGTTGTTGGTTTTTTTAATGATTATTTCTGTTTTATTTCAGAAACGTTGAAGGAATACACTTTCCTAAATTCTTTTTTTTTTTTTTGAATCAGTCCACAAACTTGTAGGTTAGTCATAAAAAATCATTTAACTGATATTTGTGTAAAAAAATCTTTTATTATAATTGAATGTTCAAATCTTTGGGCTCATATTCTTACCTTTGTAGTAGTATCTTTTTTAAACACAATTTTTTTCCCTTCCTGTTTTCATGTCACTAAATCGAAGTGTAATTTTTGAAAAACAAGAGTTACCGTCAGGTTGACTTGATGCAGTGCTGCAGGGTGTCCAGAAAAGAGTCTGTTAGTTCCCTGGAGATAGGTTTTGAAAGGGTTTAAGAGTAGAGATGAGAAAGAATAGTTAAGGAGGATGAGAAAGAATAGTTCAGACTGTGTATCTAGGTGATATATATTATGATATATATGATATATATTATATATGATATATATCTAGGTCATATATATAAATATATACACATAAATATAAATATATATATATTTAGAGAGAGAGAAAGAGAGAGAAAGAAAGGGTGTCAAGCAAGGAATTTAGAATCTTGTGGGAGTTGCAAGGCAAGAAGACAAATTATATACAAGTCAAAATGTGATTAAGTACCATGAGGCTAAGAACAAAATATTTTTGCAGTTTATTCAGTAAATGTCTAAAGTGCCTACTCTATGCCATGGGTGGGAGGGAAATAATTTCTACTTTAAGAATTCAGGAAACTTGATTGTTTATAAATTCTGATATATTCCTTGAAGATTTAAAAAAATTAATCTTACTTATCCAGTTCATGACCATTCGAGGCAGACTTGTCAGATTAAAAAGTGCTTTTTATTAGAAAAGTTCAGTGAACAAAACTGATATACTTAATTAGCTTTCATTTGAATATCATAATTTTATCAATAATACTGAATATGTATTTAGTTGCTTGGATCACTAGAAATGGGAATTTTTTCTGACTCAGGAGAGTAAAAGGACACTCTTTGAAGCTGCTGTATCATTTTCTGAAATGAGGTTATATAAGGCCCCAAGGACTTCTAATATCAATTAACCATCAAATATTTTTTTGTGTGTTTACTCTTTGCTCAACATCTTGAGAAGTTTTATGTTTATAAAAGATATAAGTCAAATAGATATTTTGGTATATGAAATTCCATATTACATAAGAGACTATTGAATTCCACAAGCATTTATTTAATTATCAAATATTTATTGAGTACTGAACTCATGGTGGGCACTGTGGCAGACATGGGGTGTACAGTGGTGAATCAGATTGACATCTTCCTGCAGTCATTTTCCTTAAAATTTAGAGAGGTTGACGCACTTTGAATGAATAGTTACACAAATGAATATACACCTATAGATACCTACTGATATTTGACATTGAAGATGTTAATTTCATTGAACATTGTAGATGTACCTTCTTTAGATAGAGGTATCTTGAAAAGTTCTGTGTGTGTGTGTAAAAATTTACATTTGTGTAAATCAAGTAATAATTT
This sequence comes from Pteropus medius, assembly GCF_902729225.1. Lineage (NCBI taxonomy): Eukaryota > Metazoa > Chordata > Mammalia > Chiroptera > Pteropodidae > Pteropus > Pteropus medius. Next base: position 15,085,137 of record NW_024349800.1, on the reverse strand, counting down.
AGCTTTGTGACTTTGAGCAAGTCATTTAGCTTCTCTGTTTTCAATTTTTTGTTTACTTACAGAGTAATTTATAGAGGACATTTGTGAACTGTTAAATTCAGTTATGGTGTTATATGATTCAGATGTTTATATACTTTTTGAAAAAATGCTCTAAAAACTTAAATTAATTTGTTATCTCCTTGGAGTAGAAGCTAAGACTTATTAAGTAATAAATTTACCCAGTCGACACCAATAATAGTAAAGCTGCTATATAGGAAAGCCTGAAAGATTTTCAAAAGCTTAGATATGAAGCTTTGAAAAATAACTATAGAAATTCTAAAGGGTACTAAAAACTTTATTACTTTCTTAAACTGTCCATTCATTTTATCTTCATCTTCTGAACTTGAAACAATTAGACACTTAGGGCATTTCTGATAATCAATTTTCCAATTTACTATTTTTAATAGACGTTAGTTTTTAGAACAGATTTAGATTTACAGAAAAATTTTGATGATCAATTTTATTTTTGCAAGTGGAATTAATAGAGCTTATCTTGGAGAATTATGGGAATTAATGAATGTAAAAGTCTTAGCAAAGGTTCTCATTCTTAAGCAGCTATTATTATTGTGATCATCTTTCTTTCATCATTATGTTAACTCCTGCACTGAAGGAGAGCTGGATATCTTCCTTTGTTTTTTTTGTTTAATCAAAAGTAAATTGTAATTTGCAAATTTTTGGCTGTGTCACTGATGACTATCATGAATCTTTCCCCCTGTTTAATGTTTTCTTTCATTGTTAGGTAATTAGTTCAGTGATTTTGTTTGTTTGTTTGATTATTTCTTTCCCTTTTCCAACTATAGAGTTTTATAAAAATCTAGAGATTAAGAGAAAGCAACATAAGAATGAATAGGTGATTTTAAAAAAAATTTTCTATGCTAATCACTTGAAAACAGTTAATCATTAATATAGACTTAATATGCATTTAAAGAATTTTTAATAATTTCAACCAAATTTTAGTAAAATAAAGTTTAAAATATATTGACGAATATTTTTTATACAAGTTGGAGTATATAGAAAACACAGGCTAAGTCTAAACATAGGATAAAGCACAAGATCATGTTGATAGATTGTTCACTAACAAAATGCCAGACATAAGTATAGTTCTAATGTATTGCTTAATAACATATTACAATAATTATAATGTATGGCTTTGAAAATTTCAAGGTATGAAAACCCCAAATCATAAGTTTTTACATTTCAAAAGAAAACTTAAGGCATTGAATGTTCTCTATCACTTAGAAGTATATTTTACATGCCATTAATATATAACTGCATGCTACGTTTATATATTTATTGTAGTAAGTTCCCAAGTGAATTCATTTAGTTCTGGTTTAATTGATACAGTGTTTTTAATAGAATAGAATATTATTAAAATATTTTTGTAATTAAAATTTTAGAAAGTTCTGACCCATTTTTATCAGTGAAGTCATACATAAATACCAGGAGAGTCAGTGAATGTCTTTGTCTTTGCTCATTCGTGTTTGAGGGAACAGTTGTAGTGCCCGTGGGATAATACAATGATGTTTTGCATCAAACAGTTGTTGCAACTGGGCCATATTTTTCCCATTGACTTTCAGGGCCATTTTGAAAAGTGTATTAAAGAAAATCGCTGAGACATTTTCCTCTTGAAACAAGCATGGCATTAGGAAAGAATCAAAAAGTAATCTGTATGTCATGCCTCTCCTATAGTTTTGGAGAACGGAGTCCACAAAAATAAACAGATGGCCATGACAGTTAATCTCGTAGGGCCGCAGCTCTCCTAAAAAGCTGTATTTCCTGGAATAGTATGGGGGCATGTTTGACAATTAATTCCTTCACTCTGTTCAAAGTTGAAGGTTCTTTATGGTACAAATAGTTTTTGATATTTATTTAGCATCTGGTTAGGAATGGGACCCTATGATGATGTATTGAAGGTATGATGTTCACACTTTATATTGGACTGAAACATTTATATTATACCTAGTAATACTGTTTATGAAGACAGAGATGTATATAATACATACTCCAAATGATTAAAATTGAAGTTACAGATAGCACAGTTAACTCTCAGCTGTTCCATAAATTCTTGTAATAAGATAAATACTGGCTTAAAAGGTAATATTGTTCCCTGTGCTTGGCCTATTGGAATGATTTGAATCTATAATTCCCAAGATAAAATATAATTAGGAATTTAAATTTAATTATATTTATTAATTAGTCTCATTGCTTTGCAAGTGTACCAGAATACTATACGCAGGGGCTTTTATAGGTTGAAATAAGTATAAGTATTTGTGGGTTGTTGCCCCATTGCTATTTCTATAGAAATGTAAAAGTAGACTTACAGGCTACTAGACTAACATGATTTTATTTAGATCAAATATTTATAAATTCCAGTGATGACTGTTGATGTAGCTAACTGGTATTACCATGACTGTCTTAGAGCGTTGGTCATAACATTTTCTGCTTCTTCAATTGGGGAATGTTTTGGAACACCTAGTACCATCTTATCTTCACTAAGTATATATTTCTGCAGCTTTGACACAAGTTCTTTTTAGAACCATTGCATGATTTAAATACTCTGACATATCTATCTGTAGCTTTTTTTTATAGAAGAGCTCTGACTGATACCTTTTTTCTGGTGAATCATTGACAATTATGACAAGAATGCAAGTTATTCCTGATCTGTTCTCTCTTCTTTAGTAATAGAATTTTAAACTGGTACATGGCTATTCAGTCAGGACTGTATTTCTTAGCTTCTCTTAGCTTCTCTTGCCACTGGATATTCCACTAGTTCTGATCGGTGGGGTGTAAGTAGGGTGGGTGTGTGTGTGTGTGTGTGTGTGTGTGTGTGTGTGTGTGTGTGTCTATCTGTGTCTGTGCTGGGGTAGGGAGGGGATATCCCTTGCTCTCTCTCTTTATTCATTCTTTCTTCACATTCTGGTACCTGGAATACAGTTGCTTGTGTTTTGGACAATGGGATCGATGCCCCTAAAGCAGAACAGGAAAATAGAAGGGACCTGAGTCTTTGACATTTAATGACATGATGGAGTAACAAAAACAGCTCTGTACCCTTAATTAGACTTTTGTGCCAGAGGGAAATAAACTTCCGTTTTGTGTAAACAGTTGCTGTTTTGAGTTTCAGTCATAGCAGATGAACAGTATCCCAGCGATTCTCATAGATCCATATACTAGTTAGTACTCTTAGAGGCATGGGTGATATCTGAGTAGCCCCCAGAATTGGAGGAGACCCAGAGCTCAAGAGCCACACTTTCAAGGGTGTCTACAACCAAAGACATGACCCTACCAGGATTCTTTCTCTACGTATCTTGATCTTAATTCTCTTTTCCTCTAGATTTCACTTTGTGTTACTCCAGAATGGCTTTCTCCAGTGATGGGAGATGGCCAGACTAGCTCCCTCAATAACTTGAGACTTCAGATAGGAAGTTTTGGTATTTCGTCTTCTGTTTGGAAACCATTAGAGAGTGACTCAGATTGACCTGCTTGGGTCCCATGCCCACCCTCTACCTTCCACTGATTCAACTTGGATTACATGCCCTTCATTTGGGGCCTGCTTTATGGGGGGTTGGGAGATTGTATGAGCAGGAGGGTGCAAATATTGGCAGCGTTCACTAGAACCATTTGTTCTAAATTAAGGTGGGTGCTGTTTAGATAAAACAGTGCCTAATGCAGTTGATAAGTTGTTCACAAATGATTTAAGATAAGAATCATATTCTTTCTCGAAAGCAGTCCATGTACAAAACACACAAAGGCTGCTAGTTTGCTTTGAATTTGCTTTCTGACTTGAAGTTGTGAATTTTTGCAAGAAGCAGCTCAGATGCATCCCTCGTTTGGAAATTTTAATGGAAATGTATTCTGGCCACATTATCACACTATACAGGTGAATTATTAGTAGCCACTGGATAGATTTTCCCAATTTCTTTTATCTTCATTATTGATTGTAATATCAGCATTAAAGCATTGCTGTCATCATTAATCCTTTTAAAATAGATATGAAGAAGCATTTTTAGGTGTTAGAAAATTAAGGCTATTACATCATAAAAAATATTTTAGTGCCACACATCCTATTTAAAATTCTAAAGTGAGAGTTTCCTTCAAGGAATTAAAATTTTGCAGTTAAATGTTTGACATATATAAAAGTTGATAAGTAAAAATACTTCTGGGGGGCTTTCGTATACTCAGTTACCAAAGTTTACTTGAAATCTTAATAAATCATGAAAGATCAAATAATTGAAAGGTAACAGTGCCATGTGGTTGACTTCTGTTGAAGGGGAGAGGAGACCTCTGTCCACAAGGCACATCCAGGAGTGGGTAGGGCCTGGTTTGTTCTGGGGAAAGGCTTGTAGTTGTACAGTGCACTCTTCCAAGTAGCTTTCAAGCAATATGGTGACATTTCAGACACTTTGAAGGTAGAGATTTATTGCTTTAGAAGTACTATATTTATTAATCTGATTGTAAGTCAGATATCTGTGGGGTGCATTGAAGAAAAGTATTCTTCCTCCAGGACTCCGAAAAGCTAAAGCTTTTCATTGTTTTCTGCAATTAAGGATGACAGGAAAATGGGTTGAGTCACCTAAATCGTTATAAGCTTTCTCTTGGAATCATTTAGCCAGACCGCACACAAGAAGGGGAATAGGGGAGTCTTTTATACTTAATAAACAGAAAATATCTTTGAACAGCCAGTATGAGCTCCGAAAAAAAAAAGTCTTTTCTGGCCAGAAACTTTTCTAGGTAATGTTCATCACAGTCACAAACAGAAGGAATGAGGACCAGAAAGTGAAGTCTGGCCACAAATTTTCACCATATTAATTTTTTTATTTCACTGGGAGCAACTGTGTCAATCACACTCTATTATGACTTTCAGGAGTTTAATTCTACCGTGAGGGTTGGATAGAGTGCTTCGACGTGACTCGTCACAATACACAGCCAGTGCTTTTCCTTCACCCATGGCAGGGGCAAGTCTAGGTCAGAGGCTAGGCATCTGGCTACTTGCTGTTGCCTTTCCTTCCAGCCTAACTTCAGAGATAGATGAATGTTTGTTTTCCTTTTTAACCTCAGGTAGCTGGCAGTTAGACCTTTTCTTCTTAGAAGAAGGGAGACACGCACATTCAGTGGTTAATGATAATACAAATAAATTGATGTCTCTGAATAGAAGTTCAAGAATGTTGTATTATTTTCCTTTGCAAGGTGGAAATCTGTTGTACTGGTATAAATATCTGAAGTAATACAGAAGGCCAGGACAAAAATAGGTTTCTGAGAAATCCATGATGTTTTTGCTTCCTGATAATATTACAGCTTTATCTACTGATCTCAGCCAGAACTTGTCATGTGTAGGTCCCTCTGGGCTTGGCCATTGCTCCCTTGCCTCTTTTCCCAAGGCCCGTTCTGTTTCACAACTAAGCCTTGCTCAAAAAGTTCTCTTCTCATGAGTTCAGACATTTCATAAGTTAAAACTACTTATTAAGTGTCCAGTTTTAGCATTTCATTTAGATGACTTTATAATTTCATATATCACAACAAAGGAACAAGACATAGCTTTCTTATGTTTACTATGTCCTATTTGAAAATATCTAAGAGATTAAATGTTATCAAGTGCTGATTTTGATATACTTAAATTTTTTCAATCTAACTTAATTTTATTAACTTAATTTTGTTGCCAAATTTGTCTAATCAGTGAACATTCCAGTTTGTTTACTTGCCAGTGGTTAATTTTATGAATCTAAAATGGAAGCAGTAGTAATAATATTTTATAAACGGTGGCATTTTTTCAGTATTATAAAAAGCCTTTTAATATACATATTTTTTTTTGCTTAGGTAAACTAGTTCACGTGGGAAAGCTCCCTCTAGTGTTTCTTGAAGTAAATACAAATGGTATTGAACTATACTTTTTTTTTTTCTTTTTGGTAAAGATTTTTTTAAAGAGAAATTTAGGGTTTATAACAAAATTGAGAGGAAGATACAGAGATTTCCCAAATACCCCTGCACTTACACATACAAAGCTTCCCCCGTTATCAGCATGACTAACAAGAATTGTGCATTTTCTACGAAAGGTGAACCTACATTGACATGTCATGATCACTCAAAGTCAATAGTTGATCTTAGGGTTCACTGTGGTGTTGTGCAGTCTTTAGGTTTGGATAAACATATAAGGACATATACCCATCATCATAATATTATACAGAGTATTTTCACTGCCCTAAAATTTTTGCGTTCTGCCTAGTTATCCCTTCCCCTCCTCCCTCTCCTTTTTATTGTCTCAATAGTTTTGCCTCTTCCAGAATGTCATATAGTTGGAATTATACAATTATAGCCTTTTCAGATTGGCTTCTTTCACTTATTAATATGCATTTATGATCCTCTCATGTCTTTTCATAGCTTGATAGCTCATTTCTCTTTTGGTGCTGAATAATGTTTCATTGTCTGGATGTACCACAGTTATCCATTTATGTATTAAAGACATCTTGGTTGCTTTCAAGTTTTAACAATTTCGAAAAAAGCTTATATAAACATCTGTGTGTAGGTTTTTGTGTGAATACACATTTTCATTTCCTTTGAGTAAATACCAAGGAGCATGAATTGCTGTATCATATGGTAGAAATATGTTTAGTTTTGTAACTATCTTTCACACTATCTGTCTTTCAAAGTGGCTGTGCCATTTTGCTTTCTCATCAGCATTGTATAAAGGTTCTTGCTTCATATCCTGACCAGCATTTGGTGTTGGCGGTGCTCTAGATGTTGGCCATTCTAATAGGTATGTAGTGATATCTCATTGTTGTTTTAATTTGAGCCTCCCTGATGACATATAATGTGGAGCATCTTCTCATATGCATCTTAATTATCTGTGTATCTTCTTTGGTCAGGTATCTGTTGAAGTCTTTGGCCCATTTTTTCATTGGGTTGTTTGTTTTCTTTTTGTTGAGTTTTAGGTATTCTTCATTTATTTTGGATAACAGTCTTTTAGCAGAAGTTTCCTTGGCAAATGCTTTCTCTCAGTCTATGACTTGTGTTATAAGTCTCTTGAAACTGTCTTTTGAAGAACAAAAATTTTTAATTTTAATGAAGCCTGGCTTATCAGTTATTTTTTTCATAGACTGTGTCTTTGGTGGTGTTGTATCTAAAAGAGCATCACCATACCGAAAGTCATCTAGGTTTTCTCCTGTGTTATCTTCTAGGAGTTTTATACTTTCGCATTTTACATATAAGTGTGTAATCTATTTTGAGTTAATTTTTGTAAAAGGTGCAAGGTCTGTGTCTAGATTAATTTTCTTTTGTATGTGGATGTCCAGTTGTTCCAGCACTATTTGCTGTATACTATCTTTTCTCCATTGTATTGTCTTTGCTACTTTGTCAGAGATCAGTTGATATATTTAGGTGAATCTATTTTGGGGCTGTCTATTTTATTATATTGATTTATTTGTCTATTTTTTCACAAATACCACACTGTCTTAATTACCATAGCTTTATAGTAAGTCTCGAAGTCAGGTAGCATCAGTCCTCCAACTTTGTTCTCCTTCCACGGTGTGTTGGCTATTCTGGGTCTTTCTCCTCTTTGTGCAAACTTTAGAATCAGTTTTATCACTATCTATAAAATTACATGCTGGGGATTTTGACTGGAATTGCATTGACTCTGTAGATCAAGTTGAGAAGAACTGACATCTGTACAATTCTGAGTCTTCCTAACCATGAACATGGACTTTCTTTCCATTTGATTATGTTCACCGGAGTTTTGTGATTTTCTTCACGTAGATCTCATACAGATTTTGTTTGATTTATAGCTAAGTATTTTATTTTTCAGGTGTTAATGTAAGTGGTATTGTGTTCTTAATTTCAAATTCCACTTGTTCATTGTTGGCATACAGGAAAGCAATTGACTTCTGTATGTTAACCTTATATTTTGCAACCTTGTTATAATTGCTTATTAATTCTAAGGTTTTTTGTTGTTGTTAATTCTTTTAGATTTTTTACATAGATGATTATGTCATCTGAGAACAAAGACAGTTTTATTTCTTCATTAGCAATCTTTATACCTTTGTTTTACTTTCTTGCTTTACTGCATTAGTAAGGACTTCCAATGTGATGTTACAAAGTAGTAAGAGAGGGGACATCCTTGCCTTGTACCTGATCATAGTGGTAAAGCTGTGAGTTTCTCACCATTAAGTATGATGTTAGCCCTAGGTTTTTTGTAGATAGTCTTGATCAAGCTGAGGAAGTTTCTCTCTATTCCTGGTTTGCTGAGCGTTTTAATAATGAATAGGTGTCAGATTCTGTAATATGCTTTTTCTGCATCTGTTGATGTGATCATGTGATTTTTTTTTTTTTTAGTCTGTCAATATGATGAATTACATTAATTGATTTTCAAATGTTGAACCAGCCTTGCATACCTGAGATAAATCCCACATGATCTTGGTATATAATTTTTTAAATGCTTTTTTAGATTTAGTTTTGCTAATATTTTGTTAAGGATTTTTGCACCTATGTTCATAAGAGATATCGGTTTATTGTATTTCTTTTCTTCTAATGTTTCTGTCTGGTTTTGGTATTAGCTAATACTGGCTTCATATACGAGTTAGGAAGTATTTTCTCAGCTTCTTTCATCTGAAAGAGATTGTAGAGAATTTATATAATTTTTTCTTAAATGTTTTATAGAATTTGCCAGTGAACACATCTGGGCCTGGTGCTTTCTAATTTGAAGATTATTAATCATTGATTCAATTTCTTTAATAGGCTTATTCAGAATGTCTGTTTCTTAATGTATGAATTTTGGTATATTGTGTCATTCAAGTAATTGGTATATTACATTTAGGATATCAAATTTCTGGGCATAGAGTTTTTGTAGTATTCTTTCATTGTTCTTTTAATTTCCATGGGGTCTGTAGTGATATTTCTCTCCTTTCTTTTAATTTCAGATGTTAGTAATTTGTCTCCTTTTCTTAGTTAGCCTGACTAGAGGGTTATCAATTTTGAACTGTATACTTTAAAAAATGTGAGCACGAAGCAAATAATAGGACTAATGTGATGAATAGAAAGCATCTAGTTGAATAAATACGTAGAAGATTGATCTCACATTGAAAGTACTTTGTGGTTGGGTAAAGAGCTATGCTACATTTGAAATTGTGGGTCTCATGCACATAAAATGCACATTTCCCCATGAAGAGGTTGGAGGGGTCACATTAGGGTTCTAAATATAACTTCCTTTCACAATTTTGCCTACAGTCAGCCTTAAGTTAAATTAAATGTTCAATGTTCACTTCTCTGTTAGATCTTCCGCATTCTCACCTCAGCTGATGATCATGCTTTCTATTTTACCGAAGAAATTTAAGCAGTCAGGGGAAAAATTCTCCAGGCTCCCACCACCATGTCTTCCTGCATCTATGCCTTTGTATTCTGCCTTTCCCTTTGAGATGAACTGAGCATGCCTACAGGTCAGTTCAAATTCTTCCAAGTGCCCCAGATTCTGTCCCCTCTTGCCTACTGAAAGACATTGCCAGCAGTTCTACCCTCTTTCTCTAGATCATCAACATTCTCTTTACTATTGGATATTCTGTATTAGAAGCTGTCACTTCTTCCATCTATAAGAGAACCCTCTTTTGACTCACTTGTGCCTCTAGCTACTGCCAAATAGGTTGTTTGTACCTATTGTTTTGGATTTATTTTGTGAAATTTTCTTTGGAACCTACTAGGTAAGTCTTTTGCTCTAAGCCCCTACCAAAACTTTTCTTGTCAGGATCACCTATGATCTCATATTGATTACTTTCTTTGTCTTGGAAATTTTTCTTTCTTGGCTTCAGGATACCATTCTCACGTGCTTGACCTCTGGCTGTTGCTGTATTTTCCTTTGCTCATATCTCTCCATCTCCAAAATCATAAGCATCGTGTGCCTCAAGGGTTGGTTCCTGGAGATAGTTCTCTCTTTGCCTAGTGGGCACTCTCTCTTTCTTTCCTGCTCGCTCTGTCATCAATACTCTTGATGAACTTGTCTTACCTCATGTCTTTAAATACCCTATACATGCTAATGTCTTCTAATATTTCTTTTTCAGTTCTGTTCTCTCTCCTGAGCTCTAGGTACATATATTCGACTGCCTACTGACATCTATCCTTGGATGTCTAGAAGCGTCTCAAAATTAACTTGTCCCAAACTAAGCTCCTGCTCTGTTAAGCCACCCCCATTCCCTCCCAAACCTATTTCACTGCAGCTCCATTTTTTCTAGTTCCTCTGGCCAAAACTCATGAAGTTCATCCATTCCCCCTTTTCCTTCTCCTACACGCCACATTAGATCCTCAAGAAATCATCTTGACTATGCCTTTAAAATTAAATCCAAAAGTCTACAGCTTCTTACCCCTTCCCTTGCTGTTGCTCTGTCTGAACCACTGTTGGCTCACCCTGGATGAGCACAGTAGGCTCCTGCCCCATCACCTATGCCATCTATTCTCCACACAACAGCCGAAAGGACCCTTTGAACATATAACTCTTAGGCTTTCTGTCTAAGAGTAAAAGCCAAAGTTCTTTCAAGGTACTGCATGATTTTGATGCTCCTTGTTTCCCTACAGTGCCTCTTCAGTAAACCCCTGCTCACTCACTTATATCCAGCCACACTGGCTCTTTGAAGTTCCCTGAACATGCCAGACAAATTTTGCTTCAAGGCCTTAGTACTTGATGTTCTGTCCATCTGGAATGTTCCTCCCCCGGATATCTGTATGGCTCACTTCCTTGTTGACCTCAGGATTTTATTAAAATATTTTATAGAGAGCCTTTTCTCTAAAATTACAGCTGTTCTGCCACCCCCTCCAAATTTTCTGTCTCCCTTCACTGCATTATATTTTCTTCTTGGCAATTTTCACTATCTGAATTCTTTAGTATTTTACTTATTGTATATCATCCCCTCTGCTACAATTTAAATTTCATGAAGGCAACGTATTCTTATTTAGCAGCAGCTTTTCACTTTTTCCATCTCCTTACATAATGCAAATCTGACTTACATTTTTATTTGATCGAACATTATTGAATGCTTTCACTGTCCCAGCACTGTGTCAGGTACATTTGCATGTTTAATTTAATTTTCTCAGCTTACCTCTGAAATAAACATTGTGATTCTCATTTTACAGAAAAAAAATCAGAGACCAAGAAGGATGTGGAGTCTTTTCTGCAGACAATAACAGATACTGAAATGGGGCTTTAAACTTAAGACCTCTAAGTGCATGTTATGTACTTTTCTAATATGCCATGTTGTGGACTGATCCACTTTTAAAATAATGGATTATTATTGTTGAAAGGGAACTTGAAAAGGACTGCTCTTATCTATCCTTCATCTAACTTCTTATCACTTCCCCATCTCTGTCTTGTTATACTTATCTTTTCCTCTAGCACTAAACTCAGCTGCGACTGAGGACATTTCATTCTCTAACTCAAATTGCATGATTCCCAAGATGTTTTCCTGTGAGTTACTCGCATATGTTTTACATATGATCACTTTTGCAAAATTGGAATGGTCATAAAGGCACAGGGCATATCTTCTAGAGAAGGAATTTAATGATATGATTAGTGAATGGGATAGGAGAACTTAACTGAAAGGTTTAAGAAATTCCTCTCTCTAATGCTTGAGCTAACTCAGAAGTCACCAAGAAAGCAGCAGTTAGAAGGGAGGTGAGCCAAAACTGAATTTGGAGCCAGGTGATTGAGAATATCCTTAGATTAAAGCCTGGTCTGAGAGGAAACTGGCTTAAACCCAAGACTCAAAAACCAAGCAGCTTGTGTGACTGTGGTGTAAGTCATAGAGATACTCTGCTTTCTTTGGCCGCAAATAGTCTGGTTTCTTGTAATCTCATTATTTTCTTCTTTATTGGTTTAACTTTTGATGTAAACTGTTTCCACATTGTAAAACAAGATAGTGCTGACCAAATGATTCAAAGGGTACCTTTAATTTTAAATTTCTATAATTTTAAAATCACCGAATTGTTCTAGTTGATTCTGAATCTACACCTAGTGAAAATTAGACCTCTTTATCCTGTGCAAACTATACCTTAAAATAATAATTTATATTTTTAACTAAATACAAAGAATCGCTAAGTGCTTTTGGATGAGTGAAAATGGTTTAAAAATCTGTTTTATTTCCTATAAAGATTGCCAGACAGCCTCACCTTAAAAATGGCAGCACAGCCTTTGCTTCCAAAGTAACTGGAAGCTGGAAAACCTCATGGGTTCTTAGATAATAGCTCCTGTTCCCTTAATGTAAGTGAGCTATTTCATGATGTAATATATACCTTCTGGTCACTTTCCATTGGCTGAAGATGAGATTTAAAAAGCCAAATAGATATAAAACATTAAATGACAAAAATTACTCTCTTCTCAAAATGCTGAGTTGATCTTAATAGTTTCTTAAGTAAAACATAATTAGGAAGGAAATCTACCCTCTCCCTAAAGGAATGCATTACTTCCAAAGCAAATCTATTTCCTTTCCATGCTACCTCTGTTTGATTGAGACTAGATTAAATTGTTAATTCTTTTTATTAGGCAGTTTTTTCAGTTTATTTGAAATGTTTCCTAGTGTTTTCCTCAAATTTTTTACACCTTTCCCTGCATTTTCTTTTTTGTATTTTTCTAAATCTTGCTGTGCTTACTATAATTATTTTGAAGATTAATAAGAAATCAAGTAGTTAAGCTCATATCAATTATAAAAGGCTTTACCCAGTTTTTTTCTTTAACTATGTTTTAAGAAGCTTATTTTCACATTCATATTTGTATCTAATTTTAAATGCTTGCTTGAAGTTAATCTGTTTATCAATGAACTTTAAGAGGAAAAATGTTATGAATTATAATCTTCTCTTTCATTATTAATGAGTACTGGACACTTGCGGTTATTTAAACAGCCTAAGAAAGAGAATGGTCATCAAATTTAAAATGTTTCTTTTTAAAGAAAGCTAAAGCTTCTGCTCTTTAGTCCTGAACAATCAGTGTGTTTCCTGATTGCAGAGTCAGGAAATACTTTACTTTTGAAGCAATAACGGTTATTCCTGGAAAGTTTTATAATTGGCTGCATAGTGATAATGTGGACTTTAAAAAATACAATGGAATAACTGCTGACTTATTTTAAAAGAAAGAGAACTTATTAGGTGCAACAGAAGGCTGGCACTGAGGATTAATCAGTTTGGTATATTCGGTGCTCTTGGAGAAAGACTTTTGACTGGATTCCTGACTGAAGGTATCTTTCCTTGTGCTTTTAATGATCTAGATTTTTACCCTGAGCCTGTGTTTGCTTAGATGCTTTAAATATTATTGTGTTGTAGAATTTGTTTTCTTTAGAAGTCAGGCAAAATGTGATTTTTATGTACCACTGAATTTCCTGGAGTGTGATAACTAATTATGAGAATTAATGAGAAACAACAGCATGACATTCAGTGATCTAGTGGCAATTTTTTCTCTTTTTGATGTTAGCCATTCTAATAGGTGTGTAATGGTACCTTTCTACGGTTGTAATCTGCACTTTCTCTGAAGATAGCTAATGCTGATGAGGGGTGTCTGGATTTTAATCTGTTCATCTAGAAAGTTTATTTTATGCTCGTTGAAACTTTGATTCCTTTCAGTTGAGGCTCATAATAACTTTTATCTATCTATCTATCTATCTATCTATCTATGTATCTGTTTATTCATGGATTTTCAGTCATTATACTTTTTATAATTTATTTTTCCTCTTAATTTTTAAAAAAATTATTGATCCTTCATAATAACATTTGAAAGTACTTAAAATATATATTATGATTTATTAAAGGTTGACAGTGGTCTGTATCGTCTCGTGGTTTTTGTTTTTGGGAAATGAACACATTTAAAATGGGAAAGTGTAATACTGATATCATTAAATGTCAATCTTACCTTTAAGTCAATCATGTCTGATAATGTAATTTAAGTTTATGCTTTATCTTATGTAGGGTCTGCCTGTCATTTTCCATATTTTATCATTTAGTAGGAAAATGCATTCTGGGTGGTAATTACAAGTGTAGGTAAACATAAGTTATTTCTAAATAATCAGCTGAAACGAAGATTTTTAATTCTTTTCCAGGTTCCTGATGTTATCAGCAGCATTAGGCAGTTGTCTAAAGCTGCCATGAAAGAGGATGCCAAACCAAGCAAAGACAACGAGGACGCTTTTTACAACTCTCAGAAGTTCGAAGTCCTGTACTGCGGAAAGGTGACCGTGACGCACAAGAAGGCCCCATCCAGCCTCATTGACGACTGCATCGAAAAGTTCAGCCTGCACGAGCAGCAGCGCCTGAGGATCCAGGGCGAGCAGCGCGGCCCCGACGCCCGCAATGACCCGGTGGCCTTCGAGGTCGAGGGGCCGAGTTCACTCACAGACATTCTCCTGGAGGAAGGGGATGTTGTCAACTACACTCTCCCTGCCTTACCAGCCACGGCCAGCCAGCCCGGGCTGTCCAGCTCTCGAATTTGTTTCCCCGAGATGATTTTGGAAGATTCTGGCTTTGATGAACAGCAAGAGTTCCGGTCTCGGTGCAGCAGCGTCACCGGAGTCCTGCAAAAGAAAGTTCACGAGAACAGCCAAAAACCACAGCCACGACGGAGACACGCCAGCGCGCCCAGTCACGTGCAGCCCTCGGATTCGGAGAAGAACAGAACCATGCTGTTCCAGGTGCTGCCCCGGCAGGGTGCTCTTGGGCGGTTCGTGATCCACTGCTAGAAGCAGCTCCTCCCACTTCCTCAGTCTACAATAATCCAGCTTTTATTTCTTCCCCCTTGGGAAACAGATAAGGCAGATGGAGAAGGAGGCAGAGGAAAGGGGAGAAGGGCTGAGAGGCAGACATGGAATGTGGATTGTAAGAAATGAGGGGCCAGGGCAGGGAGAGATGGAGGAAAAAGCAATTAAATAATGGAGCGTCCTGGAAAGCTGGTGGAAGGAGTAAGAGTAGAAGGTTACTCGTAGTATTACCAGCAATTTGCCTTGGGTGGTTTCCTAAATAAATGAAATGTTGCTGTTTTTTAACTAACTGCGGAAGTCAATTTTATAGGGGATTTTAAGATATAATTCTGGAGAGTGGAGAAGAAAGTTTTCTAAAGAGGAAAAAAGAAAAGTCCAGAGACTCACAGGCGTATTTCACATGAGAATACACACAAAAGAGAAGGTTAAAGAAACACCATCGGGCTGATAATTGACTGGATCAGGAATTAAAATAATTTGGCACAAGCTCTATTACAGGTGTAACAAGTACATCTGACTTCCAAAAAGTAGTTTTTGAAGTTGTACAGGGTATGGAAAATGTCAAGTTCCACTTAGAAGCGCTTAATTTTTAAGAAAACCCTGTAATCTTCAACTTGTAAGATTTGGGTTTTCTTGAAAAAACTGAGTGGCTGTCCTTTATCCTGTTGTAAAGAACCCAGTAGAAGGAAATTCCACAGCATACCTTGGTAAACATTCCGTGTGTGTGATATTTGCTTTATCGGAAGTTCATGAGTTCTTTTGTTTTGTTTTGTTCTGTTTTGTTTTTGATAACTCTAGGCACGTAATTAAAGTATCTATAGTCTTTTCTTTGGGGACATGTTAACTGTTTCCCCTCTTCAGGCTTTCAGATTTATTCTTCTCCTTAGCCACAGTGTTTGCTGTTAATTTTTCTGAAGTTGTTTATTTTCAAAAATTTTAACTTATTTTCCCAACGGCAAATATATCTTTTTATTGACCGTTCGGGAGAAAGTATGATTGTAAATATAATTAAATAATTGGTATTTTTAGAAATCATGAAATAAGAAAAGGTTGCATTTATTTTTGAAAAGACAATCGCTTTTAATCTGGAAAAAAATGGTTTTTTGTCTCTTGTAAATTAAGACCCACTTAATTCTCATGATTTTTAGACAAAAGGAAGAAATGTTATGAGACAGCTAATGTTTGGAGTTGAAATATTGGTCAGATTGTATGGTGAAGCACATGTGATGTGACTATATGGACATAGTATTTGATCTATGTTAGTAGTTGAATATTTAATTGTAAAGTAAGATGTTAGGTCCTTGTGAGTTGAAATTAATTGGAATATTTTTGTTTTTAAGGTTGGGCGGTTTGAGATTAACCTTATCAGTCCAGACACTAAATCAGTTGTACTTGAAAAGAATTTTAAAGAGATCTCTTCTTGTTCACAGGTATGTATTAAAGTAGATTGTAGTATTTGAAGAAACCAACTAAACCTTTTTTCTAAATTAAAATAACTGGGCTTATACCTCTTCAAATTTTACTATTTTTCTAAATTTTAATTTTTAAGTGGATTCATCTTAAACTAAGAGTGTACATGTGTTTGTGTCCACGCCAATAACAAAATTCCGTCCAGGTCCCTTAGTATCATAGTAGTTTGTCCTCATTTTCATCAACCCCTTTCTCCTTGTAGCATTACTTCATCAAATTCCTTCCACTGATGGAGTTTTTGTGGTAGGAAGTTCTTTTGAAAATACCTTCGCAGATAGTGTTCCTCGGAATCTTGGGCAGTGGGACTTGTGGGCATCACTGAGTCATGTTTGCTTTTCATACCATGGTGGGTAGCGAAAGGAGAACTAGTACTTTCAACTTCTATTAATATAAATGCTAAATTTTGAAAAGAAGGTATATTTGGCATTTTTTTGGTATAGTTTGGTATATTTGGTATATTTGGTATAGTTTGGTATATTTTTGTTTTTTTTTGTTTATTTTTAAATCATAAACTGTGTATTTGAAAGTTTTTGAAATAATCGATACAGCTAAATATGTACAAGTTCATATTAGGCACAAACTAATCTCCTAAATACCATAATAATAATTTAGAATATCTATTCAAAAGTTAGAGCTACCTAAACATATTATGAACATAGAAGGAATTTTTGAAGATATTGGAACAGAGAGAGTACTAAGGTTGAAAATGCAAGGATGCCTCTGAGGAGGTCACCGGAAGAGAGGATTAACCTCTTTCCTAGCAAGGTGACTTAGATGAACCTTCAGGGACCTGGATCTCATCAAGAGCCCTTCCTGTATTTTAATGTTGAAAAATCAAGACTGCCTTTTTATTTCTTAAATTTTAGAGTTAGCATTCCCATAGGTATGATATTCGGACATCCTTCTCTTCAAAAATGACAAGCTTTTGTATATCTTGTTAATTATTCATCTCACCTTCAGTTAATGCTGTTTCACTTCTAATGTTTTGTTTTAATATTTGTTCTGTTATATGGAGACATAAAATTATGTTGTGAAGATAAAAATTTTATACTTTAATAACTTAGAGAGCATCCCTCTATAAGAAGGTTATATTGAAAATTTATAAATCTTTATTTAAAGGATAAAAAATTAGGTAGAAAGTTATTTACTTTAACAGAAAAAGTATTTATTGAACATTTTTATAATTACCTGTTTACTGGGGGTTCCTGCTGGATTATAAGCTATGTGAGGGCAGGTGTCTTATTCTGTGGTGTCTTATTCTGTAGGGCATCAGAATAAGAAACGTTAAGACAGAGCTTAACACTTAGGTATTCAATAAATGTTGAATTGCTATTTCTATATGTAGGGACTTGTGCCAAATACTAGGGAGAGTGGGGTGCAAACCCATGTAGTTCCTCTCCCCCAGAGCATGAAGAGTCATCCTAAAAAGTTGTGCCTATTACCCCCACAGCCTTCAAGCCTTTGAGGACTAGCAATGCTCATTGAACACCTAAAGGAAAAAAAAAAAAAAAAGGAGAGTGTAGTAGGGAGGGGAAGAACCAGCCAAACCAAATATATAAATATATAAACTGGCAGTTCAAATGTGATTTTGCTTTTCCTTTTTTTTTTTTTTTAAAAGTAGCTTTCTATTCTGACATTCTGGTCCAGAAAAAGAATTAAACAAAAGATATGGGGGAAATTTGTGGAAATACCTTTGATTGCAATAATTGTCAGGTTAACCTCTGTCCTCAATGAGTGGCCCTGTTCTTATTCCTTATTTCCACAGAATTGAACTGGTATAATGTGGCCACATTCAGAAACAGGCGTGCTTTTTAAAAACATGCATACCTCTCAGTATTTCTTTCTTCAAAATATGTAGGACTGTATCCCTGACAAGCATTAGGAAAAAGACAGTGGTTTTCTTTTCTGTAAACTGTGCCATTGCCTGAGGACTCACTGAGCCAACGAGGTTCTATGAATTTTTCCCATTTAGTTTTGAACTAGTAGATGATATTCTTTCATCGTAATGAGTTGTACCAGATGGAACTGTCACCTCATGAATTATAACTTCACTCCTCCTTATTGACTTGTTTCTTTTTATCAGAGTTGATTTCCTTTTTCCATATCCATTGGATAGATTGAGCTTATTATTACAAAAATAGTGGTTACCATTTATCGAATGTACCAAAAAGTATAATTGATATTTCTTAGTCCTAAATCTCAAAAATTCCTTATGGTAGGTGACATTACTACTGTTTTATAACAAGAGATGGAGCCTCAGAAATAATTATCAGCAACTCAGCACGATGTCTTACACTTAGTAGATGGTTGAACGAAGATTATAGCACAAATCCGTCTGACTCTAAAGACAATTTTTTTTTGTCATTGTGATTTAGGTTCACTGCAGCACAACTTTAAATTTTTTGCCTACCTGGCTTTTCAAAGTCCTATGCTTGCTATTAAAATAACAAGGTGTTGTCTTCTAATTGATATGTATGTATTCAGGCTGATTTAGATTCACAGATGATTCCGAATTTTTTATGAACTGTAGTTGAGGTTATTTAGCTGGCATTCAGGAAGTACAGTGATTGATTTATGAATGTGGATAATTTCTTTCATGTCTTGTCTTCTAATAGGTATGGCTCCTAAAACGTCTATAAGTAGACAGATATTCTAGTATTTTTAATGCACACTTTAGAGAATTGCATAACATTTAATTAGAGCATTGTCAGTGTAGTTTTCCTGGTTCTTAGCCTCATATAGACAAAAACAGGATTTATGATGATGAATCAGACTGACTGTTCTAAGAAGACCAATAAATTGAAAATTCTATTACTTGCAAACACCAACTGGCAGTTTTATTATGAGACAGTAGATCATGCCATCGTATTTTTCCTCCTGTGGCCCTGAGTTAAAGAGAGTGTTTGTCTGGGAAAAAAAAAACAAACAAATCTGAGTTTTTGCTCTCACATTTTATTTTATGTATCAAAAAGCCACCATTTAATTTTGCTATGACAATATGTCCCATGTCACAGTGCTGTAAGGAGAAATTCATAGAGGTGTAAAAGCATAGAACTGATGTTGATTTCCATAGTGTTGATTAAAAGAACATGTTCCCATAATACTGTACTTCTTTCCCCTCTGCTAGGGTATAAAGCATGTGGATCACTTTGGCTTTATCTGTCGGGAGTCACCAGAGCCGGGGCTGAGCCAATATATCTGTTACGTGTTTCAGTGTGCCAGTGAATCTCTGGTAAGTGGTGTGATTGCTGTCCCTGTGCTCCTGTCTGCCCATTCAGCTAATGGGGACTCATTTCTTATGAATCCAAGCCTCACAGAATGACTATCAGTGCAGAAGGAAGGAATCTAAAAATATGTTTCTGCCCTTTAAAGTAGCACAGCAATGGAAAAAAAACACAAAAACCAAATCGTTATGGTAATTTTCAAGCCTAGAGATTTCCTTGAGTTTAACAAATCCTATCATGTTACCAGGAGTATTTTTAAAAGGTAGAAAACAACTAACACTAGAAGAGGTATTACTTTTTCCAGTGCTCATCTGAGAAGGTAGAGAAGGCCCTCAACCTCTTATTTTAATTGCTGTAACATCTCAGAGTAGCTGATGCTTATATCGATAGAGCAGAGAATGATTTTTTTTTTCTTTCTTTCAATAGTCCCTGTCCTCGTTTTTAAAATACTTTATTCTTTATGGGCTTTTTTTTTCCTTTTGCCTTCATTTTCTTTCTTTCTTTGGAATTTGAAAGTCGATTCTTCTCCCCAGCATTCCCCCACCTCACTCCCACCCCATTTATGGGCACAGTAGGAGTTTGAGAAGAAAAATACAAGACACATGTGGAAACACATCTGTGTGACTAAAAATATGTCGATATTTTCCTCTAAATTTTTTACTTATTCTTCAACTTGTGTTATCTCTCTTAACCATTTTTAACACAAACCTTTAGATATATCACTATACTTTGAAGGAAATATTTCTTTAGATATATAATGCTGCCACAAGCATTTCTCCCAGGGAAACACACATCACTTGGACATGTACAAATAAGCCAGGCCAGATTCTCTATTTCCTTAGTGCATGGTGCCATCATTTCTCGTAACTCTGGCCTTCCATATTCCCAATGTGGATAATGAGTTTAGAAACAATAAAGTAATGGCAGTGAATTGGTACAAAGGTACTCTCTGACTAGTGCCCTTTGGGTCGCAAACTTTTCCTCTAGGATATAATAGCACTGTCGTCACTGTCAATTTCTTACTCAAGAGAGTTCTCTTTGAGTTTTGTTCTCACTCTAACTAATTAACCATACATTTGAAAAGTTCACGTATTTCTATCCGGGTGACCACTGTGTAATAGGTTCAGTTCAGTCCTCGAGAAGGAAATTTGAGAGTTGTTATTATGTGAATGATACTCAAAGGCATGGGAATGGATGAGCACCCAGGGGGAAGTAAGAGAAAGCCAAAGAGAACCAATGATACAATACTGGAAAATGCCAACCAAGCAGGAGTTAGGTAGAGAATGATAATGTAGGATGATCTGCCACCCATGCCGAACTCCTCACTCATCCCCTGTCCAGCTCACTCCTCACTCCTTCCCTCCTCTGACCCTCTTCTCATGTAAGGCCAATTCTCATGCCATGTTCTGGATCCTTTACTCTTCTACCTCCCCAAAACCTGTAATATATTCTCTATTTTATTTTGGCAGCTCCATTTACCCAAATTCTCAATCTAGGAACCATAATGCATTCTTTTTCATCTTCTACATCCACTCTTCACTAAATCCTAAGATAGAAATATCTCATATCTATCTCTCCTTTTTTCCCCCCTCTCTGTCTACACTCTGATTATGGGCATTCATCTTCTTAGACCGTTACATTAGTGTTGTAACTAGTCTCCCTGCCACTGGTTTAACCTGTCATCTATCTGCTTTGTACATTATGCTATAGTTTTCTTTCTCACAGAATTTTCTCACTGGAAGCTAGTTTATGCCTCCTTGTTAAGGGACAAAAATTTAAATTGTTTAGCATGGCAGAAGGGACTTCCTTGCTCTTGCCCGGTCTCCACCAGAATGCCTCACCTTTTTATGACGATGTCCTTATACATGCTGTTCTGTCCCTTATGCTGTTCTCTAGGCCAGACCTCGGAGGCTGTTGTGACAGTTGGTGTGATGTTGCCTTTATCTGGTTTGCTATTGAATCAGCAAATAGATCATGCCTGGGACATATGAAATCAAGAATTTAAGTGAATGGCTAGGACTCACAAAAGTGCAACTGAGGTTTAGAAGTCGCTGTTGGCTCCTCACATGGATGGAGGGGTCTGCCATGTCAGAGGAGGCCAGCGCCAGGACTCACTGCTTTTATGCTGTCATTTGAGGAAAGCGACCATGTGGGCCGCAAGGGTCTGCCCTGCTACTAACGAAGGACATTGCGCCATGCTTTCTGTTTTCTCGTTCTTTCCTACTGCTTCATTGGATGTGAAGCAGGCCTGCCCTTGCTGTATTGTGAGCTGAATCCACTTCCTCTAATTTTCTACCATGGACTTTTTAGGATCCAGCTTAGTTATCACATCCCAGTGATGCCTTCTTTTTCAGGAATTGACTCCGTTAGTTGCTCTGCGGTCAGTGCTCTTGCTACACCTTATTCATAGATCTCTTAACAGTTTCTACAAATCCTCACACTTATTTATTTGTCACAGCTTTTTACATCACTTGTGAATCCCAAAGGTTAGGACTGTTCATATCCTTGTCGTTCCCTCAGTGTTTCTAGGATATCAGATGCTTGTAAAGTGTATTTTGAGTGATGGAGTGCATTACTCTTCAGGCAATCATTTTCTGGGTGCTGGTTAATCTCTGATTACTGGATAATCTGCAGGAAAAGGAAGATCATGTATAAACTTATTTCCAACCTGTTTACAAGTTTCGTTTTGTATGTAGTTTGTAGTATGTTCATTTTACCCTCATGCATGTAGAGAAAGTTTTGGAAATGGATTCACAGTAGAAAGTCTGAGAATGTGCTGCATTCTTCTACCCTAAGAAGTTCTGTGACTAAGGCAACAGACTAGACTGGCTGAGAATTTCTTCCTTTCACATCGAAGCTGGATCACAGTCTCAGTTTGGACACCATTATTCATAAGAACAGCCCCATGCTGGAATCTTTGAGACTCTGTTTACTCTAATTTTATCAGAAGGCATCTTAAGTGAATAGTGAGGCATCAGAACTGCAAGCTAGAAGAAAAATTAAATATAAATTTCCTGCATAACAGAGGCTGGCTCGAGCAGCTGACATATGGAACAAGTCAATTAAGTATCATAAGCGTAAGCAGTGTTATGATTGATGTGGCTTGGCAGTTGTGTAAGACAAAGTATTGCAAAACCACACCTGCTGACTTCCCTGAGAACAAAGAATATACAACTAGAATTTTCTTTTGCTTCTTTATAGCAATTGCTATGAATTGATAAATAGTATAGTGTTCTGATGAGACCCAGAGGGTTACACTAGAAACTTGGACACCCAGTACTCACTCCTTCCTGCCTTCCTTCCTTCCTTCCTTCCTTCCTTCCTTCCTTCCTTCCCTTCCTTCCTTCCTTCTTTCCTTCCTTCTGTAAATAGCTGTAGGCAGGTGGCTTAATTTTGTTTAACTAACCCTTGAGATTTGTAGAAAATACCTTTTCTGCCTTCTCCAAAACTGATTTAAGATGTGTGAAAAAAAAATGGAAGTTACTATTACTTATAGATAAGGAAAAAATAAAACTCCACTGATGATGCAGACAACGAAATCTAGGGAAAATGTAAAAAAAGAAAAAAAAAAAAAGACTCAGGCTATTCAGACCCATGTTAATTTTTTCCCAGATAATTAGACTAAATAATCTTTTTAAGTCCTTACACAGTCTGTAATTCTTAGACTTATTCTAAAATGCCATAAAATACTTAAGTTTGGTATATAAATGTTTATGAGCGTTATCTTCACTATAGATTTTCACTTAAATATCACAAATTGACTTTCTTTGTTCCATCTCATACTTTTCACTGGAAATTTACATCTGCCTGGTAGTAATGTTAAGAATACTTCGTTTTTGTTTGCGTATGATTGATTTATCTTTGCCCATTCCTTTACTTTTAACCTTTGAACACAATCTATGATTTTTTTGTTGCTGTCGTAGATAGACTAAAATAGTTAAGTTATTCATAGTATAATAATTTGAACTTGTAGTTGCTCCGATCCCATGATAGAATTCATAGGCTGTCTGGAAAGAAAAATGGCAGATTAAAAAAATTTAAATATTTAAAATTCCAGAAGTCAAATAAAGTTTTTAGTAATATTTGTGGCTGGAAGAAATTGGCAGGCACATTTCAGACACCATTGAAATGGTCTTTTGTTTCACCTAGAAATAGACAAGAAAACCTAAAAGTTTTGTATTTCCATTGGAGGCCTTTTACAAGGCAGAATTACTAAATAACAAATAAGAAACCTATATGAAAGCTAAGCGGATGAGTAACCCCTTCAGTACCTTAAATGAGAAACAAGAAACTAGGAATAAACATCTGCATAAGTGATTAAAATTGTTTTTTTGCGTATATAACAAGGCAAATGAAATCAAAATGCAAAAGCATTAAATGTAGTGCTTTTATTTTAAAGAAGTAGAAATCTTTACTTTTAAAGTATAAAAAAACAAATTTCATGAATGATTCATTTTTATTCATGGAGCAATATAAAATTATTCATAAGCCTTAGAAAAATTGGTAATACAGTAAAGCATAACTGAATAATGACTGTCTTAGTGTTTGATTTCTTCTTTTAATAGTATTAGGAGAATAAAGTTTCTTTTTATTATTGACTCTTTATACACTCAAATGTAGAAGTAGATTAAATCCCTTAAATATTAGATTATTCTTAATTCAGGCCATAAGGGAAGGGGAAAAAGAGTCTTTCAAAAAGCAGTTTACAAGCATGGGGAATGATTTTCAATATCAAAGCTTGTTCTGATGAGGCTCTTAGTATTCTGTAGCTCTCCATGCAGATTTTAGATTTTGATCTCAGGTAGTATATGGGAAAAGCACACCTTACACTGACATTTGTATCATAGAGAAGGAGACATAGCTTGAAGTTGGTTCAACAGTGCATGGGGATGAGCCGATAGCCTGAATACTAGAATGCTAGATTCAAAATTATTTACTGAATCATTGAGAGAGCAAGGAAGAAAGTAGATGGCAGTTTTTAAGATGCTGGCCTAGTGGTGAGACCGAGCTATTAGACAACATGTCAGAACTTCTCAGTGTCACAAATCAGAAATGAAATGATAATAAATGAGAAGCCATAGAGATAAGATCAGCAACCTCCATAGACTTCTCCAACATTATTTAAATTGAACTCACTTCCCCCCAGAATTTTGCTTAAATACGTTTTGTTTTTACACTAAAAACAATCCTGAAGGATAAAGTAAATAGGATACCTATTAACACAAGTGAAGAGTAAACCTATTTTGTTGCTCCCTATGTATTGCAGATAAAACTTCCAGAGATCTTTATCTGGTAAACTACTTAATTAAGGAGAGACCTGATTGACTATCAAACCGTGATAGCATAATACTTAGTAAGATTGAAAAATAGCATTCAAGTAACAGATCAGTATTATATACATTAAAATGATCTTATTTCATCTAGTTTTCAATTATATGTATAATTGAAGGTCTGACTTCAAGACAATATTTTCTCCCTACCAGTTCGGTAGTCATCAAAATTTCATTATTTATTATTTATTCAGCATCAATAAAATCACACATTGCTGTTGGGATTTTAATGTATTACCATGGATGCAAACTTTTATAGACCTGAGTTTTGTTTCTTCTGGTAGGTGGATGAGGTAATGCTGACTCTGAAACAGGCGTTCAGCACAGCGGCTGCCCTGCAGAGTGCCAAGACCCAGATTAAGCTGTGTGAGGCCTGCCCTATGCACTCTCTGCATAAGCTCTGTGAAAGGATTGAAGGTACAGTATAACTTGGTCTTGGCATAGGAGGAGTTTACTTTGGCATTTGGGAAGCGAGGAAGTTGCTACTGTCATTGAATGGTTCTTTGTTTTGAGGTGAAACAAGAACCCAAAGAACAGTTTCTCATGTCCAGTCAAATTTGTGCTGTCAGTCTCTCCTAGGTACTTGGCTTTTTCCCCTCCACTTTCTTTCTCTGTCCTTTTAATTTTTAATTTTTTTTCTGAGGGCAAACTCGAGGAAGGGGCTTGCATTTCCCACAGTTCTGAAGATTGTGCTATGTACATAGCGGCAACTGACCAGATATTTATTAAATGAATGAAGAGAGGCAAAACCATCTCAGAATGTCAACTGTTTATCGAAGTCTTTCTTTCTTTCCCTTCTCACTTGGTGATGTATACATTTTTCCTAAAGTTTAGAACTGGAATGAAACTTGTGTGACTTTCGAAGAACATTTGAAAATGACATAGATAATTGACGTCATATCATAGAGCAGGTTTAAAAAAATGTGTTCTGGTGAGGGGCATGAGGAGTGGTGACTCTGACTCACCTTCCCTTTCTTTTTGTTATCTCTTACTAACAAAAACGGTTGAAAACTACTGCAGGAGAGAAGAAACACAATTTATGAAATACTTGTTAAGCATCCGCTATGTGCCATGCAATGTGCTAGGCACTGAGAATACAGAAGTCATTGAGATGTGGACCGTGCCTTAGAAAGTTTACAGTTTAGAGTGGAACACAGGCACATGAGAATATAAATGCAGTTCGGTATGATGGGTGTTACGATGGGAGAATATAAACTCCAGAACAAAGCAGATCTAGTCAGTGTAAGTACAAATTGTGATTTCTGTCCAGTAGGCAGCAGAATCATAGGCAAATGGCAAAACTGATGATGAATAGCAGTGTTTATTGAATAACCATTCAGCTTTGTGATCAAAGACTATTTAAATGTAATATTCAGATTTTAAAATTTGTTGTGATAATTTTAAAGACTGCAAATTATTTTTAAACATATATATAACCTTTACAAAAATGGAACATTTAGTTACAATTAAAATTATAATTTTACAGAATGCACATTATTTTTAAATATATATAACTTTTACAAAAGCGGAACATTATTTTAAAATATATATATAACCTTTATAAAAATGGTAAAGGGAATATTATAAATCTGTAGAAGAAAGGCTGAATTACTCAGGAAATGGGGTTGGATCAATTTGCTATCCAAAGTAAAAGATTCCTTCTACTTATCCTGCTTAAATACATTGTAGATGGATCAAAGTCCTTAGTGTACACAAACAAAATATCCAAACCATTAAAAGAAAATAAGAATATTATGTCCTTAAACAAGGAAATCTTCATTAAGACTCAAAAATGCAAAAACTATTAAAAGACATTCACAGATTTGACTTTATAAAAATTTAAAGTTTTATTAGTGGTACCAGAGGGAAGTGGGGAAGCAGGGAAGTGGGTAGGAGTGGAGGGAGTCAAATATATGACGACGGAAGGAGATTTAACTTTGGGTGGTGAACACACAATGCAATATACATGTGACATATTTTGAATTGTGCACTTGAAACCCATTTGATTTTATTAACCAATGTCACCCCAACAGTTTTAATTAAAAAATATAAAGTTTTTACATAATAACAACTGCTTGCTTGGAAATTAAATGATAAATGACAAATGAGGAGATAACAGATTGGTATTCGCAATTTGTCAGAAGTCTTATTGTCTATAAGAAAAAGATAAAACTGTCAGTAGGAAATCATGTGACTCCTATTAAAAAGTACTCCTCTGAAAAGGAGATCCAAAGTGCAATAATAAAAATGAGAGGATACTCAAACTCACTACATGAAGATAACAATAAGATACTCATCAAATTAACTGTTGGTGAAATTGTAAGGGTACATTTATGTGATACTGTTGGGAGTGTGAATTACTATAGCCGATTAGGGGGAACAATTAATAGAAACTCGCTAGCCTAAAATTACACATAGCCTGTTAACCAGCAGTTCCATGTCTTAATAAGGGAAACTCTTATATAGGTTCAGAAGGTGACATTCTCAAAGTTGTATTGTATAGTAGAGAATTGGAAACAACCTAAATGTCCATCAATAGCATAATTGAAGTATGTTCACATGATGTAACAATGGGAATGAATTTCAACCGTTTATCAACTTGAATACAACTTAAAATTATATTATCGAGTTAAAAAATAATTTGCTGAATAACACATATACTTTGATGCTATATCTGGAAAATTTTCTTTGAAACAATTTTTTTTAATTGGGTCCACTTTTAGACTTACAGAAAAGTTTCATGGAATTTCCAGATATTCCTCCCCAGCCTCCCCCATTGTTAACATTGGGACAATATTATTATCTAAAGTAGACAATTCATTTGATCTCCACCAGTTTTTTTACTCATGTCCTGTTTTGTTTTGTTTTGTTATTTTGTTGTTTTGTTTTGTTTTGCTTTGTTTTGTTTTGTTTTGTTTTGTTCTGTTAAGGATTCCAGTCAGGATCCTACACTGTGCATAGCTGTTATGTCACCCCAGTTACCTGCAGTCTACAGCTCTTCCTCAGCCTTTCTTTGTCTTTAATGACCTTTACATGCTCCATGAGTGTTGCTCAGTTGTTTTGCCGACTGTCCCTCAGTTCAGCCTGTCTGATGTCTTCTCACCTGTGGACCAAAGTCCCTCCTCCGTGGCAAAAGCACTGTAGAACGGGTGCCTCCTTCTCAGTGTGTGGTATCATGGGGCTCATGATGTTGATAAGTTTTATTACTGTTTATGTTGGCCTTAGAGTGGTCTCAGGGATCTTCCACTCTAAAATTACTATCATTCCCCCTGGAATTAAATCTTTTAGGGAAGATAATTTGATTCTATAAAAATCTCTTTTCTCTCATGCCTGTGTCTACTATTTCTAATGTCTATGAAAGGCAAATTTAGCTCTATAATGTTCTAATATTATTTAAATGTAGAACTTACATTACTTGGGTAATAAAATATAAAGCGTATATATGTTTAAAAGAAAAAATGGCAGCAAATATGCCTCAAATGTTAATAGAGTAATGATAAGTAATATTTTCTTTGAATTTTTAGTTTTTAAACCTTATGCTATAGAAATAAGATTTCTGTGCAGACAAAGCTAAACACTTAGGGGTAAAAAAGCAACTTTGTATTTCTTTTTTAAAGTTACATTGTAGGTGTGTTTTAAAATATATTTTTTATTACAGAAAAGAAGTTTTAAACTTTCATACAAGTAGACTATTAGAAGCTGGTCTACTATCACAGGGAACTATAGCAGATGAGAAGGACTCTGTACATGTATATAGAGCTGGACCTCAGTTTTGTGGCTCTGAAGTGTTTATAGTTTTAGAGACCTTTCTAAAGAAAAAGAATAAAAGTTATGAATCCAGAATTAGCAGGGCCCTTCTCCAAATCTTGGAGGGACTCTGAAACTTAAGCTTCCTTAGCTTCAGAGTATATGTATATCTGAAGGGAAGGAAAGAAGGATCAATGTTGACTGAAAAAAAGATTCACACAGGCTGTTTTCAAAGGCCTTAGATAACAGCTTCTGATATGATTTTATTTAACCCCTGACTTTGACATCAGGTGAAGAGAGCATAAGATAGGGTGATGCTCTTTGATAGTAGGAATCAAAGTAATAACAATAAAGCCTGTACTTCTATAGGACTCATTATATCTAGCCACTATTGTGTTTTACATATATTAGCTCGCTTAATCCATATAGAAATACTAAAAAATAGGCACAATGTTTTTATATTAGATTATTGGTATGACATCAGTTAATAAAATTACATAGGTTTCAAGTGTACAATTCAATAACATATCATATGTATATTGCATTGTGTGTTCACCACCCAAAGTTAAATCTTTTTCCGTCACCCTATATTTAACCCCCTTTACCCTTACCTACCTCCTCCCTCCTCCCTTCCCTCCGGTAATCACTAAACTGTTGTCCATGTCCATGAGTCTCTGTTTGTATTGTTCGTTTGTTCCTTTCAGTTTTATATCTCACATATGAGTGAAATCATATGATAGGTACTGTTTTTAATCCTCAATTTGCTCATGAGGAAACTGAGGCACCGAGACACATAGTGGGTAATAACTGCCATATCCACATTGATTGGAGGGGCAGAACCAGGATTTGAACTTCTTCGATCTGTTTCCAAAGCAACAGGATGCCTTCTCTCTGAGGGACTATCAGAAGGCAGGCATTGTCAGGGCCAGACTGGCTTGAAGCCTGGGCATCTGTGTGTTTCCCAATGAGTCATTTTTATCTAAATAAGATAACAGCATGAATTCTAAACTTGTGTTATGCTTAGGTACAAAGTGTAAAGCTGGAGAAAGGACCACACTGAGATTCAACACAAATTAAGAAGAGTAGAAATTTAGTGAGAAGATTTAAAAGTAGTATATAGATATTATTTCATATCACTTACTGAGAATTATCGGTCCTGTCAATACATTTGGCTACATTAATAAGGAGTTCTATTTTTACTGAAAAACAACATAAAAAAAAGGGTAGATAAGTGTGCTGACGTGAGCCCTAATCATCTGTGCCTATGAGAAGTCAGTCTTGCCCTTAAGACCTGGAGAAACAGCACTCGTCATGCCTGTGGACCAGTCAGTCAAGGAGGCAGTATCCAAGGGCAACTCCAGCTCCCAAGGACCAAACCTTACAATGTGATGAAGCTAAAGTGATGCTGAGCATCATGGAGATGGTGTGATTATCCTCAGTCTTGTTTTCCTACATTAACATGCATGAGGGATAAATAATATACTTGTCTCTTTGTATGAGCAATGCACTAATCAGTGATTCCAAAATGGAGAAAAGAAGGAAGTCAAATGAGATTTGCAGCGGCCGAGGGGGCATGGGTAATTTGAAAATAAACTCCAGCTGTTTCCAATTATTTTACGGAAATAAAGGACTGAAGAAACTTCTTGTACTATGCATGTAGTTACATATTTCAAATAACTACCCTCTTTACTTCTCCCTTTTTTAATCTTTTGTCCTCCTAGGCATTTTAATGAGACACTGGAATAGTAAACGATAAAATAAAGCAAAAACAATTATGTGAATTGGTTTCTTAATATATTGCCTAAAGAACCTCTTAAGGAGACTTTGCCAGCAAATAATAAGCTATGGTAGTGAGTGGCATCACACCATCGAAATGAATTTTAGTGCCCGCTGTTTCTTTATGTGATCACAGAGATTTTCACAGAATTTTCTTTTACATTGCACAAAGAAAGTAGAGCTGAGAAATTCTTAGAAGCTGTTCTTCTTTCTGATTCCCATTATATACTGTACAAGTGGTTTAAAATAGGTTAAGTGGTGGCACTGTATACATTCTGACAACCGTAAAATGAATTCTAGTTCTTTTACAACAATGCATATTTTTAAGTGATTCTTTCTCAGTGATTTTTAAAGTGCCAGTTTACCTGTAAGTTTCACTAAGTATATATAGCTCTTTCTAATCAAAGTATAGTAACAGTAATTTAAGTGGCATCTAACTATATAAAGGAGTTTTGTTCCTTAAAAATGGATGGTCAGTGGAATCATTATAAATATGAATTACATTTTCTCTTTATTAAAATAATTATAAAAACAAATGTTTTCATGGAAAAAGATTTTTTGCCCAAAGATTTAATATAAATTATGTGTAACAGTGTGATAGGTATATAAATAATATGATACAAAGAAGTAAACAATTTCTTGGTAAAATAATAACACTAAAAATGTCACTAATGTCGTCCTTGAAGTTTTATTACCACAGAACAGGACCTGTGTGAGGGGGAAGGGATTCCTGTCTAAGATATAGCTCTACTTTTTAAAATTATTAGTTATTCTTTCTTTTTTAAATGTCAAGTTTTATGCTTAGAGATTTTCACCAAGGCTAGTAGTTAGCTTTTACTTCTATGTCAGGAACTAGGATAATGTTAATTCACCAAAAATTTCTGTGGTGGCTACTTTGTTACTATATTCGATGGTATCTGATTATGCTGTTGATGTCATCTCATTTAGAAATTTTTATTAATAAATCTGACTTCAAGATCACTGACAGGGGGCTGTTGATTTTGGTGATGAGGTTTTCCATCTTCATAGTGTTCCAAAGTTTGTTATATAGGCAGGGACACATCTTGAGAAGATTTAACTTTAGAGCTGATTGACAAAGGGACAAGCTGCAATGCATTATATGCATTTTGATCTCTGTAGCTACACTCTGTTCAATACTTATGTTCATTATTTTCCTTAGGTCTCTACCCACCAAGAGCCAAGCTAGTAATTCAGAGACATCTCTCATCACTATCAGACAATGAGCAAGCTGACATCTTTGAGCGAGTTCAGGTAACATTATTTCTCATTATTACAAATAAGATATAAAGAATGAGAATTGGAACCTGTTTTTTTAAGTTTCTTTCCTCATTTCTCTATTTAAAGTTAAAGATATATATTCTCTTCTACTATCTGATGGTATCTAGAATGCCTGTTTCTTTTGCTTCTAAGAGCAGTTAAATGCTTAGCTTTATTTATGTTTGTCTGCCAGACATAGTGGGAATATAATGAAACAGGAGAAGCTGTGTTGCCATAGTGTGTTCTTGATTTGTCTGTTCAACAGAAAATGAAGCCAGTCAATGACCAGGAGGAAAATGAACTTGTGATTTTACATCTGCGGCAGCTCTGTGAAGCCAAGCAGAGGACACACGTTCATATCGGGGAAGGCCCGTCGGTGAGGAGAGGTTTTTTCCTTGACCTACTTTTGTTTTGTTTCTATATCTAGTCAAAATATCACAGAAAATGAGAAAGGAGTTACTTTCCTTTGTGTTCTCATTTTGAGGGCTAAAGTCCAATCAGATTTATTTTTTGGCATTTTAGCAGTTTTATAGGAAATTTTAGCGAGCCTTGGCACATTGAGAAAAAATAATGATGGCTTTCAAATGTTAAAACATTTATTTTTTTAAAAAAATATAAAAATATTAGTAATGTGTGTTCATGGTTTAGAATTAACATGTACTTTTAATTACATTAATCCTTTATTTTATTTCAAATTCATACGAATGCAAGGGAGAAAGAAACTTTCTACCACCCTTCTAGGTTCTTTTGGTAGTTTAATGGTCAAGTAGACATTAGACAGATTAATAATAGATAATGACCTAATTTAATTACATACGAGAACCCACATACATGAGAGGTTCAGAGACCCTACAGACATGAGAGCTTCAGAGACAGAAAGGGACAATGAGAGACATATAACATTCTGAGCTAAGGAAGAGGTAAGACACCCGAGGATTCAGAGGGGAAGAAGGTCATTCAGAGGATGCTAAGAAGAGCAGATGTTCAGTAATTAGTAGCTGGTCTATACGCCCTTCATCTGCGCATCTTTGGCTTGCTAGCGGAAATTGGCTCAAATCATCTTCTTTAAAGCCTTGCTCTTCTAG
Source organism: Pteropus medius (assembly GCF_902729225.1). Classification (NCBI taxonomy): domain Eukaryota; kingdom Metazoa; phylum Chordata; class Mammalia; order Chiroptera; family Pteropodidae; genus Pteropus; species Pteropus medius. Next base: position 15,052,486 of record NW_024349800.1, on the reverse strand, counting down.
GAGTTGACATCTCCATTATGGATCATAATTCCTCCACCTCCATTCGTTATTTTTCCTAGTTTTGATATTGGAATGTACCGCCTGGCCTCTCATCCTCTCCCAGATTTGTCCTTTAAAAAAATAACTTTGCTGTCACAGTGATGGTCAATTTGTGGGACAGGTTGATGGTTGAGAGTATTGATAGTGTTAGGACTGAAGTCACATTCTCCAATTAGAGAATTTTGTAATAGAATATGTGAGGAGTGTTTCATTTAATTATGGCACAAACTTTTATCGAGTACATGCTACGTGCTAGGCAATGGCGATGAGTAATGGCAGCTCTTTTTTTTGCCATCTAACTATTTAGGAGGTGAAGTCAACTTTTAACTAAATAAATCAAAATGTGAAACTATGATGTGATTGGTACAATGATATAAGTGTATACCAGGTTGAGATAGCACTGGTACATAAATAGATTGAAGGATTTTATCTTGAATATTTTATTTTGTCTCAGAGAGAGGCTGAATTAGAGCACTGGAGAGGTGAGGCAGGGACTGAGTCAGGAGCTAGTTAGAAGATGTGATCATGAGGATCTAGTGACTGACTGGTTAGATATGCAAGGGAAAGGAGAGGGAGTTGCTGGGAGAGACTTCAAGGTTTCAGATTTTGGAGAATTGGACTAGAAAATACAGAAAGAAGACAAGAGTGGGGCAAGGGATGGAAATAAGACTTTAACTTAGGAAATGTGTTTGATATTTAATTAGGAAGAAAGGATTTGGTGCCCATGGAGGAATTTGAGTTGATAGTATAAGTATGGAAGACAATGGGCTTTGGCATAGATTTGAAGTCAAAGGGGCATGTGCTGAGTAACACCCATATTTCAGGTAATGAGTGAATAAAAATGGAGCCAGTGAAAAGAACTGAAAGGAAATAATGGGGTAGAAAGAGACTTAAAAAGATTTATTATAGTAGGTGACCAAGGTAGGAGAAAAGTTGACATAAGAAGATCAACAATGGTCAGTGATATAGGAAAGTCAAGAATCATAAAGACTAAAATCTGTTCATGGGTTTGCTTTTATCAGTCACTGGTGGTGATAGTGATGTTGACCAGAAGGACAAAAGAATGTAAGTTGTGATGTACATCTTCTTTGTGATGGAGGGCAGTAAAGATTATAGAGGAAGAGATTTTTTTCTCTCGTTATACTTTTCTTTATTATTAGTTTCAAGTATACAGTATTTTGGTTAAACATTTATACAGTTGATAAAACAATCCCCCTAATTGCCTTTCTCTCTTCTGACTCTCCGCCTAGCCATTACATTAATGCTAACTGCATTCTTTATGCTGTATTCCCCATCCCCATGACCATCTATCAACTACTAATTTGTACTTCTTTAACCCTTCATCTCATTCCTCCAGTCCCCCAACCCCCACCCCTCTGGCCATCCCCAGATTGTCCTCTATATTTGTGGGTCTGTTTTTGGTTAGTTTATTCTTTTCGTTCCTTAGATTCCACATATAAGTGAAATCATGTGGTATTTTTCTCTGTCTGACTTATTTCACTCAGCATAATAACCTCTAGGTCCATCTATGTCATTGCAAATGGTAGGATTTCATTTTTTAATGGCTGAGTAATATTCCATTATATATATAAAATATAACTTCTTTATCCAGTCATCTGTTGATGGGTATTTAGGTTGCTTTCATATCTTGGTTATTGTAAATTGTGCTTCCATGAATATAGGGTTGCATAGACCTTTATGAATTATCGTTTTGTTTTGTTTTTTTTTTTGTTTTTGGATAAATACCCAGAAGTACAATTGCTGGGTCAAAGATATATCCATTTTTAATTTTTTGAGAAACCTCCAGAATGTTTTCCATAGTGGCTTTACCAATTCGCTGTCCCAACAGTGCTTGAGAGTTACCTTTTCTCCACATTCTCTCCAACACTTATAGTTCTTTGATTTATTGATAATAGCCATTTTGACAGATGTGAGGTGATATCTCATTATGGTTTTAATTTGCATTTCTCTGATGATTAGTGACCTTGAGCATCTTTTCGTATGTCTATTGGCCACCTGTATTTCCTCTTTGGAGAAATATCTGTTCAAGTCTTCTGCCCATTTTTTAATTGGATTGTTTGTTTTTTTGTTGTTGCGTTATATGAGTTCTTTATATATTTTGGATAGTAACCTCTTATCATAAGGTAAAATTATCTTATCTTTTGTATCATAAGTAAATATCTTCTCCCATTCAGTTGGCTGTCTTTTCGTTTTGTTGGTGGTTTCCTTTGCTGTACAAAAACTTTTTAGTTTGATGTAGCTCTATTTGTTTATTTTTTCTTTTGTTTCCCTGCCCGAGGAGATATAGCTGAAAATAAATTACTGTTAGTAACATCAGAGAGTTTACAGCCTACGTTTTTTCTTCTAGAAGTTTTATGGTTTGAGGTCTTATATTTAAGCCTTTAATCTATTTTGAATCTATTCTTGTCTATGGTGTAAGAAGATGGTCCAGGTTTTTTTTTAAACAGTTTTCCCCTCTTTTTCCCTTCCTCTCTCCCTTTCTTCCCTCCTTTCCCCGCACCTCTTCCTTCCATTCATCTGCCTGGTATTTACCAAGCAGTTACTGTGTTAGGGATTAAGTGCTAATACTATTTCTTCCTATTTAGGTTGTGTCATTTCCTAAAAGCCTTAGAGTAACAAGTCATCCCAGTCCTTCATAAACTCCTCAAGCCCAGTCCAGCCCACATGCATATCCATTGTTTCCTTTCCTTCCTTGATGGAGGTCATATTTCTTTTATTAGTAACTTCTTGGACTGTGCCAACGCCTCCAGTCTGGTCTCTCAGTCTCTGATTTCCTTGTTCTTTAGGTGATTTTTAGATACTCCTTTTAGATATATCTCCCCCAAACATTACTTTCACAGGGATGCTCCTCTACTTATATAAATTTTGATCAGTCATTCTTCCTTTTCAAGGTTTTATCTCTATCTTCACTTTCCCAAGTTACCTTCCACTGCTTCCCTCTGTTTCAGCCTGACTCCCTGTGCCCTGAGCACTGGTCTGTATGATTTTGCTGACACCGTCCCCTGTTCTAGGAATGTCTTCAACCCCTTTTTTGCTACTTGTCTGAATCTCACCTATCCTTTTCTTCTTGATCACCGAGACCCACAATTGATCTTAATGCTTCCAGGTTTGATGCTTACATGCTGCTTCGTGTTGTTGCTTAATGTAAATATATTCCCTCCCCCAGCAAATGATAAGGTTTCTCTCTTGGAAATTTCCTGGCACTAAGACTCATGTAATATACATAGTAGCTTCTCAGTTCAATGGGACGGAATAGAGAGAGAACTAGCAAAGTGGACATATTCATTGTAGATTCTCATAGAATTTAGCACTATCATTGAATACTTGTCGATCTAAAAGAGAAATGACCCACTCACAAATGGAAATGGAATTGACTAGGAGCATTAGCAAAATCCAGCTTTGTTTATTGAAACATATTTCCTGTGTTTTCCTTGGTCATTTAGATACAAATATACAACTTGAAAAGTTGTTATAGTTGGTAATCAAAATAGTAGTAAAAATGGACATCTGAAGTGTAATTTTTGTTAAGTGTAGAAGGACCATATCGGTGGAAACAAAAAACATAAAGGAAAGATTTTGTTGCTGTCTTTTTTTTATTACTTACAGTATTAAAAATTAAATCCCATTCTTCATAATCTGTGTGTTCACAGTGCGGAACCTAAGTTATTACTCCTTAATAGAGCTACATAAGAATTCTTGTACCTTTAATAGCTTAGTTATAAGCTTGTCTTTAAAACTTCATTTAACCTTGAGTATTTTTGACTAAAATTTATGATTTTCTTTCTCTAGACTATTTTGAATAGTACAATACCAGAAAATACAGCAAGCAGTGGAAGGTTCAAACTTGACATTCTGAAAAATAAAGCTAAGAGATCCTTTACTAGTTCATTGGAAAATATCTTCTCAAGGGTAAGATCACACTGAGACTCTTCTAGATATTAATATCTATGTTTTCTAACTGCTTGGCTTCGTTCTCAATTGGCTCACAGAAGATTTCCTTAAAAAAACTAAGATAACTTAATTTAGTTAACATTTATTTAAAACAATCTCTCAAACTAAGTTTTATTATCAGATCTATATTTATTCTGGTGCTTATCTGAATTTGAGAAATAGAGATTTAGTAGTAGACGTATATGTATAGAAAAGGGAAAATAGAATACTGATGCCCAGTATTGTCGGAACTTTTTATCATTTGCCACATAAAGTTATAAAGAAGCCCTCCTTTGCTTATTTCAGTATAAGTTGACAAAAATTTATTCCTTTTAGTAAATTTGGAGAAAAGAAGTATTCTATTTAAAAATAAGCAAAGCGATTTCTCTTTCCCTTCATTTTCCTCTTCCTGGACAATTTTGCCTTAATGCTGTTAGCGGAAATAAGGCAAGGTAGATGCCATGTGGCTGGAGATCGGGGGAGCCACAGTGGCTCAGAGCAGGGAGACAGAGCCTATTAGGGTACATTGGTGGGGTGGCCCAGGGCAATGTGCTGACACCTGAGCATGGTGAGGAGGGTGTCAGCTGAGGAAGGCAACCTGGTTCTGAAAGTTAGAGCTTGAATGGGCAAGGAGGCCATGCCAACAGAGGAATGGCCCATCCAAGGTGTCAGAAGCAGAGCGCAGTGGAGAAAGCATTCAAGGTGCCTGAAACAAAGAGTTAGATTCAGAGCAGAGTGAGGATGGTGACCATGTGTGGGGTGGCAGCCCCAGCGTGGGGTGTTAGAACCTGAATAAGATGAGGAGAATGTCTGTGAGGTGGCAATTGTAGAGATTGGTCACGTACTCGGGACTGATCAGATGTGTAAATTTATTAAGGATAGTGAGATTCCAGGAGAAGGGAATTACAGAGATGAAAAGGGAAAGATTAGAATAACTGATTCAACTCAGAGGTAACAGTATGAAATCTTGGTTAACGATCTATCATCTGTCTGTCTGTCTATCTATCTATCTATCTATCTATCTATCATCTATCTGTCTGTCTGTCTATCTACCTACCTACCTACCTACCTACCTACCTATCTATCTTTTTGAGCCATGGAATTTTGTATGTAATATTATACATATATATGTATTAACATGTGTGAGCATCTGTGTGTGTATGTATGTGTGTGCGCTCTGTGTATGTAAATGTGTACATATGGTTCCTGGCTCTGTCCACTGATAGGAGCTGGGAATAGCTTTTCAACACATAACATAATAAATTAAGCCTTGTTGGGTGACACCTAGCACCCAGATTTTGATTTCTGTATATCATTCTTCAAGATGGAATCAAGATCCTGGGAGAAATGGCTAATTCCAGGACTGCAGGGTAAGTACAAGATAAGTCTGAGCATCTTGGTAGTCTAGATAGTAATTCTAGAAGTGCTCAAAGAAAAATGATGATATGTCATAAAGACATGAAAACTCTGAAGGTCTCCCACTGGTGACATCTGAGACAATATGAGCATCAAAATAAATGATAGCAACAGATCATAACCTCTTATATAAAATAAGAAACCATGACTTTATTCTGACATGAAAAATGAATACATTGAAAGTTTGAGGAGGATAAGTATATTTGCTGGATTTAATTAGTACTCTTAATTATAAAGGGAAAATAGTAACTTTACAATGGAGAAGGCTGGCAGACACCACCTTAATGGAATGATCAAACTGAACATCATCAGCAGTGGGACACCAGATACAAAGAATACAGCCCCCTTCCTGTGGTATTCCTGCCGAAAGGATAGTACTGAATCTATTCATGAGGAAACACCAACAAACCCCAATTGAGGTACAGTCTACAGAAAATTAGCCCGTTATCTTCAAAAGTGTCAAAGTCAAAAGTCAAGTGTAATAGAGCATTAGGATTTAGTAACTTCTGATATATGGTGTTCTAATTTCTATTTCTTTGCTAGAACTCAAAAATAGTTTTATAGATTTTTTTCTTCATAATTACAATTCTTTTAATTCTAATAAAAGGCCTGCAGCAAGCATGGTCAGCTGTCACTGCTATTATTTTATCAGCAGAAAACATAATCTAGGAAAGAGCATCCAGGAGATTTCTCAGAAGTGTGTTAATGAAACTTTTCATAAAACTTTCCTACCTTTTTTCCTTCAAAATTTATTAGTTATCTTCTTTCTCCTTCCTTCCTTCCTTCCTTCCTTCCTTCCTTCCTTCCCCTTCCTTCCTTCCTTCCTTCCTTCTTCCTTCCTTCTTTCCTTCCTTCCTTCCTTCTTTCCTTCCCTCCTTCTCTCTCCTTAAGTAGGGGAGATGAATTCAAGAGCTTGCCCTAGCAGATTTTATATTTATGATTTTGGACAAATTATTTGCCTTTTCTAAGCCATAGTTTCCTTATCTGTTTAATGGGCATAGTAATACCAGCTTACCTCACATTACTATGAGGATGACATGTCAGTTAGGAAAGTATCACACCATAGATATGAGGTGGTACGAACAGTGAGAGCTCTGAAACCTCTGTCATTTACCACATGACAAAAGGGTGTTTAGAGTATTACTCTCTTTATCACCATTTAGTACCTTGGCTTCTGCACAATACTTGCCCAGCTGGCTTTGAAGTGCCGCTTCCATAGCCTTGAATGACTGTCATGACTGTTTAAGCAAGGGCATAGCCAGTCTATTTTGGTCAAGGTAGATACTGTAGCTTTTGTGTCCCAAAAGTTGCCAAGTGCCATAAATTATGTGACCTAATAACATCTCGCTTGCATCATGTGCAGCAGAAAAGACTTACTGAGAAGGTTGGCAGCTACCCATGTTGTTTTAAAGGTTACATAAAATAGGGATTTTGTGTATTTTTAAAACTTGTCAGTTTATTTTTTTTCTCTCTAGGTTATATAGGAGAAAATTGACACCCCAATCATAACGTTTGGCTCATAATTGCTCTCATTTTTAAATGTCAAAAATTTCATTTAACTAACTATAATTGTTTATGAAATAGGATACATTTTTAAATAGCTTAGAAGCTCAGCTCACTAACAATTAAAAAGTGGGTCTAAGGGAAAAAGGTTTGACACATGTATTACCAAATCATAATGTGGTAAAACCGAAAAATTTTTCTGTTCAAAGGTGAAAAGGCAGTCTTGTATTCTGGTTGTTTGTTGCTTTTTCTTAAGTTGAAGTTTTCTGAAAGAGAACTATTAATGAATATATATATTAAAACATTTATTTATATATATATATTTAAAATACATATATAAAAATACATTTATTAACATATATATTTTCAAAAAAAGGAATAGTTACTAATATAATGTGTGAATCATTGGAAAACAGTTCTTATTTCATGCTTTCCTCAAAGTAACATCCATTGTCCTTGCTGAAATGTGTGAATTAATGATTGTGGTAGAGTTTAATTTTAAAGTGTTTTTCTTTGTGTACACATACATACACCCAAACACATGGATAAAATATCATGAGTAAAATATGTGATTTAAGTTGCTATTCTGATAATTCAGTGGTTTCATACCCATCTGACTACTTTCTGTATTGTGACCAAATAACCTGTTAAAGATAACCAGGCAGGTAGGCATGTAAGTTAAAAATAGCAGAAAGTGACATGTTCCTTACAATATTTACCTCTTGGCCACACACATTGATCCAATAATTTGTTAGCCACAAATATAGTTTATTATTGGAGGTATGCCATATTATAGTATAGACCTGAAGAACTTAAAGAGCCTTGATCAAGTTCTAAGACATTTGCAAAATTATACTTACCCATTGTAGGCTAGTTAGCTTTATTGGTAATTTTTCTTTCACAAAGCTCTGTCTTCAGGAGGGAGTATTGAGTAAGAGCTCAAGAACTTGACTTTTAAATTGTACTTCCTGGGTTCAAATTGCTGCTCTGTACTTTAGCAGTGTTAACTTTGGCAACATAATCTATCAGAAATTCAGTCTCCTTATCTGTAAAGTTGAGCTAAAAACTATACCTACCTCATAGTATATTTGTGAGGATTAAATGAGATAATGCAGGGTAAAATACTTAACATAGTATATGGCACATGATAGGCATTCAGTAATATTAAATGCAGCTATTAATTTTATTGTTGATATAATTGTTATTTAGGGGACCACCAGAGATATAAATCTATAATTAATATCCATAGATAAGAGTAAATATTGCTTCTATGAAACAAGATAGGCTACCATAAATATAAAACGGTCATTGAGAATGAGAAAAAAACTCTTAAACCATTCTGATAGTAGACATAAGAAGAAAAATTCAGGAAGCTAAAGTTGAAAAAAATCCTCCAGAAAGTAAAATAAAATGACAAAGAAATGGAAAACAGGAGAACAGAGTAAAAATTTAAAGGAGCAGTCTGAAGATCCCAAGCCAAATGGAAAGAAAACATACATGCAGAAACTTTCAAAGAAATCATTTTAGAAATATCTCAGAGCTAATGGACAGGTTTTCAGCTTTAATGGGCTCAGGAATAGGAATAATAGAGTGACTGAATAGAGCCCTGCCAAAGGACATCATTGTGAAATTTCAGGATGCCCAAGGGTAAACTTAGATTCTGTTCCAGATAGAAATAGCGGGTCATACAAAGGCTCAAGAATCACAATGACTTTTGACCTCTGTGCCAGAAGACACTTGAGCAATGCTGAAGGAAAGTTTCTAACCACAATTATGTATTCAGCCACACCATTAATGAAGTACAAAGCACAGAATAATGACATTTAAAGACATGTAAAAAAAATTTACTTGCCATCCCCCTTTCTCAGAAAGCACTTGGAATGTGCTCTACTAAAATGAGGAAGTAACTAAAAAAGAGAAAGACATAGGGTCAAGGAAACAGAAATTCCAACATAGGATAGCAGTAAAGGAAACTTCTAGGTTAACAGTCAAGGAAAATACTGGGATAATTTATTCAGCAAGCCTAAATTGCAACCAGTCCAGACTGGGACAGGAAGACAGAAGTCTTCATAAAGGGTAGCTCAAAGAAAAAGAAACAATTATAGTTGATGGGTTATGTGATGTTTGACCATACTGAGATCTGTTGGTGACTTTCGTAATACATTAGTGGTCACTGAAGCAGATAGCTCTATGAAGACAAATTGTACAAGTTATGGTTGTAATAATAGTCAACTATGTAGCTCAGGTGAGAGTGTGTTTGCGGGTGGGTAACGAAGTAAGAATACTAGAGTCTCATCTTCCAGGTAAGAAGTCAATAGATAATACCTATAATGAAAAGATTAAGGAATAGTAATGTAAGCTGAACAGCGGTGTCAATACAATTTTAAGTGTTTGCTTTTGGAGAATGGGATTCAGTGTATGAGAGAATGGTGGTGACCATCATTTTCATTATAAGCTTGGAAGCACAATTCGACTTTTGAAATTTTGTGCAAGTATTACTTTGACTAAAAATTAAAATGAAATTTAACGCATTTTCCTCAGAAAATTAAATCCGAAAATGTATGGAGACCAACTTTAAAACTGCTATATACATATTTTACATTTTTCATTTTGTAGAGTCACTGTCACACTGACTTGACTTGTATTTCTAGTTATTCTTTTTAGAACCTTTCCATGTGTTTTAGAGTGACAGAGAATCCTGTCTGTATTTTGTCTGTTAAGACCTTCTGTATGATGTGGTCCACAGCCTGCCTTTTCATCCTCTTCCTTTGAATAGTTGCCTTCATTTTCTTCCTATATAAAGTGAAGAAAATATGTGAGATGATCTCTTAGGTTCCTACTTCTTAGGTCATCTATGAATTCTATTCCAAAGGATTATGTGTAAAGAAAAGTAACCAATTCACCAGTATTGAAGTGGACTGTTATTTAGTCCTCTAGAGAGAAATGCTTTGTTGAAGTAGTTTTGCATTATGGAATAATGAATGACGCTAAATGCATACGTTTTAGGATGCAGTTTCTTTTTCTTAACCTGTGTTTATTGTGATCCTGTAATGTGAATTATGATATTTGTAACCTAGGTTGTGGGGAGGATATAGGTATTAAACCATTTTCTTTATCACTGTAATGGTCAGTTGTACTGTACCTTCCATGTTGGTGTTTATCCGTATGAGACTCAAAGTTAATGGAGCTCTCACTGATTTTTATGGGGATATCCCAATTGTATGGCCAAATAACACTGACCTTGTAACAGAATAACTTCACGGAGCTTGGTTTGAGTATCTAGTTATCTAATGGCTGATTTAGGAATAATGTAAGTAAATCGAGTTGTTCTATTTACTATGCTAGAATGGCTGTTAATACTGCCAGCACATTTGAGTGAGCCACAAAAGGATCAATTTATCGCTAACATAAAGAGGTAAAAATTCAAACCATATGAATGATTTAATTTTATTCTCTTCACTCAGGGAGCAAACAGAATGAGAGGCCGGCTGGGAAGTATGGACAGCTTTGAACGGTCCAACAGTCTTGCTTCAGAGAAGGTATCTAAGCGGAGTTCCTTCTTTTAGCACTAATTGCAACTCGGCACAATCCAGCACTGACATGGTAATAGGCATGCTTAGTGATTTTGTTCTGAGTCCTTTACAATTTAAAAAAAGTAAATATTTGAGGCTTTTTTTTTTTTTAAATAAGAAGACTCTGGTTATAAGCATGTTGCTCTTTATTCAGCTGAAGCTTTCTCATGGTGAGAGAGAACACATCCCTTGCAGGCTAACTGCTCTTGCAGGCTTTTTAACTGTTTGGATTTAGTATGCTTTGGAGGATAGTATTTGAGCAACTATTGATCCAAAGCCATAGAAAAATGAGCCATGTAATTACCACAGTTGTACAGTGACCTTTTTATCTTTTGTTTTCTCCTCATGTTACACCTCCCCCATTTTTAACCATTCTAACTGCAATATTACGCTCTTCTTTATCACATAGACAATTGGTTTCCTGTTTCCTGTATCATGCAACATGTAACGTGAGGCATATGCAATGCATTTTTTAATGGAAAAATATTAAAATATTTTTATTAAAGTTTTTATTGATGAAATTGATGACTTAGTCCAGCTGTGAGTCTTTCTAGCCCTAACTCTTGTTTATCAAGCTAAACGTTTCTACAGTTGTACTTGTTCTGGAAAGTATAAACAGCATACTTGTCTAAATTGAAAGATTTATGATGTCTACCCATGCAATATGAAATGCATTCCAGCATAACTCACTTTTCATTCATTTCCTGTTTTTCATGTCTTTTAAAAAAATGTTTCAGCAGAGAACATGTAGTTGGATAGAAACATCCACGACGAAGGAAGATACTTAACAGGCTTTATTTTCCTGAAGGCTTTGCCATGAGACTTGGACACTTCAGCGTTGTGATACTGTTTTGACAGTACAGGAAGCATGTGACCCATAGGTCACGGAAATCATTAGCTACATAAACGCAGATGCCACCCTCTTTTGGTCATGATCTCTTTTCATCTTTCTGGCGACAATGAGAAAAGTACAGTAGCTATAGCATTTTACTACAAAGAGCTAAGGAAAAGAATACCTTTTCTTATCATCCTTTTCACTTTCCAGCCTATCTTTATGGATGCTGTCTTACAGCTGCTTATCAGAAGAAATGGGTTGTGTTGACACTGATTAACCTTCAGCATGGATTGAGTTAAAAAAAAAAAAACAGTTTTGTCATGACTCAGGAGGAAGAAGAGGCACCCTGTCACTTGTGAGCTCTGTGTTTAAGCAGGTCTGCTATGATCCTCATAGGAAAGGAAGACCTCACTTTTGCTTGCTTTTCAGGACTACTCACCAGGAGACTCTCCACCAGGGACACCACCAGCCTCCCCACTGTCCTCAGCTTGGCAGACGTTCCCTGAAGAGGATTCCGACTCCCCACAGTTTCGAAGACGGGCACACACGTTCAGCCACCCACCTTCAAGCACGAGGAGAAAGCTGAATTTACAGGATGGGAGGGCTCACAGTGTTCGCTCCCCTCTCCTGAGGCAGAGCTCCATCGAACAGTGCAGGTGAGTCCAAACCTTTCTCGGGAATGTGAAATAAAATTCTCCTGCCAACCTGTTTTGATCACTGGGGAGTCAAGATTTATTGTGACTTCATACTATAGCCAACATTTAGTTTTTAGAAAGACCATAAAAAATAAAATTATAAAAACCTTAAGTTACTAAGGAAGACAAGGCAAGATTTAAGGTACATCCAAAGAACTGAGTTAAAGCATTTTGGACAGAAACATTTTTTTCCCCCAGAAAAACAAAAAACAAGATATTGTGCATGTGATTTTGCCTGAAATTTTTGCTGACAACACGTTACTCAGTGTCTTCTTGATGATGGCTCTAATGAAACAAAGTCAGCAAATTGGAAAATAACATAACAGTAGAACTTCCTGTTAGCCTACTATAAAACACAAGGGTTAAAAAAAATTACCTAAATTACCTTAATATATGAGACAAAAATTGGCCATATTTTATTTTGTTATAAATTAAGGCCAAATAATAAAATTATCAAAAATTTTATTTAGAATAAAGTGATATCTATAAAGAATACACATACCATAATTGACAGGCAGTGTCCATTAGGAATTATCTTCTATGATATTTAAAAAATAAAATTGTTTGGCATTTGTTAAAAAATAATAAAGGTGGTAAACCTAGAATTCTAGAATGATTGTACTTTTTACTGTGCAACATAGTTCAGAGTTTATATCCTAGAGTTAAGTTTGTTTTTCTTCTTTCCCTATGAGTTTGTTACAGGAACAGGGTCTGATACTGATGCCAGTTAGAGAAACAAATAAATAAACAAATAAAAAAAACCCAGAACTCTAAGTAAAAAGAGGTTAATTTTTACATTGTTACCAAATTTACCAGCATTTCTCTTAAGGATGCAACTTTATTCTTATTGTTTTTTGAATGATTTGATATTTAAAAATAAGGTATTTAGGATATAGAAAAACAAAGTAAATCAACAGAATTAAATATCCTCAGATTTTCTTTTATGGAAGGGATTAAGAATTCATGTGTAAATCAAGACTTTTTTATGATTCTTTATATTTATCCAAGGCAATAAATCTTTTTTCCAGGAAAAATTATTTTCAAGAATTTAAAACATTATTTTAAACTATAAATGCTGTTTCTATTCTTCCTTATGCTTTCTGCATTTTATAATGTATAAATTCAAATAATTTCTGTCAAAGATGTTATTCATATCATTGTAAAAACTTGCTAGGAAAAGAATCTTCTAAAAAAAAAAAGAGCAGCATTGGTAAGTTAGGGATGTAGATAAAACATGGCTGTGCAATTCCACAGGCTGCAGGAAGGAACATGAACTTTAATGTTTGTTAGGCCAAAGGTATTATGATAACTTCCAACAACTAAACACGCTGTCCTTAAATTTTTAGAAGAGTTTATATCTTTAAAATAGTTGAGTCTTTGAACTACCGATAATTGTGTTTTTCTACTGGAACTTGTTTCCTGTAATTATTTGTGCTTTCCTATTTTTTTTTTTTTCCTACTGAAGTATCTTTTGTGTGTAAAAACAAACACTTTTTTGTCCTAAAATTGTTTAAAAAGCTTTAGAGACAAACATATACTGCATAGACGAGGAGGAATTCGATTTGTGAAAGGTGAAACCAGGTCACAGTTTAAATAGTGAACTGCATGCTCCTTTTTCTTTTTCTTTCCATATAAGATCCAGTCCTGAGCCTTTAAAGGAAGATTAAATTAATAGCGAGAACCTGTAAATATGCTTTTTCATAGCGAATGAAGATTTTGCCAAAATATAAATTAAGACAAACTTGCTGTGTTTTCTGTACTCAGCATTCTTCCATCAGTTCGGCGCATGCACAAGGAGAGTTATTCTTCTTCCAGCCTTCCAAGTCTTCACACTTCCTTCTCTGCCCCTTCCTTCACTGCCCCCTCTTTCCTGAAAAGCTTTTACCAGAATTCAGGTAGACTGTCCCCACAGTATGAAAATGAAATCAGGTGAGATCAGTGTCCTTTGTTTGCAAAGCAAAATTTTCTGCCGTGATATATTGATATGTTACTAACGAATGGCTGATTAATTTTGGAGTGACATTTATGCATCCTTATAGTGTGCTCATTTTAATACATTTCTAATATATTGGTTTCAATTCCAAATATTTTTATTAAGAAACCTTTTAAAACCAACGTTTCAGAACTTCTAAAACCAGCTTTTTGATTACACGATTGTCTTGCTTTTTAAATTATTATTATTTTTGTACTATTTGTATGTTTCTTTGCCTTGGGCCCAAGAGTCTAAGCTTTGTTTTGTTTGGAACTAAACCTGGTCCAGTGCTAACACATACTAAGCAAACCTCCTCTGATTATGCCTTTTTTTACTTAGCTTCTCCAGAACTAGCTTATGGAACCTGAAAGCCACTGATTTAAACATCTGTACTAAAGTGATGGACATCATATATTTCTATTGTTATGTACATAGAATATTTCCTAGGCATTTCTTTGATTTTTCAATGATAGACTTACTTTTCTGATTCTCAGTGTAAATCACATAATGGATATAGGATCATCTTGATAGCAACTCTTTCAGATAGCATAAGAGAGCTCTTGAATCTTGTAGATATTAGAGTTTGAATTGTTTTGGTCCCCCATATTGAAAATAGATAGCCTGTTAAGTCTTGTTCCCTAGTATTGAAAATATATAGCCTGTTAAGTCTTTTAGCTACACAATATTAGATGTGATTTTAGAGCATTACCTTTTTAAAAAAATTGAAATTGTGAACTCTTACCAATCATTCAGATTCTTAGTGGGAAGAAGTGGGTTAAGTTGGGAATTCTTCTAAAAGGATATTGTAGGCTTAGATGTTTGTGAGAGTCATTCCTATTTTCATGTGTTTGCTTTACTCATTCATTTTTATTGCTGTATAGGATTCCATTTAATACACCACAATTTGTTCACTCTCTTGCTGATGGATATTTGAATTGTTTGGTAATTGGCAATTCTTGCAGTCCCGGAGAGGAATACATGCTATCAACCTGCATGCCACTCAGATCTCCCTGGGTATTCTTTTGGTCTCCCTTCCTTTGGCCTTAGGAAATCCCCGAAGTTAACATATAACTAGGGAACCCTCTGTAACTACTTAAATTAGACTATTCCTTGAATTATTTTTGAGTCTCTTTTGTCCATGTGTGACAATTTTTTTTCCACTCCAAGAAAGATAATTAATACTGGAATAATAAAATTTTGAGTCTGAACTTTCTTCTGAATTAGTATAGTCATATTCAAATATTGTATTTCCAGTGAAGAAAGTTGATGAAGAATTGATTTTAAAGGGTTTTTTTAGGGACCACTTTACAGGAGAAAATTTAAAGAAAGTTAGCCACAAGAAAATAGTTTAATATATATAGAATATGCAATGAATTTAGAGAACCAAGAATAGACACACTCAAAAATATCAGTTTGCCTTATCTCTGTAGTACTACCAATTAATAAGAATATAACACTTTCGGTGAACCTTATTTGCAATTTCTTATTGTTGTGTAAAAGTGAGCATCTGGAGAATCGCACTTTCCTTCTGGGAATAAAACCAGGCCTGAAAGTGACTATTAGAAATAGCCATTAAGAAGGTCAAAGATTTGCTGTGAATAGGATGTAGAGTACAAAAGCAATGACTTTTTAAAGATTACCGATAGTGTTTAATTAAGATTATATGTTCACCTTAGCAGTTTCTGCTTAGATATATGTATTCTTGCTCATAGTTTCCCTTAGCCCTTGATATCATTCTGAGAGAAGGACGTTAAAGTCCAGAGGGCAAATATACATTCATTTTGCATTGAAAAATTCCACTTTTCTCTTGTTATCTTATTTGAGGTGCTATAGTTAAAAATAAGAACTTTTAAATTTGTAGAATAATTAAAAATCGTGCTGTTTAAAAAATACTTTGTAATGTTTTCTTGACTTTGAGAAATTCTAAAAATCAAAAAACACTTTTTTTCCTGTACTTTTTGTATGCTTTTTAAAAATAATTTGACAGCATAAACTCAATAGGCCAAAAAGACACTTAATTTTTTTCATTAAAAGATAACATAACCATAAAGCTCAATGGATCATCGGAGTAAACACCCCGTGTAACTGCCACCCAGTCAATCAGGGCGATGCTGTGAGCACTCCCGCAGCTCCTCACACTTTCTCACCCAGGCAGCACCTCCTAGCCTGACGTTAAATACCATAGCTTTGTTTTGCCTGGAACTTTATTTAAAAAGAATGATACAGTATAAATTCTTTTATATCTGGCTTCTATCATCACTGAACATTAGTTTGTGAGAGTCATTCCTCTGTTTATATGCAATTCTGTGTATTCATTTATATTGCTGAATACATTTATATTGTATTCCATTTAATATATCACAATTTATCCATTTTTTTGCTGGTGGACCTGTGGATTATTTCTAGATTTTTGGCTTTTAAAGAGTAGTGCCTTGGATATTGTACATGTTTTAGTTGTACATTCTATGCATTGTTGATGATTATCTACACAGTAGTAAAATTATTGGACAAAATTTACTCTTAATAGGTTTAACTTCAACTAATAGGTCACTTAGACGTAAATTTACTGGTTAAAATCTTGCATAGAAGTTTTTTTTAATTTGTATTTTGAAATAATTTTGAATTTATAGAAAAGTTGCAAAAATATTATGGAGATCTTTTGCTCTTTATCCGGATTCATTAGTTTTTAACATTCGACCTGCTTGTTTTATCATTCTTTGTCCATTTACATATGTATATGTATGTGTATACAGATATCCATTTATATATTTTATTCTAAGCCATTTGTAACTAGGTGAAATACATCATGTCCCTTTACTCAGAATACTTCAGTATGTATTTCCTAAGAATGAGGCTATTCAGGAGCATGGTTTTAATCCAGTGATTTCTGACCTTTACATATCTCAATATCGCTACTTTCAGAGAGGACATCATACATACATAATTATATCTGGAACTACTCAGAGTATTGAAGAGAGTATGTTCATAATACTATGAATTATAATTATCTTTTTACTTGGATACCTCTTATCTTACTAGTTGTATAGAGTGGGTCGCTAAATATGTATAGTCAAGTAAGGTATAGTATATAGGCTAACAAATACTACTTTTTAGAAGGCATATTAACTTGAAATTTGAAATTCAGATTAGGTATCCTTCTCTAGGACCATTATTCTGAATTATTAAAAACATGTCGAGTTACTTGTTCTTACTCAGACTGAATAAAAGGACCCAAGGTATTTTTAATATGGTTTATTGAATAGCAGGTTCATTTGCCTAGCATTGAAATGATAAAGAAAAGGGAATAAATATATATTTTGTTTTACTTTACTTTGAATTAATTTTTTAAAATTTAATGTTATATCATTGTTTAGTAGCTAAACTATAATTGTCTGTGATGACATAGTATATTTATATAATATTCATTTATCAAATATAGTATATACTTTCTATCAAGTCATCTTTGTCACTCCTTAAAATTGCTTCCTATCTTTCAAGCTTCTAATTAAAAATTATCTATATTGAAGTTCATCAGTCAAAAGTGAAATGATAGTCATTTCTATTCACCTTTAAACTTTTTTTTTTCAATGCGAAAATAAGATTTTTGCTGATGAAATAGTTTGTGGTACAGTTTTCGTTCTCTGTAGTTCTCATATTCACTGATAAAAATAATATAATCACTCATTATAATTTATTATCAAAATAAAATAACCTTATCTATGCTGTGTTGATGACTTATGGGAATGCCTTTTATTCTAAATTCTGATTTTAGACATCTCTCTCTCTCTGCTAATGTCGTTCTTTGTTTTCCTGTTGCACTAGACAAGACACTGCTTCAGAATCAAGGTGATTAGTGGTCTAAATATTTTCACTTAAAAATTCATAAATTCTTCCAACTGAGTATAATCATTGGTTTAAAAAAGCAGTTTTGGCTGTCTCCTGAATGCATGGCATCATTCTGGTGCTAAGAGGGTTATATAGTAGAAAAAAATGTGATGACTGGTGTAATCCAAGATCACAAATGATGGTATAAAATGTAGATTGCAAACAGAAATCCTGTTTCTACTCTATTCCGTGTTGACATTTCCTTAGAACTAACTGCGCTGTGTCCTTCAATCGAGGCCTACTTTTAATTTTGAATTAAAATAAGTGAATTTGCTAGTTTTGAGGTATATATCTACAAATAAGGAGTTTATTCTAAATTCCAAAAGATGCAGAAATGAGAATCCTATAAAAAACATACTTATAAAATCAAATATGGTGTTCTCCTGAAGAGGGTTACTAATCTACTTCTTCTCATCTTCATTCCGGTCACATTGGTTACTTTGAGACACTGCTGAGGCCTTCCAGACGTCCCACTGGTCTGGGCACAGGAAAACACCTACTTCCTTATTATGGAAGTCTGACCACAACTGTGATGACACCTCTTCCTCTTGACCCACATGCTCTTTGTGATAAACATCCAGAATCACTGCTGAACAAGTTAACTGAAAACAGTTTGCTTTGTTCTAGTTTCTATGCTTTGCTTATATCATGAGCTCAATAGAAAACAGACATGCCCATCTTCCTATTCGGGACCACTGACATTTAAAGTTTTTTCCATCAGTAGTAAAAACATAGTATTATAGATTGGACTAGAATGAGATGTACAAGGAGAAAAAAGTTATCTGAAAATCATTTTGGCCACACTGAAAAAATAAAAAGTGACTTTTTTGATACTTGTAATTGACCTATACCATTTAGATAATACTTCTTATCTATTTTTTAAAAGCCTAATGGAAACATTAGTTTTACTTTGTGTCCTTTTAGGTTCTACAGCAGCATAGAATTAGGTTTGTTTATTACCTTAGGTATCATCTGGTTTATAATTTCCTTATTTTGCATATGGTTAGATTGATCCATAGGGAGGTTTAATATCTTGCTTGCTATCATTTTCTTAATTTGGGGTTATAAGGATGTGAATAAGAAAATGAGCTACTCAGAGATATTTTAATTCCAATGTAAAGAACTTAATTTAGAAAGGAATTGCATTCAGTGTAGAGTTTAGGAAATCAAACTCTTTGTTCTCATCATTCTTTTTTTTACACTGATTAATCTATTACTCTTGACTCATAGCTCAGATGCTGTATATTGATTTCCATTAGAACAGTTCAATGTCAATTTTATTTAATTAGTAAAGATTTTCCATAGGATGATATATGGTTACCCAGTTGAAAGCAGGAGTTAGATAAACTATTAACGTATCTGATGCAATTATGGATTAGATTTTACTATGGATCCTGTGGGAAAAAACTAAAGTTTCTTCACTGTGGTGTTTCATGTGGCTTTTCTCAGAGTGTTTACAAAGAGAAATCTTTTTCAGATTTCTGTTAAATAGTTGCTATCATATTAATCAAGTTTTGTTTCAGTCTTGAGTTGTGATGCATTATGATTTAGCTATAGATTTAATCAGTGTATATCTTTTTTTTGGATTTTGTGATGCTGGTAGTTTTGAATGGGTGCTAGTGGGTAAGAGATGGGGGCAGTTTGCTGCTCAGCAGAGCATCTTTGTAAAACTGGTCCTGGCCTAAGAGTTTACCTTTGTGAAACATGCATCCACGTTGTTCTGATAGGAAATAATACATGACTGCACCCTTCTTAAAGCTGAGTCGCTGTGAGTGGTCACTCAGTTACCATCATTCGGTACACTAAATTAATTCCAGTGAATTAATTGTTATTAAAGCAGGCAAATATGCATTGAAATTCTGTGTTAACATAAGACTTACCATGTTAATTTAATAGTTGCTGTGGTGAACGCTATAACTTCTTCGTCAGGGATATATTAAAAAGTCATCTTAAATCTCTGTGTATGTGGCCAGGGGGATTCATATCTATAGCTTTTGATCAATGCTGCACATAGAAGGACTTGGAAATGCCTCCCAGACTACATGGTGAAACACATAATCTATTTCCCCACCTTATAAGCCCTCGTTTGTGTCTACAGATTGTGACTCTTGACGAATTTGGACTGGTAATAGGTTGTATATATAGAATATACTGATTCAAAAATAGGTAGGAGTTCTCCACATTGTATTTCCTTCCTAGTTATTCATCTTTAATTTAATTAATTTTCAAAAGAAGTAATTACGGCAGAGAATACTTTTCTGAATGTGCCTCTTGAGAAACAGTTTTATAATGTACATGTTGATTTTCCAAAATACAAAAGAAGGAGAAAAAAAGATTATATATATAAAAAGAAATTGGTTCTAATTTGGTTTGTCGTTTAAAAAATATAAAGATAATTAATATGCCAATATGTGTATTTTCTACCATATTAATATGTTTTAAAATAAAACATTTAAAAAAATTTTTAATTCTATTTAAAAATAAAAAAGTCTTTAATTTTGAATGCAACGATTTCAAAAGCAAAGAAAATGAAGTGATACATTTACATAAATGAACACCTAAGAATACTGTGAAGTTATTTCCCTGCTGATATAAATGACATTTCATTTAAAAAGAGAAAGCGAAGTACTGACCGAAAGATAATGCTAATTAGAGACTGAGTTTTTTCACCAAAAATAAGAGGATTCTGGGAGTCCTGACAGCTTTTTTTTTTGAGGTTCAGTATAGCAGTGTCTTAGCTGATGCAAGGAGTGTTGACGTTAGCACGATAAACTGCAGTGCTAAGTGTCTGAATCCTCGACTGCCTGAGTTCGAATCCTGGTTCCTTCACTTATTATCCATGGGACTGTAGTAAAGTTACTTAGTTTCTTTTTATCTCAGTTTTCTCACTTAAAAAGAGAATAGTATAACACCTTCCCCATAAATTTGCTGTGAAGATGAAATGAATGCATACCTGTAAAATGCTCAGAACAGTGCCTGGCACATAGTGTGTGCTTTTTGTATTAGCTTTATTATTACTGTAGTAAATACCACATGTTGTTTTGTTTTTATTCTCACTCAGAAAAGTGGACATTATACTTGCCTACATGCTAAGTTTAGTTAAAGGAAAAGTTAAAGTGAAACAATGTAATTTTTTTAAAAAGGTGTAATAACAACAAAAAATGCCTTTTTCCCTCATCCCAGTATAGTTTCCAAGGTGGGATACAAGAATTTTGATGCACAAAATTGTACCATGTGGTTTTGATTCTGGAAATTACCACTTTAGGAATGTCAGATTGCTGACTAAATGTAAAGCAGAAATTAAGCTGCTATATGTTGCATATATGCACTGACTGTTGAAAACTTTATCTGGACTCTAACTTCTGAATACATATCTTCTCTTATTAAATAAAGCAAGGCAACTTTGCCTTATCTCAGCCACCAAACTGCTTTTTCAGGATGTCATTTTTTAGTACAAGATAAAGGGTCAATGGTCTGTTATGTAAGTTCTTCCTTTTGGTATATTATTATCTTATATTTTGACTGCTAATTTTTGACTTATTACTTGCCATTAAATTCCAGACATAAGAGGAAAATGTGTCATTTGGCATTTTATTTGGATTACAGAATTTAAAAATTTAGACATTAGGAAATTTTAAAATATGTAAATGTAGGGGTACTTTATGCACTTGCGTTATAGCACATTCCCCCAAAAACAATAACGAAACTGAGATAGGTACCCCTCAGTCTTAGCTGTAGTACTTTCTAAACACTTGATATGTCATTAGCAGTGAATTGGAAGGTGATTTTTAAAAGTTGTTTTAATTCCAGCATTAAAATATGAAAGTTTTGGAATCCTTTGGTTTGATTTACTCTAGTTTTCTTTATTAGAGCTATTAAAAGTTTAAGAATATTTTATTAGAGCTACTAAAAGGTTAAGAGTATTTGTTGAACTCTTACCTTGTGAGGCATCGAAATAGGTGCTTTTACGTAAGTATTTTATTTAGCTTTCTAGGTTTAATTATAAATTAGATGTCCTTATATAGAACAGGAACAACACTTATCTGGAAAAAAGATGTCTTGTGTTGTTTACTAACACTGTTGTTATTGTTGATAGCTACCAGTGCCATCAACAGCTCAGTCTATACTTTTGGGAAACAGCTGTTAGAACTTTTTGCCAGAAAAAAGTTAAAATTCATGACTAACCAAAAAAGTGTTTTAAGAAAGTCGATTTTTCATTTATTTCTGTTATGTCAGCCTAGCCAAATTATTTTTTGTCCATTTTACTTAACCTTCTGAGTTAATGTTTTATATGGTTTTACATTATTAATTCATTCAATAGATATTTATTTGTTCAGTGCTTACTGTTATTTGCCACTTACTACAGTAGCAGCTAGAAATACACCCATGAGCTGGGCATTTAGCAAATAACTGCCAGTGAGATAGTGTTAGTAAAGTGAAAGTGTTTATCAGACTATGACTATTATTTATAGAACATTTGAATCACAATTTCTAAAAGAAAAATACTAGAGTTAATACTTTCCAAAGTGGAAGTAAAGGTGAACATATTTATTCTATATTGCAGGGAGTTTTGAACCATAGATATATATTAGGGTTATAATTTTATACAGGATACTCGACAAGGGAGATTTGACTACATTAAGATATATATATCAACTACGCTTCGGTTTACCATAATACATCATGACAGTTTTTCTTAACCTTAATTTAGCTAAGTAATATTTCCACAATGATTGATGAAGATTAGAAATAACTGAATTACCTGATATATGAGTACATAAAATAAATAAAAATATCACAGGCGGGTGCTGAATTGCAATTCTGACTACTGGTTGCTGCAGTACTGCTGAGTTCCTCTGAGTATCTGAGTAGGGTTGTGACATTTCAAGTTGTTTCATTTCTGACTGAAGTACTGACACTTCTTGACTTCATCGAAAGCCCTGTGCCTACATTTCTTAGTATCATTACCACCTATAAATATTAGGATCGTCATCATTCTCTCAGCAAAGCTCAGAGACTTGGAAACTGAAAAAAATAAAATATCCCCACGACTAACAGAAATAATTATTGCATGATGTTCCAGCTGCTAACATATTTAGCCTCGAAAGTAAGTTCGAGTCATAATGATCTTTTACTGGAGATAGGCCTGGCATTCCTCAGAGTAGTCTTTCCTAGAAAATGAGCAGACTAGCATTTCCACAAAGCACTAATGAGGAAAGACATGACACCCCCAACCCCTTCAAAAGTTGGGAAAGGTGATTCTGGGGTTGAACGAGTTAGGGGATTTTTACCATGATCCAACTATTGGTAGCTAACAATTCAGAGACAAATCTTAACAGTCACAGGCAATTAGAAGCTATCTTTATCAGCCTATTCTAGTAAAAACTATAAGGAAAGCTCTTTACGAGCCTTTTATGTAATATTTACATTGTTTGGAACACACTATTAATTTGAGTTTTTTAGCAATGCATGAGTTTATTGCTTAAGCAACCTTTACTTCTCTGTACACATACTTCTGCTCCTCAAAGTAGAACTGAAAGTGGTGGGCTTCAATGGAATGAGTAGAAACAGGTGAGCTTCTCGTGACTGGGCTGTGGCCTCTATTGCATTTTTCCCAGGATATGGTGGCCTGGGTGACCAGCATGCCTAGCGACGCATTGCTCCATGTTGCCTGTGGCTTGTGCTTGCCCGTGGTGGTACTTGTGAATGGCTTGTGTTACCATATCATTGTGAAGAACCATGTTATGGAGTTCTCTTTACACGTTATATATTTATTTGCTTTTTGCAGTGATGGAGAGGGGAGGAAAAGGACCTCATCTACCTGCAGCAACGAATCCCTAAACATCGGAGGAACCCCTGTCACCCCTCGCCGAATCTCCTGGCGACAGCGCATCTTTCTCAGGGTTGCTTCTCCCATGAACAAATCTCCCTCGGCAATGCAGCAACAGGGTCTGTATGGTATTCACTGAAGAATTACTCCTTACTAGAATCATACATTAGGGCATGGAATGCAGTGGTTTGTGTACAAAAAGATTTAAGTATTACAATGGAGAAATAACTTCTCTTTCTATATCTGATACAGTAGTTAACTTCTCAGATATCATTAGAACATATTAGACATTCAGTATCTGCTTGTTTAATGAATGAATGAATGAGTGAGTGAATTTCTAAAACCAGGAACTAAGTTAGTACTAGAGAATTCATAGATCTTTTCATTATTAGAAAAGTAACATACTTTTTCAAGAGTCACACATAAAACAAAGTGACATAAAAATGTTGAACAATAAAGAAATGGATACAGATACACTAGGCAAATATTAAGCAAGAGAGAGCATGGTTATTTTCTTTGAATATTAGTCTTATTAGAAATTGAAGCAAAAACATCCATAGGGCAAAGTTAATGTAACAATAAACAAAAATGTGTAACAATAATGAGAACACATAATTATACAGCCTTGAGAACTAGATAACAACAGGATTTTTGGCAGAAATAAATCAGTAGCTCTCGTGGGAGATTTTACTATATTCCTCCCTGAAAATTAAATACAGAGAAATTACATACAGGTAGTATATGAGAAATACAATGAAACAAGGTTGATCTAATATTTATACAGAAACCTATAGAGAAAATGCATTCATTTTTAGCACACATGGAAGTCATGAAAATTAATTATGTATTTGGCTACAAAAAATTTTAAATATCAATCATGATCATTTGTACTGTATTCTTTAATCACAGTGCAAAAAAAAAATTAGAGGACAAGTAAAATATTTTAAGTGTTTGGAAACTGAAATCTCTGCTAAAAACTAGAAGGAAGAAAATATGATCAGAGCCCTACATATCAAAATGAGTGGTATTTGGAGAGCATTTCTAAAATCAAGTAAGCCAGAACTTAATGTGCTAACTATTCAACTTAAGAGGCTAGAAAAAAGCCATAGAGTAATAAAAAATATTATTTATTAAATAAGGGTAAGAGTAGAGTTCAATTAATAAATTAAAAAAAACAGCAACTGATATTACTAAAGATAAAATTAACTCTGCCTGGGTTAGTTAGAGAAAGCTTCTCAGAAAAGTTAGATATTTATTTAAACTCACTGCTCTTTCAGAAAGAGGAACTAGTCAAGCTCTAGAGTCACTGGAGAGAATTTTGTAGGTCAGAGAA
Source organism: Pteropus medius (assembly GCF_902729225.1). Taxonomy (NCBI): domain Eukaryota; kingdom Metazoa; phylum Chordata; class Mammalia; order Chiroptera; family Pteropodidae; genus Pteropus; species Pteropus medius. Next base: position 15,027,455 of record NW_024349800.1, on the reverse strand, counting down.
TCATGAGAAATTAAACATGATGAGAACAGAGGATGGGAGATTGAGACAAGAGACAGGAAAATTACACGAGACCGGTCTGAAGGGATCTGTAGGCTATTCCCAGTATTTGGACTTCATTCTTTGAGATATAAACAACCATCGAAATGTTTTAAGAGACACGATCATGTTTGTTAATAGGAAAATAATTGGCAACAGGGCAAAAGATGGCCTGGAACGGGGGGGGTGGGGGTGGCGGGGAGAAAATGAGCTACAGGAATTGGGTAAGAGTGTTGCAGGAGGAGTGAGCAGAGGTGCTGAGCCAAGACGAACTCAGAGTTGCTCAGCTGCTTTTCCCTTGACAGATTCTGACATTAGATGCAGATCTTAGGAGATTCCAAAAACCTACGCATGTAATCTTTTTGTTTCACACAATCAGAGAATACACATGGGTGAATTGAAGAAGTTTTAGATGCTGGGGAAAGGCCAGGTCATTTTGGAGCACCTCTCTTATAGGTCATTTTGTATTGGAAAGAAGAAGTGGTTTAATTGCATATGCTTTCATTTCACTGCGAGGGGGGAAATCTGGAAGGGGAATTCAGTCTAGTGAGTTTACTTACACTGTTAGTTCCAGAAACTTAGTTACTGGGAAAGTGGCTTTGTGAAAAGCTTTAAAGGTGGACTATAGGATGAGAGTGCATTGATTCTAGAGACAACTTCTGTAGTCTGGGTTACTGCTGTGGAATGCCTCTCACTGTTTTCTTCTCCTCAGATGGACTGGACAGGAATGAGCTGCTGCCACTGTCACCTCTTACTCCAACCATGGAGGAAGAACCGCTGGTTATATTCATGTCTGGTGGTGATGACCCAGAAAAAGTTCGAGAAAGAAAAAAATCAGAAGAACTGAGGGCCTTGTGGAGAAAAGCTATACATCAACAAATTTTGTTGCTTCGAATGGAAAAAGAAAACCAGAAACTTGAAGGTTAGCTATTCGAACAGGGCTAAATGATACGATACTGTTATTTAATGGTATAAGTTAAGACTATCCCTCTGCCCCCCCAAACTCGCACTCATCCTTGGACTATATATGCACTTTTATATGCACTATATATGCACTAGGCTATCTACCAATTGTAATTATTTCTATTTTGTGAGGTAGTTAAGACATGGGAAAGTCCAGCTTAAGATCTTTGCATTTTGGTTTAATAGATTTAAAATGTCAGATACCTCTAGTGTATTTGGGTAATATAGAATGTAGATAATAAGCCATGTGTATTTGATCATCGATGTATTTGTATGACTGAATTATTATTGTTCATTACTTTTAAAACTCTTAAATATGAAAAAGTAAATTCTCTTGTTTTTGAATATTATTTTTAACTTTCAGACTAATTGTATTCGTCATAGCAGAAATATGACTATTTCAAATAAATTGTATCCAATTCAACTATCTAATCACATGGTATCAAATTAGAATTCCTATGTTTTGTTACTGCTTTATAAATTTTTTATTTAAAAAATCATATTCTAATCATTAAATTTATAATTAGATCATTTATAATAGCTCTTTTGCTATTTGTGGTGCTTTATTGCTAAGTTTATGAATGCCAAATGCTTTGGAGTATGTTTTCTAGACTTTAGAATATTGATGCTATTTGCCCCAGTACTTATAGAATCACACACAAGGAGATACACAAATAGAACCAAAATTTATTAATGATATTATCTTGGGCAAATCACTTAACATAAAAGGGCCTTGATTTTTACATTTATAGAATAAAAGATTAAGCTTAAGTGGGCCCTTTAACTTTTAAAATTCTTAGAAAATGTATAATCTAGATTTTTCTCTGATTTGCTTTTATTGTGTTTTCTTCCAAAAAGCTTTTTTAATACAGGTATTCACATTTCTGTGTTCATCATCTATCTTAAGATTCCCCTTACTATACCTATTATTCAATTGTTTTTAATTTTAATGATATATATTTAGTTTACAAGGGCACAATTTATTTTCTTTATTGTTATTTTCTTAGAATGAAAAGTATTAAGATTTTAAATATTCTTAGAAAATAAATCTTTTCTTTAGAATAAAAATGCTATTCATTGCTATTGACGTAGCTTTCAAAAGTTCAGTATAATAAGTGGTATGCCCACCCGAACTTCCATAGATTTTTCTAAAGGAATTGAATCTATATTGTTGAGCAGTTGGTTATATCTTGAACTAAATCATAAACAGCAAAAGAGGCTGAAAAGAGGGTAACTGTCATCCCTTTAAAACATTTAAAGTATGAAATTATATTTTATTAACATTTGAGAGTATGTACAAATAGAATCTTATATTAAATTTTGAAGGATAGTTTTAGAATCATAGACTATTTAAACTGGAAATGGCCTTAAAGATTATTAAGCACCATTCTTCATTCTGCACCTGTTAGTGACTGGTTGGGGGAGGATAAGGAATTAATGTAAGGTGAAACAGTGACATACTGGCAGAATGAGTACTAAGATTCAGGTTTACTTATCATGGTTCTTGGGCTTTTCCTAGTACACCACAGCATTTCTCAACTATGTGTGTTAATATGAGGAAATGGAACGTTTTAAATACAAATGACTCTGTGTATTCAGAGGTCAATTATACTGTATAAATTGACAGGATAAGAAAGGAGGTGACATTTAGAATATGTGTTCAGAAACCTTTATCAGTTCTATATCTATTTTGTACTTAGGTAACAAAGATAAAAAATAGTTTAGCCCATTAAAATTCTAGCCAATGGATAATCATTTCTTGATGGTCATTTATTCTTGCCTAGTTAACCAGTCGAAGGCTGATATTAAGAGTTCTTCTTACTCAGCAGTTTATCCTCAGGGCCTGCAGCTGGCACATAGTGGTGCTTATTATTTTATTTACTTTTTAAAAATTAATTAATTTTTTTATGGTGACATTGGTTAATGAAATCCAATATTTCAGCTGTACAGTTTAACAGTAAGGCGCATATATATATATGTATATATATATATTTACACTGTGCATTCACCTCCCATAGTTAGATTTCTTTCTGTCACCACATATTTGACCCCTTTACCCTGTCTACCTCCCCTCCCCCATCCCCTATCCTCTGGTAACCACTAGTCTATTGTCCATGTCCATGAGTCTCTGTTTGTTTGTCCTGTTCGTTTGTTGCTTTCAGGTTTATATCCCACACATAAGTGATATCATGTGATTTTCAACTTTTTCTGTCTGAGTTATTTTGCTTAGCATGATTATCTCGAGATCCAGCCATGTTGTCACACATGACAGTATTTCATCTCTTCTTATGGCTGAGTAATATTCCATTGTATATATGTGCCACAGCTTCTTTATCCAATCATCTATTGTAGGACACTTCAGTTGAATAAATAATCGTCTAGAGAAGGTTTGAGAAGAGGAAAATCTGAGGAAATATTATGCTTTGTTCATTGTGAAAAAAATCATTAGTAAAGTTATATATAGGATTATATTTATTATTAGCTTTGAATCTACTCCTTTAAAAATTATTTGATTATCATGGAGAAATATACAGCAAATACTGAGATGCAAAGCTAAACTGTGTTAGAAAGCCATCTAGTGGTAACCAGGAAAAATATTTTTCTAGTGCGATTTATTTTTTGATTATGTCTGAAATTTTTACTGCCCTGCTTGACTAGCAGTCTTATAAGATATTTAAATTCTTTTGAAAAGTTTTTAGACACACTAAGTAAGGAGTAATACTTGTTCTGCTATTGTTTTTGTGCTGTCGAGGACTTTGGATACATGACAAAGATTTGTGTTACAGAAGGTAAGATGGGTGAACACTGTGGGCTCTAATGAATACAGATTACTCTGAGAAACTCCTGTTCAATGGAATACGAATGAAAGAAAAAAAATGTGCTTACATGATTTCCCTTCCTTTTCTCTTTTGAAATCGATTATTCAAGAGAAAGACCAAGTCAAGATAGTGGTTGCTTTTATAGGACTTTCTTTTAATGAGCTCTGGGTTTATAGTTTAGACCATTGAATGAGGGAGAATTCCGTACTATTTAAAAAAAATGGAAGTAGTGTTAACTTCAGTAGCATGAATTTGTCTCTTTAAAATTAGTAAAAATGAACACAGAAGCACATAACTCAGTACTGTTAAGGGCAGTGTTGATAACTCTGGATATAAAAATATATATCAGGTTTTCATGGTCAAATATTTCTGTAATCAAGGTTAGCATGAGGCATTGGTTTCTCAGATATGTCAAATATAAAATATTAACATTTTAATGGTGTTTAAAATGATTCAAGGTGTCACTTCTGAAGCTATCACATTTGTCAAAAAATTGAAATTTATAGCATAGCAAAAACATGCTTTGTTTTTTATGCTTAGCAGTGTTACCATCTCTAAGATACAGAGTAAAACTTCCTTAGGAAGTTATTTCTGATGTTTTCTTACATGAATAACTCAAAGTTGGAGAACCTTTCATGTATTCTCAATTTTAAAGAGTTTTCTTTTTGAGAAAATGTTAGTCGTTGATTCCTGAAAGTCACTTGGTATAGTTTTACAAATACAGTAAAATGTTAAAAATACCATGTTCTAAATAACCCATCAGTCTAACATGAATGCTCTTGCTTTTCTCAGCAAGCAGAGATGAACTCCAGTCCAGAAAAGTTAAGTTGGACTATGAAGAAGTTGGTGTATGTCAGAAGGAAGTTTTGATAACCTGGGATAAGAAGTTGTTAAACTACAGAGCTAAAATCAGATGTGATATGGAAGATATTCATACTTCTCTTAAAGAAGGTATTGTGGATCATCTTGATCTTTTTTACTTAGAAAAGCTTCAGAAGTTTTTTGATTCATGAAGCTCAGGCGTACTTCTATCTTTGTGCTTTGCTTATAAAAAAAAAAAAAAAAAGAGGAAAGTAATTTGTTTCTGCCAGCAATCAGTGACTCAGTTGGTAAGAAATGGTGCAATAGAGGGACTGTCCCTGAGGAGATAGCAGACACCTTTTCTGTAGCTGTTCCTGCCTCCTCCAGCTACTCACAGCTCTGTGTTGTTTACCAAGAAAGGAGCTTATGCATTAGTACAGATCTTTGATCATAAAAATGATTAGACTTCAAAAAGGAAAAATAAACATCAAATTTGACTCATTTCTATCATTTGGTCAAAAATATTTATATACATACAGGCATATGTATATTCACCAACATGCATGTGTTTATTTATATAGAATTATATTCTTATTAGTTTCCCTTCCATCTATTTATTGTTTCAATTATTTCAGAAAAATTACTTTTATTTAGCCATTATATTACATTGCTGCACTGCCATATACAGTGACTAAACATCTAAAGTTTAAAATTAAAACTAACATGAATTCTTTGGGTTTATTTCTGTGACCCAGAATAAATATATTAAAATGAGAATCTTTACGGCCTGCATAAACTGGTTGTAAAATAAAAATCCAAAATATCCAAAGAAACCTGATAATGAATTTTGTTTTAAAACCTTATGATGAGTAAAACTGTTGCAGAGGCAAGTTTAAATTGATATTAATTTTGTAAGATGCAACATTTACAAGCCTAATATACTGGTGTTTTCCCTTGAAGATATGGAAATCCTAAAGATTTTCAATGCATGCATTATTCGGGAAACAAAATAGTGGTTAAGAAAATGAGTGCGAGATGTAGATTACACCATTCTTTGGTATGATTTTTAATGATGTTTTAAGGGTGCTCGTCTTTCCATTTCTTAGAGGGTACACTTTAAACTTCCGAGCTCTATACCCAAGGCCCTCCACAGTCCCTCCTCCTTCATCTCTCTGACCTCACCTTCTGCCTCTCTCTGCCTCGTATCAGGTGCTCTGGAGAGACCGAACTACTGAGTCCCTACATGTCCCAGGTCATTTCTCATGCGGAATGCTGCAGTCCTTACTACACTCCTTTTCCCTTAACTTTCTACCTGCTCCCCATTTCCATCGTTTTTTCTTTTCATCCCCTTTTTCTTCCTCCTCCTTTCTTTCCCCTTTACTCTGCCCCTGTCTGAGTGTTCACACATTCCTCCTCCTGCAGTGACCGTAGCCCACACTCCCAGCCTAGAAAATCCTATTCTCCTTCAGCTCTCAGTTCAAATAACGATTTCCTCAGAAATAGTATGCTCTTCCTGACCCCCGACCAAAAGGAATTAATTTTGCTTTATGATTCTTTCTCATGATTCTTTCTCTTTAATTATGCTTATAATTTTTAATTTTGTATTTATGTATATATTTGTTTAATGTGTTACTCACCGCCACTACTACACTTAGCATCTAAGACAGCATCTTGCACAAGTTATTTAACAAATGAATAAATGGGTGGATGAATGAATGAATGAAATGAAGAGGGAATGATTACTTCTAGAGATGTTAGGGAAAGATTCAGCAAAAGAATGGCATTCAGGCTCATCCATAAAAGACAAATAGAAATACACTTGGCATTTAGGTGGGGGATCTTAGAATTCCAAAAGGCAACGGTAAGAAAATGGAGGTGTGAAAATAATCATATGCTTCTTATACTTAATGTATAGTGGGGAATGGGAGCTAATTGGACTGAAAAAGGTAGTTTGGAGATACATAGTGGAAGGTCTTATAAATCACATCAGGTCAGCCTGAGTGGAACCTTTTGGAAGATAATACTTTTAGCTCATGCAAACTATGGCTTCATGGTCCGAAAAGATTAAACCTTCCTTTTTGACCAGCTGGAGCTCAGGAACTTCTTCCAGATCCAATCTGTCTGAACTGAAAAAGTTTAGTGAAATAAAATTACCTGCTCTGTACAGAATTGAATTCTGTTCTTCCCAGTGCTTGCTTCAAATCGGTATTAAAAACATAGTTTTAGCATATTTTGAATTGCTTGTGACACTCTTTGGTTTTCAAGCATAATGGAATTAATCTTTCATTATATATGCTAGTTATTTTCTTCTGAAAGACTGAAGGATGTTCTGGAGCACTCCAGTTATGCCTTCATGTTGTATTTTATCATTTTTATTATTCTATTCTTTATGACCATATAAAATGCAATTTAATTCTCTCTTACAAAGTTATTTGTTGATGACAAATATTTAGAAGTTACAGTATGAAGATTGGCATTTCTAACTAGCTTCAAACAAAATAAAAGGTGAAAATAGGCAGTAATACGTTCCAGAATTTGAGAATTTGGCCTCTGAAGCCAGACTTCTGGAGTTCTAATTCTAAACTGCCACTTTCTAGCTGTGTGAACTTGGGCAAGTTACTTAGTATTTTTTTTTTTTGCCTCAGCTTCACCATCTGTAAAGTGGAGATGATAGTAATTACCTCTTTGATCAGGTGGTGCTGAGCACCTGTACCATGCTCCATAGCGAGGCACCTCGACAAATGCTGTGTTAGGCACTCACTCATCTTGGCTGATGTTGTTGTTAATATTGCCGTTATCATCAATGTTATTGGATGGTTTTCTTTTGGAAGACTGCAGCAGCTACAGGATGAAACTTGTCAGAATGTGCTTCTGTCAGTACACTGTACTGCCCGATCATATCGTGGCCTGTGGGACGGTACAGCTGCCTATTTTCAAGCACTGCGTAGTTCATCAGCTTCATTCCAGAGTTCAAGACCTTGCTTTTTATCTTTGGTTATAGGTGTTCCCAAAAGTCGGAGAGGAGAAATTTGGCAGTTCCTAGCTTTACAGTATCGCCTGAGGCATAGATTGCCTAATAAACAACAACCTCCTGCGACGTCCTATAAAGAACTTTTAAAGCAGCTTACTGCCCAGCAGCATGCTATTCTTGTGGATTTAGGTATGTTTGTCACATCGGTTACAAAAATAAACAATGGACTCTTTTTCTTGAGTATTTTTTTTTTGGTTTTGGTGTCGATAAATGGTAACCGTTAGCCTATGCAGAGTTGCTGACTTTGTCCTTTTTTAAGGGGAAGTTGGCTTTATGTCTATCTGATTGAAGACACCATAAATGCCTGAGTAAAAATGAAGTTTTCATCCCCAAACTTGCCATTTGAAAAGGGAGTTATCTTATACCTTATATCATTATAAAGGTATTATTATTAGGTACACTGAGTTCCTATGTTTTGAATAACTGACTTGTTTGTGGTGGACAATTATCTCAATCAACGCTGGCTTTGAAATAAGTTAGAATAGGATAAAAGGGATGCTAAAAAAATGTAACTGAAGTCTACTAAGTATTGCAGGACATATTGCTGGAAATGAGCCTTCGAATATGACTTTAAAAAGCAACACAATAAGTGATTATGTTATGGACGTCGTGACTACATCTCTATAGGAAAAGAAAAATGAGCAGTCCCAATGTGAATGGGTGATTGATTAGTGACCTGAGGGAGAATTTCCAGAGATGGCATTATAAAGCTATCTCTGTAAATGCTGAATTTCAAATAACTTAAGAAAGTAAAAATAGTATGACTTAAATAGTATGTTGTCTCTAGTTTTTCTTTAAATTAACATAATACATATTTTATTATTTTAAAATATCTAAATTATTGGATTAAATATTATATATTGACATTTGACTATTTCATCTATATCCCTAAAAATCGATATATTTAAAGTGGACAGATATGTTACTTGAGTCCATTTGTGAAAATAAGAGCTTACCTTATATTTAGAGTCATTTTTGTATTTTATGTTAGGGCATGTGAAAATCACTGGCCAAAACATAGTTTTGATCTCTGTTCTTTTTAGATGACACACAGCTTTTGTTGGGAAAAAGCTCAACTCAGTTAATATTTTTGTGTCCAATAGAATTAAAGAAGAGAATTTTACAGAAAAAAACCCGAAAACTTCAGTTCTTGTCCTAATTTTACCACTGAACTGTGGTTTTAGGCAAATTTCTTTGCTTCTGAGTTTCTCAGTCCTCTCTCTTTAATGAGGACATTGAAATAGGCAATTCCTATGTAGCCCCACAGATCTGTGACTGGAAATTGATGATGAGACTAGAAATTGGGATGGTACATTTGGGCTAGTAAAGATGTCCTAATAAAGAACAAGCAATGATGAGATCTGATTACAGGGACTTATTTATATAACTTATTTATAGTTTTCTTTAGCAACAATTTTAACTGAGAAAGTAAAATTATCATTTTAAAAATTGCTTATTTGACTCTACTTGTCGCCATCTGTGTTTCCTCAGTGAGTTCTTGTTATTTTCTCGTGTCTTCCCCTTACTTGCTCTGCAGAATTAATTTTATCAGTTCCTGGTTGGGGGGTGGGGGCGAAAATCACTTTTAAGCATATGTGGTAGAAAACATTTAAAAGACTGGCATTCTTACAAGCTTAACTGACACGAGTAGTCATTTCACAGGGAAGCTAACATCCCCCTTCATTTGCACGGCACAAGGAAAGTCCCTTGCTAGTATACACAGCTTTAGTGGTGGAGATGGGTTTGTTTCATGGTTTAGTACAGTGATTCAGGACTGATCGTGTTTGCTTGCTGAAGTGTATCTATGGTAATATGATACACAGAGGTGAATTTTAAGGGGAATTTCATTGAAGTTAGCTTGACCTTTAGTTTCCTTGTCCTTTTTGGATATACTGAAAAAAGAAGAGGTCTAGATGTCTCGTGGAGGTGGTTTAAGAAACAGAGAGCAAAGAATATTTGGAAAAGAATTATTTCCTGAGTGATAGACTGAATATAAAATAAAACAACCCAAAAGTCCCTCCAGTGTCATGTTACAAAGAAGCAGGACTAAATTTGTGTAAAGACTACTAAGGTTCTTTCTAAGTAATATCATACCTCATAGAATTCTGACTTCCGTTGTAGGGTGGTCTTTATGTGAACTTAGAATCTGCCTCGATTTGTAAATTTTTAAAATAATTCTCCTGGGAGTTTTTTTTTATGAATAGGCCTTTGATTTGTTCATAGACCTTTTTTTTTCCCCCAGAAAGAACTACTTTTTAGCATAAAATGTTTGCTTTCCTATCATATATGTGGAGATAGGGTGGTGTTCTGCTGTCATGTAGGACTTAGGACTTGCTCATGAGAGAGTCTTAGTTACGTGGGTACTCTGAGCGGTTCTCACTAGTTTGGAAAAGAGTATTTGTTTATTCCAGGAAATCACTGAATTGTACTGTCACAACGGTCTGCAGTGCATCACGATGTCTCAGAAATACTTCTTTTCTTTTCCTCTGCAGGAAGGACATTTCCTACTCACCCGTATTTTTCAGCACAGCTTGGGGCAGGCCAGCTGTCACTCTTTAACCTCTTGAAAGCCTACTCATTGCTGGACAAAGAAGTGGGTTACTGTCAGGGGATCAGCTTTGTGGCCGGAGTCCTGCTTCTGCACATGAGCGAAGAGCAAGCCTTTGAAATGCTGAAATTCCTCATGTACGACCTGGGCTTCCGCAAGCAGTACCGACCCGACATGATGTCGCTGCAGGTGAGGCTGTAGACCTCCGCGAGGGCTGTGTGAAGTGTGAAGCTGTTCCTGGACGTCTTAGCTGCAGTCCTCTTCTTAATTTATTTTTTTAATTAAAATTATTGGGGTGATATTGATTGATAAAATCAAATAGGTTTCAAGTGTAGAGTTCAAAAATCCGTCATATGTATATTGCATTGCAGTAGGAACCCTCTTCTAAATTACAGCAGATTTGAGGAAATTTGAACCCAGTTGTCTTGGAACTCCCATAAATGTAGAGCCATGTTTCAGTCCATAGTTTTAGGGAGGGATTTGCGATTTTGCTAAACCTCTAAGAAATGCTTACACATTTCTCCTCTTTAGTTTGCTTTCCTTAGCATCTAGGTTTCTAACAAGAAGTTCAAATTTTATTCTCTTCCTTTGAATTGAGGTAGGCATGATACCCAATTAGTCATAATATTATGTTTTAGATAAGAAGTAACATATTTAAAAATATTTTTAAAATATATTTTCCTTGGTTCCCAGTGTTCAGTTTTGTCATTTAATATTTCAGTTACCAATCCACAAGCAAAAAAGGATTGTGTTTTCTCTTGATGAATTTTATAGTAAATGGTATTTTCGTGAGAGGATGAGTGGAGAGAGAATGCTCCGTTTTTCTTTACTCTTCAAGATAAAATTTGCCTAGGTAGATATGGCTTTGCTCTCAATGTTGCATTTTTGGGTGTGAGTTCAGATGAAGGGTGTTCCCCAGGATTTGTAAATCAAATACGGTGATTTGATTCCTAACTGATGACTATTCATAGGTCTGTAAACATTCCACAAGTGAAATAATAATGACTATGAAAAGTTTTAATTTTCACTTTTTTCTAGACAGTTTACCTGTACCTGGTAAATCAGATATGAAGCATTGGTGCCCTTGTAAGGAATTAAATAGCTCAGATTTCCAGAAATACCAATTTGGTAGCTATCATTAGAATTTCAGAGAATGGAGAGTTCCTGTGAGTAGTTGATTTTGATCCATAAATAGAAAGATAGGTACAGCTATCACTTTAAAAATGCAATGATTTTTCAATTTAAAAATCTCATCAATATTTGATATTATAAAAATTCATATAAATTTGATTTAAACATTAATATAATGAGTTGCAATTACCAAGAAATATTATATCTATACTTACGAAATGAAGATGTTTTAAAATATTTGATTGTAATGGGCCACAAGATGGGGGACCTTATTCTAGGAGAGTAGATCTTTTTACTCTATAAAGTGAGATACAACACTTTTCCACTTTCTAGAGCAAAAACTGGTTTTTATCCAGTCAATATGACTTTCAAATGTGGAAGCAGCAGGGGCCTGAGATCCCTTGATGTCTGATTACCTGCACGTCTGAGCTTGGGCATTGCAAGCTCTCCGTCTTAGTTACCTTATCTGTGAAAGGAGGGAGTTGAGGTCTCTTCTAACTATGTCTCATCATGTTTTGTGTCTGCTGTTTTCTGGTTAAGTATAAAAGCATCAGATCTTTTTATATGAAGTCTTCGGTCTCTACTTTTTTCCACCTTCTCTCTCCTACCCTTCTCATCTGTCTCTGCATCTTCCCTCTGCTAGTTCTAGCTCTTCGTCTGAAGATTTGCCATGTTATCTATAAGATAGAATGGAAGAATTATTTATTCTTAAAAAATAGCATTTTATTATTAAAGTTTCTTTTGAAGAAAGACTGAATCGTGTTTTTATTTGCCCTTTTCAAAAGAAATTTAATGGAAGAAATGTTTTCCACTCCTAGTTTAGAATGTAAGGGAAACAAGTAAGGTCCTTCTAAAAAAATCAACCAGTGAAGTATTGCTTCTGTGTTGCAATCATAACCTAACAAAAACAGAATGTTTTTGATGCTATGCTTTTTTTATCCTGCCAATTAGACTTCTCTGATTTTCATGCTACCAAAATACTAATTCTTCTATTGACATAGCTCAGTATGTCTAGTTTCTAAATTGTAAATGGCCTAAAGTAAATATATGATGTTTTTCAATATGACTTATTAAGATAATAATCTCATTTTTTAAACTCTTATGTTTGACTGTGGCTAAGCTTCTTATTTTATAGCTATGACTTCCTGTGGCTCTTTAACTCTTTCTTTTAAAGTTTGTGTGGAACCTTAGTTTCCACAGATAATAGAAATAGATTTATCCATAGATAAATATTAAGCAAATAATTTTCTCTTTATATATAGTACTTTGATTTTTAGTTTTGTGCTCTAGAAAACAACAGTTGCTGAATTCACAATATAGCTGAATATTTTAAAGTATTTTTATAGAGCTAATTAAGGGTGCTATTTTGATGATATCACCTAGTGAAAGAAGTTTTGTTCAATTTTATAAAATATTGTATATATTTAACGCCATAATGTTAAGCTGATATAACTGATCAAGGAACCACTGCTCAATCTGTTTACTGTGTGGATAAAAATATAAATTAAAGCACAATTCACAGATTTGTTTATTATTTGCTACTGCTTAATTTTTAGTTACCACAGATATGAGTTCAGAGGTTGCTATATTCTGCCTTTATAATTTTTTTGAAATATCAGTAATCAACTCAGTAGCCACATAAAATAATTTCTTCTTTTAATACTAGAAAGATTTAGAGTACGCTTTTTGCTTTAATCCCCTCTGTCATGAAAAATATGCTGTTGGAATACCTTGGATATTAGAAATCACATCTCAAGCTTCTGGCTCCAGACATTCTAAGCCTGCCAGTGTCTTAGCATTGCAGATTGCCTGATGGCCAGAGCTCCATCATAAATCAGATGCTGAGTCCAGCAAACAGAGTCAGGCTTTGCTTCTGAACCGAATGTGGTAGGTTCTTTAGAATGGAGGCTTTTCTGGAATTGGTCTGAAATTAGAATGGACCTTCCATTCTAATCCTGGATCCAAAACATGAGAGTCCTGAACCAGGACAGTTCTGATTAAATTCCAAAAACCTTCCTACATGAGGAAAAAGGGCCATTTCCATGTATATGTGAAACCAAAACACACATGACAGCGAAACTTGCTCAGTGGTCTTAGATGAGCTTTTGGTGACTTGCTTTTATGACCTCAGTTAAGTGAACATGGACTTTAATATCAACTTTAACATAATAATAAAAAAACCCATTGCTTTTATTTATTGAATATAAGTGCATTTGTTATTAAATATTAGAGTAATAAAATTAAAATTAGTATATGGTATGCATCCTCAGATAAATGAGTAATATTTTATTTTTCTTGTCCAAATTAACCTTAGATTCAGATGTACCAGCTGTCTAGACTCCTTCATGACTATCACAGAGATCTCTACAATCATCTTGAAGAAAATGAAATCAGCCCCAGTCTTTATGCTGCCCCCTGGTTCCTCACATTGTTTGCCTCTCAATTTCCATTAGGATTTGTAGCCAGAGTTTTTGGTAAGAGATGCCTATGATCAAATAGAACAGCGTTATTCCTTCCAAGAAGTATACTTCTAGCTGATTGTTTTATCATGTGTTACTGAGAATAGCAAATTGCTAGTGGAATTTAAAAATGTGTCGGGCTCTATTATGAGAGTAATTTGAAACCATATTGGTCTTAAATAAAATTGAAATTGTGAGGGAAAGAAAAATCAGTCTCTTGTATTTGAGTAAGCTATAATGGAGCACTTATTTTCATTTATACTTAAAAATCGGGGTATACTTTTTTTTATCCAAAATAAGAATTTACTATAATAAGAACTTTTCATACATATCTTTCCTGCCTCTGGTTTTTTCTTCCCTATGGTCCTCTTCATCCTGGATCCAAAACACAGAGAGACATGTTCTCTGACTGGGTCAATGGTAGTGCCTACGTCAGTGTTATTTCCAAAGGCATTTCTTATTCTGACTTTTCGTTGTTAACAGGGTAGCCAAAATTCATTGCTTAAGTGACTCTCCTTTCATGCCAGTGCAGTGGTGGTGCCAGTCTCTAAGACTGGGGGACTCAGGGAAAAGCACTGAGCACAGGCACTAGGGCCCGGGCAAGTTATTGCATTCCTGCCTACCTCCATCACAGCGCTAGGCACCGGGTCCTGCCTACCTCCATCACAGCGCTAGGCACTGGGAATTAAAAAGAGAGCATGATGGTCCCTTTGGGGGCCCTTAAATCTATTCTCAAGTCTTTAGTTAGGTTTGTCTGAGTTCATTCCTTAAAAAGCAAAAACTAGAAAAAAGAAGTCATCTCTTTCCTAGAGGTTTGTTTTAATGATGTTCAGGACGCCAATGACCTCGGAATGGGCTCCCAGTTTCCGTGTTCTGCTCATCTATCTGGCATGCACAGCACAAGTCATCAATATTTATAACTGTGCTTTTGCTAAGTTGGAGCTTTTTGTCAAATTATGACTGTTGGCCCAATTGTAGTTAATTAATAGTATTAGAAATAAATTAAATGAATAGAATACAATGAAAATATCAGATAATAATAAGGAAAACTGTTGTTTGGAGAAACTTCAATTTTGAAGGTATATGTGTAATATGTCTACATATGCCAGATGACAAAATATGGTATCTTTCTTATTGTAAACTGTTGTTTAGAAAGTTAAACACCACATTAGCAAGTAATACAATATATAGACAAAGAACAGTGAAAGAGTGAAGTCAAGATTCACGGAATCCAATTTTCACCAGATTTCTCTTCTTTATTGACTATACATGACTGTTTTTCTCCAGTGAAGTTTTCTCTGGAGCTTGGGTTCCTACTAATAGGTCTTCTATAAATTCATATATATTTTTCTTCTTTTTCTTAGAGAACAGTTTATCAAATCAAAATGCTGTTACGATGTTTCAGGGCATCTCTCTTTGACTTATCCTTGGAAGCTTGATTTCAGAGTTCAAGAAACAGATATCCTCAGCGGTTCATTTTTTGCTCTGAGAATATGATCGATGCTGTCAGTGCTACAATAGCTGCTCAATCCTTTTCTTTGAATTTGGTAAAGAATAGAGACTCTCAGGAAAGAGAAAGATGCATGAAAGAAAAATGACCATGTTTGAAGTAACTGTTTCCCATTTCCCTCTTTTTAAAGACTCCCTCTTGTTTATTATTGATTACAGAGTGGAAGAGATTGAGAGAAACTTTCATACAAAAGTGTAGTGGATTCTTTGCAAAACTAGTGCGTGTTTGTATTTGTTAGGAAGTGGAATGGGATATCCTCTGAAGCCAGGGTAGCTTTTCTTTTTCTCTCTCACTTCTGATTTAGATTACATATTGGTTTTGATTTTTCTTTTAAAGTTTTTTTTTTCTTTAATTTCTTGCTCTGCTATCAGTTTAATTACATAGTAACTGGTTCATTTACTTTTTTATTATGGTAATGTAGTTTAGATAGTACAAACTGGTTACGATGATGTGTTTTTGTATTTCCCCCGCCCCTGAAGAATTTAAATACCAGTTGAGTAAGTGTCTTTGAGGTTTACTTAGTCTCCATTAAATTTGCCACTAAAAATTATAAACACATAGACGAAGAGATATTCAATTTATCTTTTTACCCTGACCTTATATGAGATTCCTAAATAAGAAGTATAAACATGTTTGCTTGTTTTATTTTCTTATATATATATACACACATATATATATTAATCTAGATGATTTTGACCAGCTAGTTTTCTTTTGCAAAATATTCAGTGGTTCCACTGTAGTAATTATAAACAACAACCATAACAAAAACACACAAAAAACTATTACCACAAAGAACATGCTATTTGCAATAGCGGATGCATAATTTTGATCATGAAAATTCTATCTTTTTTTTAGATATAATTTTTCTTCAGGGAACCGAAGTTATATTTAAGGTTGCACTTAGCCTACTGAGCAGCCAAGAGACACTTATAATGGAATGTGAAAACTTTGAAAGTATTGTTGAATTTCTTAAAAGCTCTCTACCTGATATGAATACAACTGAAATGGAAAAAATTATCACTCAGGTATGATTTAAATGACAATAAGATACAAGATTATACAGCACTTTCCTCTACTGATTGTATATTAAATGTTTTAGTGTAAAGTTGTAGTTTTGCTTGACAGAGTTTGTTTTTTTTTTTTTTTTGGATCAGATATATTTTATTTAGAAATAAGACTGTTGTGAAATTTCTATATTGTGATATTGTCTATGTGGCTATGCACAGGAAAAGTGGTTCAGTGCTACATAATGAGTTTTTAAAGAATCTTTAAATTTAAACCAATGGTAAAACTGGAGATAGAACTGACAGAGTTAGAAATACCTAATAAGTGAAAAAAAAAAAGAGAGAGAGAGCCACTTACCTTTGTAATATTGTTCATTCTGTTTAAAAATATATGAGGAGTACATGTGGCCAGAGCATAGGCTTTGGAATTAGACAGTATTGGGTTTGCATCATCTAGCTCTTTATTATTTTTTTGGCTTGCACATCTCAGCCTAATGTCCTAACCCTAGTATTCTCACTTTCAAAATGGGACAGTACTGATGTGAAGGGTTTTGTGAGGCTTAAATGAGGAGACTTGTATCAATCAGGGTCCCTTGCAGGAAGCAGAGTCTACCTTCCATGATTCAAATGCAGACGAATTTACAGAAGTGTGGACAGGGTTAACGGAACCAAACATGCATGTCCAAATGCCCAAAAACTAGGAACAGAGAGAAGCTGTTCGTCACCATGGTGCTGAGGGGACAAGGGAGGATATAATGGCGTTACCAGGCCCAGCGAGTGCAGGGACCGTGGAGGCGGGATCTCTGGTGATTGTTGGTGAGCCAGGCAGTGAAGGCAACAAGGAACACACACCCAGCCCATTTCTCCTCTGACCTGCTGGCCCCATCTACTGGCCATACCCAGCCAGAAGCCAGCAGGAAAGGAAGTGAGGGGAAGTGCAGGGAACCCAGGTCTGCCTCTCAGGGTCCAGCAGAATAGACGAAGACCGAGAAGCAAATGAAAAGTAATCAGGGCACCATTTATCCAGTCTCTGCTCTTCATAGGGACCAGGTAAGTGGTAGTTATATACTGATGTAGTTCAGATGACATGAGCAAGCTTAAGACCAGATTTGTAAATGAAGCTGTCATCCTTTATGAGTATTGGTAAAGTTTGCCAGTTTCATAGAGGCACTTGGGCAGAAAAAGGAGAGTTTAGAGCAAGAAAAAGGGAGTTTGAGATCTCATTCTGGTGCCCTGCTACCCCACACCTGTGTGACAGTGGGCAGGTTATAACCTCGCTGAGTCTTAACATCCTGCCTTACAAAATGAGAGTAACAATAATGATCTTAGTACTTTTTCACATTTATAGGAGCAAGTGTAACCAGTTAGGTCGCAGAATTTCATACTGTAATCCACACTATACCATGAATTTATTATATTACATGTACAATTTTCTTTCCATTACGTGGAATCTAATTCACAAGAGGATTATTCTGCAAATATCTATGAACGGCTTTTATTTGTAAAAAGCTCTACAATCTGAAAAGCATAGCTTTTGTGTACATATTTACTTATTATGTATTAATTCTTCAGATGACCTTTTGAGACTAGCAAAGCAGTCAGAGATTGTGCTTTTAGAGAAAGGTGATCTCTGATTTGAAATCAGATCACCTCTCTCCTAAAATTAATGAGGGAATTGCTTGGTTTTGGAGATTATTCTTAGGGGTTAGTAGATGGAATTTATAGGCAGGTAGATTTGGACTCGATGTTATAGAGATTTTTCTAACAATTAGAGTTGATTAGTTGTGGAATGAATTGCTGATATTAAAGGAGACTTTGACAAGGTTTATTTATGGTCACTGTAAAAATGCAAATAATGCAGAAAAGCACAAAGAAGAAAATAAAAGTAACTACAAATCTCAACACCTTGAGGTATAAAACCTTTTAAACATCCTTTCACACATCTCTCTTTGCTTACATACACATACAAATATAGGTGTAGTTTTATGTAAATGAAAACATACTATACATGCTATTGTGTAACCTGGATTTTTAAGATATGTAGTATTGAACATTTTTCATGCTGATAAATATAGATCCAAGCCATCATTTTTAATTGTTTAGAAGTCCATTGTGTCCATACTCACTAGCAGGGAAAAAGTGATGCTTGTTTGAGAGGGATAACCAGGTTGTCTAGAAATCACACTTAAATTCTAAGATTTGAGTATCTCTAGCGATAGTAGGATAAGTTAGTCAGATTCTCTGTGGTTTCTTTTCACAGTTTAGTGTAAACACCGTTGCTTAAATGGCAGCTACTGTCTTACCTTCCTTCTCAAATTTAGACTAAGGAGGGCTTACTTGCCCTTTAACTGCTAGGCAACCTGTCTTCCTATTTGGTAGTGATATGGGAGGCAGAGGCAGCCCCAACTAACCCCTACAGCTCTGTACAGTGCTTAAGATGTGCAATTGTGAAGATTCTCTGTGTGATAGAATATGTGAGGGACTCCTAAGAGGCTCACATGGATTAGCAAATGGATGAAAATATTTAGTGTAAGACCTTGTTGTCCCATTTACAAATCATTAGAAAAGCTTTGGGTCTCATTATTATAGAAATAGCCAATGCAATTTTGCTTACTAATCAGCAAAGATGATCTCTAACATAGATAAGAGTTACTCAGTGACTGATGCTGTTTATCCGGTATGCTACATTTTGGGAGATAGTTACTAGATTATGTATATTTGGGTTGCCATATACCTTTGAACATTGACTTTTTCTAGTATCTTGGCCTTATTATGAGACTGTTTCAGATGTGTAGAAATAGTCATTTGTCCTTATATTGCCAGTCACTCTGGTTAGTCTTCCTTTCAGTGTGTCATACCATTCCTAATAAGTATTTGGAAATCTCTATGAAGTACACCAGATACACAGACTGTATCTTGGCATACGTACTGAAGGTCAGACTAACCCACGGTGTTTTTCATGGCAGGTTTTTGAGATGGATATTTCTAAACAGTTACACGCTTATGAGGTGGAATATCACGTCCTGCAGGATGAGCTTCACGAATCTTCGTATGCCTTTGAGGACAGCGAACCAGTGGAGAAGCTGGAGAGGGCCAATAACCAACTCAAAAGACAGAACATGGACCTCCTAGAAAAACTGCAGGTCAAGAGACAAAGATGTGACCACATGGCAATTCAAAGCAGAACCTGGTTAAATGCCTATTGGGTGTTGCAAATATTTGGTTAAATTGAAGGGAGGAGGGGTTGCATATAGGACATTGGGACCGGCCTGGTGGGAGAAATAAATGAGGTGGGGGGTGCCGTAAATGCGGAGGAAGTGGCAGAGCAGCAGAGTAAGCTTGGTGTCCATTTAACATTTATGTCGGGGAGAGATGGGATAAATACGATGGAGGCAGAATTGGAAATAACCTTCAGTGTGAAGCAGAAGAGCATGGCTTTAATCTTGTTGAGAGGAGAAATCTCTCCAAGTTTTGAGCCATACTTTAGAAAGAAAGCCCAATTTTGAAACTTCACTGAGAACAGATTAGAGTGAGGAGAGAAGGTAGGGAGGCCAGCAAGAAATCATTTGCATAAATCTGATTGGGGATGATGAAGATTGTCTATTGTTAAACTCACATAAATGGAAAGGAGATAGGTTTGAAAGAATTGAATAAAAACATGTAATACATAATCTGTGCCATCAAGAAGTTTACAATTACTAGGGAATATAAAATACTATATATTTATTTATAAATAAATACACACTAACAAATGTAATAAGCAGTTTAGCAGAAGTTGATATTCTGCATCTGCAAGTTGTATAATGTGTGCTGAGTATTCAAGCCATGAGGGGCGGGGCTTAGGAATGTTGGGGGAGGTTAGAAGGTAGACCTTCTAGAGGGGATGGGAAGATGAGTTCCAAGTTAGAGCTTAAGTGCCTAATGGCTCCGTGGTTTCTGCTTATCCCCCACTTCCCCACACTGCACCTGTTTTCAAGCTAGAGAACACTACAGACTGCTTCTGTGTAGTGAGTACTCTGGACCAGCTAGGAGAGAAATAGCTCAGAAATGAGGGAGCTCTAGAGTAATTGCTCCCCAAGAATAAGAACACTAACCTCCTTTGATTCATCCAACATTAGCTCTGGCCCATAGAAAATGTTGTGCTTTTTCCTAAAGACCAGTGTCTATTTTCAAAAAGATAAAATAGTTGGGGTATTCGTTATTACATGAATATTTCAATGGTGATTAATTGAGCACTTCCTTACTAGGGAAGTGGGTTTTTACCTGCTTTACATAATGATTTTTATTAATGGTGACAAACATTTTTATTGACAGTTCAGTGTTGTCATCACGTCTGGGTTCCCAGGTTACGTGGGCACCTCTGACACCTGTCAAAACAGAGGATCCAAGTATGTATTTAGAAAACCCTCCATTTCCAGTCAGAGAGTAAAAAGTCTCTTTTAGCACTTCAAGGCAGTGTGAGGAATCTCCTGTTTCCTCATGTCGGGCCCCACTCACTCCAGAGGAGCCCCAGCGTGTGAAGGGAGGGCCCTGACTCCTTTGGCACCATGCCTTAATATTGCATTTTTGGTAATATTTGGTGGAATGAGATGTATTTTGTTAGAACCATCATTATATTTTAGAGAAACCTATAAATCTCCATTTCATGAAAGGTTTCAGAGTATTTGCTTCCCATATTATTTTATTAAGTCATATGGTATGCTTGGTTAGTATCTGTACAGTCTGGCTGCTGCTGGAATGAAGAACCAGAGTCTTCAAATTTTTGATTTGGAGGATTTTGTGTTCTTTCCCCCAAACAGATAGCTCATGCTAAAATCCAGACCTTGGAATCCAATCTGGAAAATCTTTTGACCAGAGAGACCAAAATGAAGTCTTTAATCCGGACCCTGGAACAGGAGAAAATGGCTTATCAAAAGACAGTGGAGCAGATCCGGAAGCTACTGCCCGCCGATGCTCTTGCCAATTGTGAATCACTGCTCAGAGACCTGAACAGCAACCCTAACAACAAAGCCAAGACAGGAAACAAGCCATAACTGAAGCAGGGAAGTCTCAGCAGACCATGCTCTGAAAATGATTCAGGAAGGAAGAGTCTGCATGCCGCTGGCCCCCAGTGCTGGACACTGGCACCATGGAACTGCCTGTCTGGTGCTGAGCCCTCGTCCAAGCCGGTGGGCCTCGCTCTCATTAGAGTTTGCCAATCTTAAGCCATTGTAGGCTGGTTTTTGTTGGTGGTGGTCACTATGTACATATATACATAAATGGACACAAACAGTTCATGCTTTCAGATTAAAAGGGGTAGATGTATATTTAGAGCAGTTTTTTAAATCAAAACTTCATTAAATCCACACCAAAGGGAAGTGAAAGTGAAATTCCCCTTGGACACCTGTGAAATCATTTTTTTCTTTGACGCCTGTGAAATCATTTTTTTCTTTGTAGTGAAACAAAGCTAGCACATCTTTGTATATTGAAATACACTTGAAAAAAATGAATGTATTTTTTTCTCCAAAGAATAGGATGTTTCACTTGATGGTGGAGAGGTGGAAATATTTGTGTAAATTTATGTGTATCTGTCTTAAAATGTACTGATATTGTATATAACAGGAAAATGACTGATTGCCAGTCAGGCTCCTATGATTTTTTTTCAGGATAATGGGAGCCTTCCTCCGCTGCCTGCTTTGTGCCAACTAGCATGATGTGTCTACATGCACTTTGAGTCTGGTTAGGCATTACTTTCGACATGCCTAAGAAAAAAGCAAGACGTGGTGGCTGAGTCTACCCACCCGGTTCAAGGTGAAACAGTACATTGCTAATTTTCTAGCTAATTAGACCTGCATTATAACTCAAACTAAATATATCAGGTCTCAAAACTTTAATTTAGTACCCAAATTGTCTAGATCGGCTTTCCCCCATTTTATTTAAATTACTCCTGCAGTACTTAACAGACTTCCCTTTACTTGGTACCACAGTTGATGACAAGAATTTGCCATTTTCTCACCAATATGTGGGAGCTCTTACTTTAGTTCTCTTTATGTTCAATGAAAGATAAAGAAGTATAATTATAATTGGTTTTCTAAAGATGATATTCTGTGTTCAGATTCTTTTTTTTTTTTTTTTGGCCAGTTGTTAGAATCTGATATGCTCATGATAATCTTCCCCTTACATGTGAAAATTTATGAGAACTGTGAAATGTTTAAAACAATCTGTTGAAATCAATTAGAAGGGAGGGGGAAAGTGGCGCCAAGCCCTTCGAAAACCTACAATTCTGCATTTTGACTCCCAACTCTCTCAGCCACAGACAGCTTATTAGAAGACATTCTCGCATACTGGGTGTGTGGAAGGAAAGTAATTTTCAAAGTACACATTCGATTCTCCATTTCCGAGATGATTCTATGATAGTGCCTCTGAAAGTTGGTGCAGCATTTTTGCCTTTCCGTACAATATTTATCATTACTGCTTTTTGCAGTACTTATGTCATCACAGATGGATTATCTGGGATACTCTTCTTCAAAGGGAGTTTGTTATACACAAGCTACAGTGTATTATAGAGTAGAAGAGTACAGCTCTAAAGGCTTCGGAGAGTTGTAGTGAGCAGATGATGAGCACCTGAAACCCTCCTGCACAGCCATACTCAGTGTAAATGTAATCACTCTTGTTATAAATCAGCATGCCCTCTAATCCAGGCAGTTTCTTAAAAGAAAATAAAGTCTTATTAGTAAAATTAGTGTAATTTCTAGGTTGTAGAAAATGCTGATTTTAAGTACCCCATTCACTTGGGGCCGCCGACTGATTCACTGCTTGGATTTCCCTTCAATTTTTCTATTCGTAGGAGAAGTTTTTCCTATGAGGGATGTGATGAATATCACCTGGTGTTTGTTTTCATCAGGTGATGGAAACTACATGATGTGTGTGATACACAGGTGGTAGCCAAGGAATCTTCAAGTTGGGAAAATAAACTTTTCCTTTCAGTTATTCAGTTTAAAGTAAATTTTATTCTGGATCTTCAAAGTCAACATTATGAGTTGTATTATGGTGTTCAGAGATTGAGGTGTCTTGGATACAGTATTTCTTTTGAGAATGAATTTCCTTTTTCTTTTGTGATTTTTTAAATGTTGTATCAGTTATGCTTCCTGCATTGTTACATCTTCATCCAATATATGTAATGTCTAGTTCATTTCCAATAAATACATTGCTACAGTCTCCTTGGCTTACTGGTTTTACTTTTGTTTATAATAGGAGAGAAAAAGCTCTTGGTTAGAGTCTTTTACAAAATCTGCATGGGTTGGATTATTGCTACTTAAAATCGGTTCACTGGTAATCCTTTTTAATAAAATCAGAGACAAGGAAGATAATTTTTAGAAACATTTATGAAACTGCATTATTGGTTACCAGTTTTCAATTTTTTTTCCCACTGGAGCTTTTGGCTGATGAATGTAAAAAAAAAAACGACACTGACGGATTTGCATTCTACCCCTTTGGTTTCCTGTGCCCCCTCACAGATAGCAAGGGAGAGTTAGACAATAAGAAAACACATTTTTAAATTGAGTTAGCTCCTGAATAAGAATTTAGTCACTTATGGTGCATATGATGTGAATACATTTACATAAAATACATATCTTAAAAATATTCTCAAGTGTGTTTGGAATCCAATAAAAGATATTGTATCTTCTTGCTAACTTTAGGACTAAACATTTAAATATTTTACAGTACATGAAGTAAACATTTTGAGTGTCAGCGTAGGCTTATGTAGTATAGTCTTTTAATATCCATCTTGACTTACCCATTTTATCACCATTCCATCTTTTTTTTTGCACTGTGCCAGATTACAAATAGGAAATCTGTCAACTGATGTATTTAGTACTCTACCACAATGTGTCACTCTTACCAGCTGCAATATATTGAGAAAAGCACTGGATTTAAGGTGGAAACTTTTAGATCTGAGTTTTGGTTCCACCACTCTTATTTATTCATTCAACAAACAAGTCTGTCTGTCATGATTCCAGATGTTTATGTGTGACAAAAAACAAAGACAAAAACAAAACCTGTGATTTGACTGAATTTAAATCTATTTAGGATATTTAGGGACATGAAAGGTGTACAGTAGACAATAAGTCTTTACTTTGAGAAACAATGTGGAGAAAGAAAGGACTAACAGATTAGAATAAGGGGTTTCTGAGATTATGTCTGTTCTTAGCATTGTACTATATTGACGGCAGGATGACTTGGTGAGTGGGTGGAGAGAATCTCAATATTTTGGAGCACTGGTGTTTGATAAAGTAATGAAGCAGTATCAATAAAAAATAATAAGCCATTTTCCCTTGACAGAATTCTCTAGACTATCTAGGAAATGAGCTTTCTTTGTATTGGGCGAATAAAAATTGAAAAATGACTTACTGTGACTGTAACTTCTGTGTTAACATCATTTAAATGAAAGTCACTTCAAAACATTTTGTAGATGTATTTGGTTCTCTGATACCTAGTTTCTCTTCAACTCAGAGTTGCATTATCTCTTTTGATTTAGGGAAATTTTAATTATTACATAAACACATGCATTATGCAATCTGGAACTCAAATTGGGAAACAGTACCTCATTTTGTATTAATAATTTCATTGTCAGGATTTTGAATAGGAAGAATAATCAATTAGTGGATGATTTGAAGAACATAGACTAATCTCAGGCATGTCTGAAAATTTGCATCATTTAATTCAATTCATACAATATTTACTGAACATTTACTGTGTACGCTGTACCCTGGGAGAGAGACACAGATAAATATCTCTGTTTCAGTTCCGCAAGTTTCATAATAAGATGTTTGAAGCTTTATTTGTCCATAAGTGAGGAAGCAGTTGTGTCCAGGAGGGTTGGCAGGAAAGCAATGGAAACTTTTAAGTGAGCCTTGAAGTGTCAGAAACAGATCGACAGGAAGACAAGTGTGTGTGGTGGCGGGGGCGCGGGTGGGTGGGGGGGAGAATGGGGGGAACAGAGACTATTAACCAGACTTTAAAATCTTTGATGAACTATTCCTCAAAACACTCCCTCTGTGGTGACTAATTCAGTCTATAGCAGCTTGCCTGACTAACAACAAAACAGGAGTTTGGGATCTACAGTGAGGAAGACTACCTAAGGCAATGGAATGTTTCCCAGAAGATCTTGTCTGAGAGAGATTACCTAAAAGGGACTAGTGGGTTCCTAACTCTCAGGCCTCGAACTGGTACCCAGTCCATGGCCTGTTAGGGACCGAGTCGTAGAGCAGGAGGTGAGTGACAGGCAAGCGAAGCTTCATCTGTGTTTGCAGCTGCTCCCCAGCGCTAGCATCACCACCTTAGTTCTATCTCAGACCATCAGGCATTAGATTCTCATAGGAGTCCCTGGTGCCAAAAAGGTTGGGGACTGCTGGACTAGGGAGGTGGCAGCCAAAAGTGCCCAAACCATCATTTTTGCTTTCTGAAGACTACTCATCAGCAATCACCCTTTATCTCAGTAAAAGAGACTTGTACTTCGCTTCAAATCTGGGAAATGCAAGACATACATTAGGAGTGTGGCTTTTAAGAATTTAATTAAAGCATTCCAGCTCTGTTGGGTGTAGCCTTTAAACTCTGACTCTTGAAGTAAAAATCTACCAGTTTCCTCTGGAGAATTTAGTGAGAAGTTGGCCTTATAATGTTGGGCTTGTTTTTCCCTTAAGTGTATGTAGCTGATTCATGAATTGGAACATATGATCATGAAACAGGTTTGGATCTAGGTCTAAAAAATATTAATTAGTTTTAACATTTAAAGTGCATAGAAATTTATTCAATCATGGATTGGTATATTGAATGTTATTACTGAGCATTCCACTAGATGGCACTACTGTTTCAATTTATTTCCATCGGTTTTTGCTTTCTTTGAAATGTACTTCATGGGACAGCAAACTACTTGAAGAAACCGTATAATTCACCATTCTGCTTCCAGGTAAAATATCTCCAATATAGGAAAATCTAGCTTATTTAGAAATGCCTTCGGGGAAACTACTTAAGTCTCCCTTTGTAACATCCCCAAAACTTAATTCTCTTTATTGTCAAGAAACTGTTTTATATCAAACTTATTTGATATAACTTATTTTAATACTGCTGTTTAAACACATTTCTTCTTCCTCTGTTCTCCATGGAGATGAAGAAAAACAGATCATCTCATATATAAAAGCCTTTCATATATAGAAGACCAATATAAAATTGCTTTTCATCTTTTTTCCTTAAGGCAAAAATAATATAATTTCTTTTTAAGTTTTCATCACATTTCTTCATCATTTATTCTGCCTAACTTTTGACTAGCTCTGAAGTCCAAGTGGAATGAAAAATACCCCAAGACTTTGGATTTCTGTTCATGGCAGCTTCACTTGTTAGTTTCCCAAAGTTTCAGCAATGTGAGCTAACAATAGTTTCTTGGGGTCTCAGACAAACACAGAGAATAAAGTAACACTGGTTTAAGTCACCGCGCTTCATTCTAAAGTTGATAATAGAGACTAGAGTAGACAGGTGTTCATCAGCTCTGAGTTGTCCTGGCCAAACCATCTCAGAGTACGTCATGCTCTTTCTCACTTCCGGACCTCATTATTCCCTCTACCAGGGGTGACTGCAACATCTCCACCTGTGCTCCTTCCTCTTGCCTAGCTCTACACATCTTCAGTCTCGGGTTAGACATTTCCTCGGGAGGCACTCCCTGAGTCCACCAGCATCTGCTGCCTGTAGACCATGTCATGTATCCTGGAATAGTCTCCTTTAACAACTTGCATTTCTCTTTTGTAGAATTTTGCACACGTGTAGCAATTTAATTATTTTTGAGCACCTGTTTAATGCCTGTTCTTTTTCCCAATTAGACTCTATTAGTTAGGGATAAGAACGTTTTGTTTTGTTTTTCTCCACATAGCCCCAGCACATTACTGTGGATACGGTAGGCACACGGTGGGAACTCAGCAGGTCTATTTTGACTAATGGACTAATTTCTGATTTTGCATTCTTTCCTTTTCCAGAAATATAATGATTATTAGTAGGGTAATTATCAGGAATCAGGAGGTAGTCAGGAGCATGGCTTATTCAAAAATCTTAAAAAAAAAAAAGTCAGGGACATAGATAGGGAGGGAGAGAATGACACATACCAGTTTGACAAGGAAGGAAAAACCAGATTTTAGAGTCTGTACTATAGGCAGTTAAAACAAATGATATTTTTTCCCCTCTGGCTTTATTGAAATATAATAAACAGTTGCTCATATTTACATTGTATCATTCAATAAGTTTTTAAAAAATTATAGTTGGCATATAATAATATGTTAGTTTCAGTTGTACAGCACAGTGACCAGAGATTCACGTAGCTCACCAAGTGATCACCCTACTAAATCGAGTTCCCCTCTTCCCGCTTATATTTATTATAACATCGTTGACTATTTTCCTTACGCTGCACTTTATATCTCCATGACTATGTCGTAACTATCCATTTGTACTACTTAATCCCTTTGCCCTTTTTCACCATCCCCTTCAAACCCTCAAAATATTGTCTGTATCTGAGTTTGCTTCCGTTTTTGTTGTATTTTTCTTTAGATTCCACGTGTACGCGAAATCATGTGGTATTTGTCTTTATCTGACTTACTTCATTCAGCACAATACCCTCTAGGTCCATCAAGGCAGTATCTTTTTCCATCCCCTTCCTTTTAGTTTGTGTGTGTCTTTTAATCTGAAGTGAGTCTCTCGTAGGCAGCACATGTAGGGGTCTTATTTTCTTATGCTTTCAGCCAGTCTGTGTTTTTAATTGGAGCACTTAATTCTTTTCCATTTCAGGTACTTGTTCATAGGAATATAGTTATTACCATTCTTTATTCATGTTTTTGGTACGTTGTTTTCCTTCTTCTTAAAAAGTCCTTCCAACATTTCCTATAATACTGGCTTGGTGTTGATGAATTCCTTTAGCTTTTTATGGTCTGGGAAGCTCTTTATCTGTCCTTCGAATCTAAACGATAGCTTTGCTGGATAAAGTAATCTTGGTTATAGATTCTGGGTTTTCATCACTTTGAATATATTGTGCCAAGCCCTTCTGTCCTGCAAAGTTTCTTTTGAGAAATCAACTGCTAGTCTTATAGGTGCTCCCTTGTAGGTAACTAACTGCTTTTCTCTTGATGCTTTTAAGATCCTTTCTTTGGATTTAGCATTTTAATTATGATGTGTCTTGATGTGGGCCTCTCTGAGCTTCCTGGGGCTGTATGTCTATTTCCTTCAACAAATTAGGAAAGTTTTCCATCACTATTTCTTCA
Source organism: Pteropus medius (assembly GCF_902729225.1). Classification (NCBI taxonomy): domain Eukaryota; kingdom Metazoa; phylum Chordata; class Mammalia; order Chiroptera; family Pteropodidae; genus Pteropus; species Pteropus medius. The sequence continues at coordinate 14,998,875 of NW_024349800.1, read as the reverse complement.
AATAGCTCTTCGACTTCTTGTTTTCCTTCAGGTACCCCTATGACATGAATATTTTTATGTTTGTGTCCCATAGGCTCCTTAAATTATTATTATAGTCTTGGCTTCTTTTTTCTTGCCATTCTGATTGAGTGTCTTTGGCTTCTCCATCTTCTATATCATTGATTCGATTCTCTTCTTGATCCACTCTTTAGTCCCTCCAATATACTCTTCATCTCGGGTGTTTTCTTAATTTCTGACTGATTCCTTTTATAATTTCCATTTCCATTTTTATGTATTTTATCTCTTTGTTAAAGTTCTCTCTGAATTCATCTACACTTTCTCTAAGTTCATTGAGCATCATTATAACCAGTGTTTTGAACTCTGCATCTGTTAGGTTGCTTGACTCCATTATTCCTGGATCTCTGTCTTGTTCTATTATATGGTTTCTGCTTCTTTGTCTTCCCATTCTGGCTGCCTTTCTGTGTTTGTTTTTATGTACTAAGCAAAGCTCCTAAGCCTCCCAGTCATATTAGCATGGCTTTGTGTAGTAGGTGTCCAGTGGTACAGTCCTGAGAGGGGTTCAGCTGCAGGCCAAGTTTAGCCGCAGCTTGTGCCCCTCCAGGGCCACCTGTTAAGATTCAGCAAGCAATCCACAGATACTGTGCTTATAGTTGCCTCAAGAGGCCATGCCAGAAACCAAGGTCAGCTGCCACTGGTAGGAGTCTTGGTACTGCTCAACAAGAAGAATTGGACTCGCCAAGGACATAACTGGATGTTGGGGAGGCAGAGTTTCAGGGAATCCTCTGGGCAGAGCGACCTCTGTTATCCAGTTAGATGATGTCTCAGCTGTGGCGGCACTGAGTCTGCACACTGGGAGTGGGGAGGGCCAACCGAGGAACAGCGGATACCTCCGGCACTTCTGCCCATGAGAGATCCTCGCCTCCAGCCCTTGCTCTGACAACTCTGTCCTTCTGTGAGTCCCTGGTGCCCCTGTCAGCCAACCGTGCTCTGGTGCTCAGAGAGAGCAGGTCTTTCACTGCGAAAATCCACTGGCAGACACAGCCCCTTTAAGAGGCGTCTGCACCTGCTGGCTGTTGCTGCCGCAGCCTCTGTCCCACTTAGCTGATTCGGACCAGGCAGCTTCACGTCTCTGCCCCCTCCTACCTTCTATCAGTGCAGGGTGATTAATTATTTCTCTGTAGTTGTAGTGCTTCTGTTCATCTAGATCTCAGGTGACTTTGTTTGCTGTTTGTTCTGTGTTTCTGTCACAACTTTGATTTGGTCACAAGAGGGATGAACAATGCTTCTATCATCTATGCCATTTTTTTCTCCTTTATTGATGGGTTTTTAAACAGGAAATAATATGATCAGATGGTCACAATTCACTAGGAATGTTGAATGGTTCATGAAGACAAAGATCATTTGTGCTGATAATCGTAGTAGTAATCTTGACATTAAGCCTGCTCTTCTTGGCTGGTTGTAATTTCATTTTCAGCTGTTATTTTGGAGGTTATTTTACCATGCTTTAGAAACTTTTCACACAAATGTAGATAACAATAATGATGTTGACAATAACAACATAATATCTAACATTTGTTGAGTACGTCCTGTGCATGAGGCACTGGTAGCCACCTAAAAGCATTGTCAGTGACCAAACATTAGTGTGCATAGCAGTCACCTGAGGGCTTCTTGTTACATACTGGCATAGCAGGCATAGCTCATTTTACCGCTCACTTATTGAGCTCCACAGATGTTGCGATTTTACAAATTGAAGGCAAGACCCTCCACTATAAAAATGATTAAGACCCACTTTTATCGGGTACTTGCTTTACTGTGGTGGTCTGGAATTACACAGGCAGTAACTCCAAAGTATACCTGTGTTGCTGGGCCCCTCTCGCAGAGTTTTTGATTCAGTAGGGGTGGATGAGGCTAATAATTTCTGGGTTTCTGTTAATATCTTAGGGGATGCAGATGCTGCTAGTCCAGGGACCCCACCTTGACGACCACTGCATTATATCATTTAATATCAAGACAACTGTAAAAGTAAGTATGACTATCATTTCCTTTTTATGGATGAGGAAACCGAAGTTTTGAGATTTTTCACTAACTTGTCTAGAGTCTCAGAGTTGCTAAGTGGCAGAGCTGTCAAAAGTAAAGCCTTCTAACTTAAAAGTTGATCTTCTTAACCCCTAAAGCAATGGTTCTTAAACTTTTCGTGCGTCCAAATCTCTGGAGGAGCTTTTTAAAAAATTCGGGTGTTTGAGTTCTGCCTCTGTCTGATGACTCACACCCTCCAGATTAGGATCAGTTGTCTGTTGTCTGTCAAGCTTCTCAGGAGATGCTAAAGCTCAGTGATTTTTTTGAAACAATACCCTTGGCTGCACATTGTGATCTCTTGGTAGTTAAAAAAAAAAAAATACTGACATCAGGTCCCATCCCCAGATACTCTGATTTATTTGGGCTGGGGTGTGGCTTAGAAATCGGCATTTTTAAGAGCTCCCAGGTGATTCTAACGTGCAGCTTGAGAAGTATGAGAACCACTGCATTAAGAGTGTCCTTTGAACTTGACTGCTCATCTTTTTGAAACACTTAAAAAAATGAACTCATTGCACAAAAGAGAGGTTCAATGGAGGCAGACGTAACTGTAGGCTTTAGAAAGGAGGAGCTGTGAAGGTAGACGCCCTGAGTTTAGGTTCTGTTCACTTTACCAACTCTGTTGTAACCTTTGGTGAATCACCAAAAATTTTCTAAGGCTCAGTTTCCTCGATCGAGAATGAGAATCATGGTGAGATGATGCGCTCTACCAGTGCATAGTATTCCTGTGAAAATTAAATAAAATGATGTCTCTTAAGGCTTTATGAACTCTTGAATACTAAACAAAGGTGAGATTACTGTTGTTCTGATTTGATAAGAGACTTCTTGCCAAAGATATATCACAGCTGGCAATAAGTGAGGCTCGTTTAGTTTTTTCTACTCGCAGCAGCCATAATGCCCAGCTCATAGTCAGGTAGTTATGTCAAAAAGATTTCCTTGGATTTTTTTCCCCTGGCAGGCTTTAACAGAGACAAAATCTTTTTTTATACCATCTGTGTGCTTTCCTGAAAGAACCAAATTATGGGCAGGACTAATGGTTTGAGAATGCTTAACGCCAGTTTATTGTGGCTTGCTTATGACATATCACCATCTGAAAAGCCATCATAGAGAAAAAAAATCATTCACAGTCTAATTTAAATAATGGCCGCATCTTTGCAATGATGACAGACTGTGACAGTTTATGGGTTTTAGATGGCGACTCCTTCACTCTGTAAAAACAGATCAGCTGCCAGTGGACCTACAATTATTGCCACACACATCTGTGAATTTTTAAAGGGAAATTGAGTGGGCAGCTGCCATTACAACCAGGTAAATGTAGTTGAATGAAAATGCATCAAGCAACTTAAAGACTATATATATATATATATAGTCTTCGGGATATATATATATATCCCGAAGGAGGTGCTTGGGCTGGGGGGTCATTCACCAGTGCTATGAGGGACTGGATTACTTGGTTGGTTTTGGTTGCTGGCTTCCAGTTTTCAGCACTAATTACTGGCAGACAGACCTGCCCCTTTTCATCATATATATATATATGTGTGTGTGTGTGTGTGTATATATATAATCATCTGCTTGTAAAGCTCCAATTTCCTGAAGCCCAATTTCCCATTTTTAAGTTTCTACAATGCCTCCTTGAAAAAGAGATAGAAAATAATGAAGAGGCACTGAAGGGATATCTCTTTTAAGGATAGAATTGGGAGAATTTTGAATCATTTTCTCTCTTCGTCATCCTCAGTTCATAAGCACTGTATTGAGTCTGGGAAGCCAGAGGGCTCAGTCTAGAGGGGGTGGCTGATGGAGAGGAGGGAAGGTAGAGTTAAAAACATTCTGTTGTCTGTTCCAAGCATGAGCTCTCCTAACCCCTTGCCTCCACAGACAGAGCCTTTTTTATATATGCAAAATACATAAACTAGGGAGGCGGGGGCCGAGGCTTCATGAGAGGGGAGGGTGAGACCCTCCTAGTGGAGTGGGGCTGTTCCTTCCTTTGTCCCAGGAAAGGAAGGAGGGTTCAGGAAGCAGGGGGCAGGTTATTTTCTTTGCTCTGAATAGAGGGAAGGTGACAGAGACTCAGAGTTGGAAAAAGCAAAATTCTTTTATTCTACCAAAAGGCACTTTTATTTTGGGTCCTCGCTCACTGAAATGAAAAGATCGCAGTATTTAAAAAAATTGCTTTTGAAGGATTTACCGGTGACCATCTAAGTACCAAGTCCAATAATGTCATCAGCCTTCCTCTCCCTTGACCATGGGACATGCCGAGCATCCTATTTCACCTTCTTTCTGTCTGTGGCTTTCCTGTCTGTAGGCAAAGCAGAAACAGAAGGAGATTGGATAGTGGTCAAAGAAATAGGAAGTAAAACCACCTCTATCTAATTTTAATCTGGCTTTCCATCCTGCATTTATCTCTCAATGATAGCACTTACCAAGTTCCCTCATAATTTATTATATTGGCTTATTACGCTGTGAAACCTCGGAGGGCAGGGCAGTGCATTACTCAACATGGTATGCACAATGCCTAGTACATAATAGTTGATAAATGTTCATTGAATGAATGAATATTTGAATCAACATATAATAAACTAAGGGAAAATTAGCAATTTATAAGAATGTTCCATATGATGCATTGTTTACACACACACACACACACACACACACACACACGTTGCTGGTATAGTCGCTTCACCAGATTAGGTTACAAATACAATCACGTCCCTAAGTGATTGGGATACAATCTTGCCGCTAAGATCTTTTGGGATTTCAGAATTTTATTTTAAGAGACAGTCCCATAGCTTTCTTGAAGACTATTCCACCCCAAATTGTTCAAGAACCTCAGGGGCTTATTCAGTCTAAATGGGTCTATGCATAATCTGATTGGTTCAGTAGTGGGCCTTGTCTTTAGAAGTCATTATTGCTTTGGTTGATTGGGTCCATAAGCACTCTTGCCTGCCTTCCTCCCCGATCCTTTACTGAGTTCCTTCTCTGGGTTTCATACTGTTCTAGGGGTACGATCTCATGCATCTCTTTCTCCTGCTGTAGTAAGGCACCATTCTACTGGCTGCTTCAGATATCTACATAGGCCACGTGGGGCTCCATCCTCAGAATTTCTAGGTTACCTCTTTTGTTTTTAATCGGTCTCACATAACAGGTTGGATCTTGAGGTTCTTCTAGGCTCAGCCACACACTGTGCTGGGACAAGCCCTTTCCCCAGACCTTATGTTTTGAGACAAAGGATTCCCTCAGATTTCCCTTACCCTCCTGGAGAGGTCCTTGTGGTCCCTTCTGGCCACCACACTCTCTATTGTCAAGACCATCCCACAGTCTAATAACATTGAACCTCAAAAAGGGAAAAACATTCACCTTCCTTTCTTTCTAGGAGGCTCCTAGATCCTTGTGCAGAATTGTCCACCTGCTCCACAAATGCTGATTCTGCATATTGAGGGATATAGGAAGGTTGAGACTTTGTCAAGTTCCAGAAGTTTCTGTCATGTCTTTACCCCAAGTAATAAGTGCCTGCTACTTTTTTGTTTGATTAAGTGGGGTCAGTCAAGTGACTCTTTTCTGAAAAAGGAAAATTTGCTCCAAGATGTCTCATTATGTTCATCTGTAGATACAAGACTTGTTGGAATACATGCTATTTTAAAATTTCTTCATACACACACACTCACACTCAAAGTCCACAGGGAGTGTTAACAACCATCTCTGGATAATAAGATTGCAAGGCATGACTTTATTTTTTCTTATTTAACTCAGTAAATACATACTATTTAAATAAATAAAATGTCAAAACTTAAAGAAATATAAGGCAAATAAATCTATAACTTTAGAGTGAAAAATACCAATCACATATGCCAGAGCTAGACTATCTTTGAAAATAGAATATGACATTATAGTTTTTATCTTCCACTTCACGTCCAAATCAGTTCCAGATGAGTTTATAAAAATATCAAATCACCTGTACTCCTTGCTTACATTCTGAAATGTAGGTGATGGTGACAAACCTCGCATACAATTTAGTGACATTTTCTCTTTTTTAAATGGAACTCTGACTATAAATTTTAACTATATTTTACCCTCCCTTTTGGAATTTTTCTTATAAAGCATAAATGGAGAAGTAATTTCAAAACTTGTATTGCAGAAAGAGAATAAATTGTCACCTCTACTTGTGTTTACATATCATTTTATTATCGATCTAAAATTTTCTGAGATAGGTAGCTCATCCACTGCCTTTTTTTTTTTTTTTTTTT